>NC_091130.1:81741016-82068516 GCF_040183065.1 Periplaneta americana | reverse complement strand
TTCCGGGACCGAGCGCTTCGGTATATGGCGCACTTGGCACTAAATATCACCTTACTCCGCTTTGGGATGGTGTCAAATGTTGTCAGAACCACCCTGTAAAACAGCGGTATCAGCACAGTGTACCCTCTGGCTATCGTCGCTGACAGCTCAGCGACGCGAAAGTGGGGAAGTAATAGGAGTAGTGGGGAGAGCTCCGGAGTAGAGATAAGGGAAGCGGTCGGTAAAAAAATGGAGTACAGTTTAGCTGTACTGGAAACACAACGCTATACCATATGCGTGACATCCGATCGCACTGACTGCAGGCGACAGACTAACCTGAATATCCCTTGGCATAACTTAATGGACTCACTTGACCCAGGCACACATTGTCGGCGACTGTCAGGACTAAATAATTGTACTGTACCTGCGGATAAGAGATGTACTTGCGTGCTTCCGTGGCTGCTGACGAATATGCTTTCTCCATCTCTCTTCTGCACGACGTTGCATAATACGATACACTCCCTACCCGTTACATATTTCAGCGAGTCCTGATGACCACTACTCTGGAATGTTTCCTTTGTTCAGAGCAAAATATAATATGACCAGACTGGGACCCGAAACCTGGTCGCCTGGATAGAAGACCAGCGTGATAGTGCTAAGCCACAGATGCGGCTAGACAGATGATATGAATAAAATCATGGAGTTGTTGCAATGTTACAATATTTCATCTTTACGATTAGGCCTAGTGCAACTGGAAAACAAAGGACAGGAAACTTAGCAGCATCAAGATCAAATCCTCGATTCCTGCTGGTATTGCAAAGCTCTAGTCAATATCAATGGAGGAAATGGAAGGAGCAACCTTCAAAAGGTACGCGGAAACGCGTTTTTGCAAGGGAATTTGGGGCTGCGAAAAACTGAATATTTGACTTCCAGACCTATTGGTCACTTCTCAGTCAGAGTTTTTAATTGGCTTATTTTACGATGCTTTATCAACTACTATGGCTATATAGCGTCTGAATGAAATGAAGGTGATAACGCCAGCGATATGAGTCCAGCGTCTAAAGTTATCCGGCATTTGCTCTTAATGGGTTGAGGGAAACCCTCGGGGAAAAAACTTCAACCAGGTAACTTTCCCCAAGCAGAATTTGAACCCGGGTTTGCTCGTTTCGCGGTCAGACATGCTAGCTGTTACCCCGCAGCGTGTACTTCCACTGAAGGAGCTTTAGAAAATTTTTAAGAAAGCCGAAAATGGACGTAACCTAATAGCGTTCACATGAGGGGGGAGAAATATGACAGAGCAGCAACAGGACATGATCGCCGAAGATGTTGTTTTTAGTAGGTTATTTTACGACGCTTTATCAACATCTTAGGTTATTTAGCGTCTGAATGAGATGAAGGTGATAATGCCGGTGAATTGAGTCCGGGGTCCAACACCGAAAGTTACCCAGCATTTGCTCATATTGGGTTGAGGAAAAACTTCAACCAGGTAACTTGCCCCTACCGGGAATCGAATCCGGACCACCTGGTTTCACGGCCAGACACGCTAACCGTTACTCCACATGTGTGAACCCGAATGTTAAAAGCCTGCAAATTGAGTGGGGAGGGATTCGAGCCCTTGCACTGTGTGAGTGATGCTCGAGTAAACTTGCCCAAATAGGCTACTGAAGGCAAAATGCGAAAGCCAAGGATCCTATTTCGAAGGTTATACTTTGGAAAAAATCCCAGACTTTTGTGGAAAAAGAGATATGTAGGTGCGTAGTCCATTTCTTTTAGGGCTGATGCCGACATTTCCCTTCATCAAGATGGTTACAAATTTATATTTTTAATGAAATTTTCGATAAGTAATTAGCATATACTTGCTGTTAATATGGCGTAGGTACAAAATTATTGATAAAAATTTTAATTCGAATTAAAAAAAATGTTTCTAATGGGTAACAATCACTAATATAGCAACGGGTAACGCCTTGGTTTCATTTAAACGAAGCCATTAACTATCTCATATTTTATTTTTAATAGCTTATAAAAGTGGAATATTTTAATGATAATATTACAGTTAACTTTATTCTTTAGTAGTACTTCTCAAATTAATATCATTATTTTTTAATCTTTAACTAAGGGAAAAATTACCCCACCATGCTCCTTCTAAATGACACCTCTGGTACCATGTCATAGAAATATGGGCCCTTTCATCGAGGAAGGTAAACAAGGGGATCCTTTTGGATCTCTTAGCAAGATGATTTTGATTTTTGTGCCTTTAAAGTATTTCACAGATATAGAAATATAAAAAAAATTTCGAAGTTAAGTCATCATCATACGAGAAGATAAAGGAAGGGCAACTTTTGCTCGAATTAACAATAAAATAAAAACTTATAAAAACTAAAATAATTCTAAAATTAAATAAAAAAATAAATCTATTATTTAATTTGTTGTTCATTCGCAGTAATAAGTTTTGTAAATTTATGGGAGTTTGATTTGATAATTTTGATTTATTATTGGTAGAATTTGTGCCAACATCCGCGGTTATACAATGAATATAAATGAATCTTTTTGATTAAAGTAGTTAAATTATTCGTTGAAGTTATTTTATTAATTTTGGGTAAAATCTTAATATTTATAACGAAAAATAGACTCTATTGCTATAATCATCAATACACACATTCATAATCTTAATAAAATCAAACCAAAAGAAATCCAATCACTACCAAATAAATAACTTAGATGAAAACTTTTATTAGAAAACATAATGAATGACAACATGAGCCAATATAAATTTACAAGATAGAGCATCACCTATCATAGAACAATTGATCTATTTTCATGATCATGCCCTAACAATTATTACAATCTTAATAGTTGTATCATAAATAATAATTGCAAAAGTTTTTAATAAATATATTAACCGATTCTTACTAGAAGGTCAAATAATTGAATTAGCGTAAATTGCTCGTGCCCCGTTATGAAGATAGAATAACTCAACAATGCACTGTATATACAGCTCATGCATTATGTCCAGACACTCCCCCACTCTTCCCATAGAGCTGCGCACGAGATCGGATGAGTCTACTTACAAATCATAGGGGAATGGGTTAGCCTTTGTCTCGAACTCGGTAGACACATGCCCGATCTTCCCTTCTATTCCTACCCCCTCCACAGTAACGTTGTTCCCCTACTGTGCTTCGCGAGTGTCTTGACAAAATGCATGAGCTCTATATGGAATGGAAATTCGGGAGGGAAGCACTACGGTCCAGAATTGCGCTCTTTCACGATCTAACATCCAAACTAAGCTTATTCCCAAACCCACACTGGCTGACTACACTAAGGTTCGCTGAGTATTCAGGTTTCGAGGAGGCAACCCCACTCATCCCTAGGCCAGCCCTCCGTGCGTCGTCAACCGGCATTCGGGGAATGCTATGGGATGACGACGGAATGCAGAAATGTTGACGGAATGATGTAGATGCCTAATATAAGGAAACGGGAGAACCCCGAGAAAAACCCCATCTGCGACCTTGGCCGCCACAAGTGTCACTATGAATTTTTCAATAAAAATCCCAAGCCTGACCGGGACTCTAACTCGGACTGCCTGCACGACAGGCTGAAGATGTGACCACTCAGCCACCGCTTGGAACCTGTATGTATAATTATCAGCGGAAGAACTATGGTTAATTTATAGTTAAGTAATTAAACTACGTAATTAAGATGGACTTGTAATATTGTGTATTGTATTGTCTTGATTTTATAATAAGCAATAATCGTATACAAAACACGGAACGTGCTTGCTTAGGTGTGTGTCAAATTCGCTTCCACTGCCTGTACTTGAAACACGTCGACTACATTCTGTTCGGGGCGTCGTATGTTCACCTCAGACTAATACAAATATACTAATGTCACTGTCCTAGTAATTACGAAGCCGTCCAGAAAGTGATTTTCCGTGGGGCCGTTTACAGAAAAAAACACAATTGCATGGAAAGATTTATTGAAACAGATACAGCAATTGTTGCACTATTTGTCAACACACATCCCCCACTAGAAGTAATACATTTGTCATACCATGGGATCAATTTTTGTACCGGTATCCTTGTGTCATAGAAGTCAGCTGCCTGGGATCGGAATTAGCGTTTGACAGTCGTCTACGTCTCTCTGTCGATTCCATGATATGACAAATGTCTCAATTCCAGTGAGCAATGTGTTGAAAAACAACTCAATAATATTGCTTTGTCTGTCCCTATAAATTTTCCCAATGAAATTGTGTTTTCTTTCTGTTAACGGTCCCTGGCAACTTATTTTTACGGCCATTGTAATTGCGGTCGAGTGGACAAAATTTATATAAGCACTTCTTTTGACATTATCGACATGGTAAAAAAAATACTTTTTTATCTGCCCCCATCAGAATGCTTGTAAGTTCAAACAAAGCACTTTCATAAACCATTGAGAAGCACATAACACTGTTAGTTCAAAGAAACATTTTGACGCAAATCAATACGGATATAAATATCTCACATGAAACTGAAGTTTTAAGTAATAAGAGATGTTTATAAAATGGACTATATTTTATGCTGATTTCATGGAATGGAGGTTTTCTGTGTTAGAGGAAATGTATTTTTATCTGTGTCTGCACAGTAACAAAGGAATGATGGACTTGGTTCATTTCCTCATAAGAAAACAGAGTTAATATTCATAACACACTTCAAAGAAGGATTATTCTATCTTTACGACCTTGGAGATGGAAGCAGAGCTCAGACGTCCTTGCGATCACAGTTGTAATTTAAAGGAATACAGTAACAGATGTTAACTCTTTGTCTTACGTGAATATTATGTTGCAAGAGATTTGAATGGTAATGATAGGTAAACAATACGATTTTGAATTTGAATAGTAATTAAAGGGAAATACAACAGTGCCCTTTTACATTAATTGATGTAAATAATATATATCAATAAATAAGATCTTAACATGCAACTTGCAGCTTAATCATAGAAACATTTCAATAAAAATCGTTATAAAATATATGGTGCTCACAGAACATAATATACTTCACAAGTTGATAAAACCCTTTAAACTCTTAGTCAAAAATGATCAATAAACATGCGCTAAAAAAAAGTCAAAGAAACAGTGTGCAAGATAGTTTTAGTGGAATTCCAGAAATGAGGTTATAGTTTATCATAACTTATTCTTCGAGAAGAATTTTATATTCAGTAATGTGAAAGAAGACATGAAACTAGTTGAATAAAACCAGCTCCTCTAGCTGGTTTTGATTATTATTTTATAAAGGTTTCACTTTAGTAAAAAGAAAAAAAAAAGTATGAACTGTTAGTAGGTGTAAAATTTCAACCTATTCACAAAATGTAATCCGTCAATTCAACATTAGGCCTAATACATTGCTACTGTTGCTTAGCAACTGCAAAACAGTCCAATTTCTTTAACGTTTTTAAAAATTCATTGTTAACTCTGTGGGGTACTATTTTTTTTATCAATGCCACCAGGTTGTCATTTGACATTTCTGGTCTCTCCTGGCAATGGCTTATTTGTAACCCACTTCTGAGGTTGGGGCGCCTGGAAGGCGGAGTTACGCTGCTCCGAAAGATGATACAGTATTACGAAGTACCAGGAGATCTCTTAAACCTAAGACCATGGACGAATACAGGAACATTCCACTTTAAGGAAAAATTCCTGTGTTCTAACCGGGAATTGAATCCGAGAACTCATGAACTACAGTCAGAAGCTCTGACCATTAGCCCTTGAGGCTGGTCAAACTCTACTCTTTTAGTGCTTTCTGGTTGTGATAAATGACGCCTTTACATGTTAACAAAGTGACGTTCAAACTTGTATTCAGGTTTCTGCCCAATGACAGTGGTGATACATAGTATTGTATTTTATACTATAGTTTGGAAGATTGGTTAATTAATTAATATCTTGACACACTCGCATTCACATAAATTTCGACTCTAGACACATGGGAACCAAACCTTTCTTCTTCAAGAAAAGTTCCCCGAGAATCGAGCTCCGGAATCTAACCCAGGATCTCCAGATCTGGAAGCCAGCATGCTGACCACCAGACCAAGTAGGCAGTCAAAGTTCAATTTCTTTCTTAATTAATGAAATAAGAGGTTAAAAGGAAAGGAAAATAGAATTAAAATTTGTGAATTGCCAATGGGAACTTACACGAAATAGAGTGAACAATAAACTTATTAGTAAGAGAGATAGGAAGATGGCTACAATCAATGTAAGGGTGCGGAATGTGATGGTTCACGAATTTATGGTGATGATGATGATGATGATGATGATGATGGTATTGTGGCACCAGTCTGGATTGTTCTGTTTGCCTCAGGAGTGTGCGCACGCATCTAGCGAGAAGGAAGGCGCGGAAGAACGGAAACTCGAGCTTCGGTAGGAGCTGTAGCGCGGTACGGAGCGAGGGGAGGAGAACCACGGTAACGGCGCAGAGCGGAGGTAGCTAGGGAAACATCTAGAAGCGGAATTCTCTCGAAGATTCTGAAAGCCACGCGAATCGAAGATTCCAGAACATGTGGTTTAATAATAAAAGCTCGAGTGACCGACAGTGAGTCAGTCAGTTTTCAAGTCTTGTCTTGGACAGCAGCGAGCAATAAGGATCTGGGTTCAACGTGCAGTGAACCGCAGCTCGGGAAGTCTAGGTTCGACGTGCAGTGAACTTGAGTCCGTAATTGAAGTGTCCACCAGGCGAGTGCGACGCAGTTCGGAAGACCTGGGTTCGACGTGCAGTGGACTTGAACAGTGAGCTAAGTGAGCTAGAAGAACTAGCCAAGGCAAGCGATCTGTGAACTGAGAACTGACAGTTCTGTTCTGAACATAGTAGATTGTGAACTTTAATTGAAATTAGGAGTACATTGTTGTTCTCCTCTATATGATGTCCTGTGGAGTACAATAACGACTTTTGTGTTGCTGTACTGAGTGAATTATTAAAAATAAAAGTCCCATTGTTATCGGGTGCGTGGTGGTTAAAGCAGTAAAAAAAGTCACAATATTAATAAATAGGCCCATTTATAAAATAGAATTTGCAGACAAATACCTAGTGTCCAGATGAACATTATACAAAATAGGAACCAATCTTCCTGTAGTTGTTTGTTATTGTTTGTCTAGGATCGGACACTTTCCTGTGTTGGCGGTTCAAGCCCATATCCGTTCTTAAATGAAGCTTAACAGCCGCAACAGATTTGTCGAATGAAGTGATTGTTTATGCTAGGAAATATCTGAGGTTGTGAGATTTTCCGTTATTCTGTTTACAAATTTCATTTCACGAAAACTTTTCGTTTCAGTCTCCAATTTTACCTTAGTTCATATTATCGAAAATATGGTCACAAGGTGGCACACAAGCTCCAGTTACGTTGGACAGATATGGACAGCCAAATTACTACTTCTCTATAGTAACATCTATCGAGGACTTCCAGTGGGAGAAACTCTACGGAACGTCTGAGTGTTCCCGATGTTATCTGACGGACGGCCTAAGGGGGGAATGTAATGTAGGAGGACGCTCCGATGGCGAGATCTGAGGACATTAAACATATGCATGTAATATATGGTGACCGTTAGGGCACTGCTAAGACATCTTTATGTCTTTGGAGCTAAAATATAGACTGTACTATGACACCCTTATTTCCTGATGGTTTTATGCATGGCGGATTAATGCAGAAGGATTTTCATCAGCCAACACGCTAAATACAAAATATGCGCACATAAACACAAATACACATTACATATACATATATAGGCCTATATATGTATATATACACACAATACATACATGAATGCATACATGTATGTCTACATAATATATTACATTACATACACATAGGTTAGGTTTGTTTTCGGTATCTTTCTTCATTTAACCTTTATTGCGAATAAAACAAAAACCTGTCTGGCGTCTGATTATAATTCTCTATCTTTCTTTACAGGCAAAATCTTAGAAACTTAATTTCTACAGCACTTATTTTGTATTGTTCTGTTGTTTGACGATTATCATCTATATTCGACCTTCACTAATAGAAAGAATGAAAGGATTTTGTGGAACGGAAATTACATTGACGTAATTCGATTTCCGTTTTCGTGAAAATGCTTACGTCATACCCGATAAACTCAACAATATTAACGGATCCATTTCTATACATAAATTGTGTCCGCATAATATACATACCCTACCTGTTTGTTGTTGTTTAGTCAACTGTCCGAAGACAGGTTTGAACCTCATAACACCGATAGTATCACTCATGAGTAGACTTCGTTGAATTGCCACACGCAGCAAACAATCAGGTTGCCGATGTACGGTAGTATACAGGAGGTGGGCGACCGCCCGGTCTCGTAGTATAAGCAGTTCATGTTACGAGTTGTGACCGGTCCAAATAGATAGAGCAGCTACAGCTAATGTGTACTTATGTAAGCACTTGTTTTTGCATTACTGTGATTGGAATAGTCAAAGCTTAACATTTGTTCAGTGTAGACAAGAATTCAATTAATCATACTACATTGAGAGTGTTGCTGTTCCAAACAATTGCCCCTGGAATACCCTTACCCCCGCAGCCAGTCTTGACTCGTTGAGAAACGTGGTTAGATGCTGTTAATTATTATGCAGAATATTACGGCAAAATAATGGAGGTAATTGATGCATTGGAGAGCACAGACAGTTCCGCTGTTGCAGCTGTAAAATCATTGCCTTCTGAACAGCTATTGGAAGATATTCTATTCATTGATTCTAATTTTAAAATCGTGTCCAAAAGCATCACCCTGTTACAATCGTCTAAACTACAACTCTCAGAAGCCCTTAATATAGTGGATAAAATATCACAAACCGTTATCCAAAATAACAATTCATTAATTTCAGAAAAAGTGACATTTAAGTTAAGAAATATTATTGCTAAAAATTCTGCCTATTCACAATTTCGTATTATAAATTTATGTACTATCAGGTCACGATAAGACGTCTGAAGTTAGTGTACTAAAAAGTAGTGACTTTCCGTTCTTCAAATATGCACCTATTACATTATATCGTGTGATGTCGAATGTACATTTTCCCAATATAAAAACTGTTTAAGTGACCATTGTAGGAGGTTCACTTTGCAGTCGCTCAAAATGTACGTAACTCTTCACTGCAATGCACATATTCAAGGATGATGCGAGAATATTACATTAAATTTTAAGAGTTAATATATCTGACTATAAAACAATTGTGTATTTACATGTTTAGATATTTCCTATTTCAAACATCATTGATTATATTTCTTGAATGCAGGATACAGGTTTTATTGTAACCGCAGTATACTGCTCAGTGCTTACATCAGAGGCATATTCCATCCGTTGAACTCCCCCTTCTCATACAGTCTATACCGCGTGCGTAGTAAACCTTACGATTCTCGTGGTAATTCCACGAAGTCTACTCATGAGGCAACTAGGCCAGAAGATAATGGAGTAGGGTGGGCAGTTTCTTTCCCTCTTCAATGCATACATCGCCGATTAGCTACATATTCCACTAATCAGACTTCAGATGCATACAAACAATAATTGTTCTTCCTCTGACACATATCGTCAAGTGAGATGTACTGCCTGATAATAAGATCAGTCAGAACCTAAATCAGAGGTAACCTTACCTGGTAGATTTTATTATAATCCATAGGGGCGAGGGATTCAAT
Organism: Periplaneta americana; assembly: GCF_040183065.1. NCBI lineage: Eukaryota > Metazoa > Arthropoda > Insecta > Blattodea > Blattidae > Periplaneta > Periplaneta americana. Next base: position 82,058,883 of record NC_091130.1, on the reverse strand, counting down.
ATACGTAAAGAAAAATAGTGTTATTCAATTTATTTCGACATGATCGCAAAACTAACGCATGAAAATACATGCGCAACTGTAGAAAGTTAATACTAGCTTGGGATTAAACATAGATGAATAAATAACAATATTTACGGGACATTATCATATGATTATACCTAGTATATCAGTTAATAGTTAATTTCTGTGGCTTGAAAATTGTTCTTAGTTATTCTCTCAATCGTACATTCTGTTTTAATGTATTATTATTATTATTATTATTATTATTATTATTATTTACACCTTATATCATTCCGTTCATTAGACACACTTAAACCTTACAGCAAATTGTATTTATTTAATCCAATTCATTTACCTAGTTCCTGTACAGAATATAATATAATATGAATATTTATTTTATTTGTTTAGTCTAAATGACTTACCAATATTTAAAAAAACAACAACAAATATTTATAAATATAAATAATTCATTGAAGTTAAAAAATAATGTTGACGTTTTCGCCTATTTGTATCTTCAGGCACATATGCAAACGTTTCATGTAGTATATTAATTTTACAGTGATTGGAATAACTATTGAATTTTATTTCGTCATTAAAGACATCAGCTCAAAGAATTTGAGTGACCACAAGGGTCCTGAATACAATAAACATGTACAGTATGTGATTTGAAACATTAGAGAAAAAGAAAGTTAATTGTTGAAGGCAAATATATAAGTGGATTAATTGAAATAGAGGTGATGATGTAATGTTTGAAGAGAATCCTTGATGATATTTATAAGAATAGACATTACTTAATCAAAAGGAATGTGAAGTTCCTTAAGATACTTCAATTTAAATTTTGTAATAGAGCCTCTACTGCCAAATAGCAAATCAGTGACAGACCATTGTTTAAGAGGGACGTTGTACTTTAGAGAAAGATACGGAAAAGAAGGTTCATATATAAACTTCTTCTCAATATCAACTTCGGTGGCCTGATTTAGGTTCCTTTCGAAACGGATGGTAGGGTCAAGAACAAGAGCCCGTTTTAAGCGTCCGTTAATAGCAGTGGTGGGCAAAATCAAAGCAACCCACAAGACGGATTTAAATGACAACTACATACTGTGGGAGGGGTTGCACTCTACAGTGCAGTGACGGATTTACAGACAGTTGCGCCACTACACTCCTACCTACCATATGTAATTAGAATAGTAAATTCACATGATATTTAATTAATCATTTTTCGAAGCAATTTCTTCGAAATTCGGATTTATATCTGTGCATGCTATTTTCAGTTGGCAAGGACATAAGCATCGCTTAAGCGTGATCTGTGGCTGGACTTTATAAATTTCATTTTAGAAAACAGCTGTTCGCATTGGTAGGTTGGTGAATACATACCGTCATTTCCCATAACTATGGTCCTGGAACACAACTATGGTCCACGATACAACCATTCAAAAATCATTGTAGAAGTAACATAGACCGTTCGTAGATAGCTGCAGTGACTTGACTTCAAACTATAGTACAGCAAAAATATAGATAAAAGAGGTACCCTACTACGTTATGGAGTACAAATTTTGAATAGTTGTATCGTAGACCATAGTTGTGTAACATTTTCAATTTAAAAATGAAAAGGCGTGGCAAAAATATTGAAATCTTTCTCCATCCTTTGAAAATCACTGAATCTGTGTTCTTTGAACTCGTATAACAGGTGATCTAATTTAAGAATGTACATATTTAAGTTCGCGTCCTGAATATTTGTAACTGATCCTAAACATGAGAAATGAAAGAACCGCCTTTCTTGTAAATGTGATATCCTCTCGATTCATATGATTCTGCGAAAGACATTGTATCACTAATGAAGCTCCGAAGTACAGCAATCCAGTATAATCCGCCACGTACACGCGCAGTATTTTCATGGAGTGGAGGAAGGGGAAGGTAGGAGGGTAAGTTTGATGCTTCGCTGAGGTCTGACGTCACTGCGACAATTCCGCAGGAATGCCCATAATTGGTTAATAGCAATAATGTCTGCCCGTCTGAAAGAACCATCTGATGATACACAATGTACTTCCTCATGAATCTCCCAATTTAAAGTTTTTAACTATGTCGCCAAAACATGTCGTACACAATGATGTGTAGCATTGATCAGCAGCTCGCCTTTAGGGCATTGTCGAAGCACGTGTCCAGGTGTTTCAATACATAAACAATTTTAAAATAAACATTAAAATCATATATACAAATTAACTAATAAACTACAGTTGAGTTAATTATTGTTTTAATAATCTATTTGTGTGATGGTTGAAACCAAATCAATCTTCATATCTACTTCAATTTATAACAATAATTAAAACAACTATAGAAAGACAAAACGTTAAAGTTGTGGATGTTAAAACAGGTTCAAATTATATAAAATGTTACCTTGTATTAAAGATTAAATTACTTCTGAATGTATATTGTTAATGTATTGCACATGATCATATATGTGTTTTACAAATTAATGGGTTGTGTCGTTATGTCAAGCTTTATTGTTAAAATGAAGTTTAATGTTGTAATCAACGTGAATCACAAGATTTTATCATTTTAATACAGTTATAATTTTAACAATAATGCTTGACATAACGACACAAACCATAAATTGGTAAAACAATTATATGATCATGCGCAATACATTAATAAGATACATTCAGAAGTAATTAATCTTTAACACAAGGTAACATTTATATAATTTAAACCTGTTTTAACATCCACAATTTTAACTTTTTATGTTTCTATAGCTGTTTTAATTATTGTTATAAATTAAAGTAGATATGAAGATTGATTTGGTTTTAACCATCACACAAATAGATTATTAAAAGAATAATTAACTCAACTGTATTTTATTAGTTAATTTGTATATATGATTTTAATATGTTTATTTTAAGATTGTTTATGTATATATTCAATGGTTATTCCAATCACTGTAAAATTAATGTACCGCATGAGATTGTTTGAATATGCGCGTGAAGATACCAAACAGGCGAAAACGTTAGCATCATATTTTAACTTCCATGAATTATTTATATTTATAAATATTTGTTGTTGTTTTTAAAGTACTGATAAGTCATTTAGACTGAACGAATAAAATAAATATTCATATTATCTGAATACTATTACAATGTGTACAGAAGTTATACGCATTCATAGGGATTTACTCAAATTTCGTCACAGTTTCATTTGGAGACGGCTTTGAATTGAAAATCTTCTAATGTCTGATCCTTTGTGTAGTATAATATTGTTACTTCAGAATTCAGGACTCTGAATATTAGAGCAACACTTAAACTAATAAAATTTTCTACACTGTTAGCGTCATTCCTTTGTCACATAGAAATTACAGCTTCGTGACCTTTTCGTAGAAGACTTTGGCTATAAAAAGGAAATTCTATCACAAAAGAAAAGAAACAAAAGAAATCCTTGCAAGTATAGCTCGCTAGGAAACAAGTAGACAAAGAAGATAAGTGAGTTAAGGAATAAATGCCTGCACTTTATCATTCTGTTATATCGACTTCACAGTCTGAAGGAAGCCATTACTTGACAATTCTTTAGCTAAATTAAAAGTAATTGAAAGCTATAAAATTCCACGAAATGGGATCCCCGCTGCCATCTAAGAAATCTCGGAACATTATATTAATAATGAAATACTTATCGGGATTCGAACCCATGGACTAGAATTCTACACAGCGTCGAACTACATCATAATTTTTGCGTACTGAACGGTCGAAACATAATTTTGGACAAAAAAGTGACCTATTGCCATACGCTAAGTGCTCTTCGAAAGACTTCTGTTGATTTCCTGAGAGCTTAGATTTACACTTGAAAAAATTTCTTATGCAAGACTCCGCTCTGTCTTTCCTTTGTTTTGTTTCTTTGCTACTTTTTCTGTCTGTTTATAGATTTATGGTGAGTTGCAAGAACGCATTTATTCCTTCGTTAGCTGCTAACGGACCAATAAGTTCGAAAGACTCGTTGCAAGAAACATCTTTAGTGTTACTGGTCCGTTAAAAGACTCACTAACTTAGAGATCTGATTTTCCTCCTATAATAATATTTACTCCTGCGTTAGACAGCCATCTTACGTACCGTACATTTTGTGTATTGGCGAGTTGTTTATATATCTTGATTCACCTTAAAGTTATCTTTATGAGATTCAGGCATGCGATATTTTATATAATAGGCCTATATATACGATATTAAAATAAAATTGCATATCAATGGCTAAGAAGATGGTACCTCGTATCTGTACATTTGCACGTAAGTAGAAAAATCTGTTTGAGTAATTATTTTCTCAAAATAGACAAACTTCTTACATATGTTTCTGCTTTGCAAGATCTTCTATTCGAGAACAAAATATCAGTATACTGTCCAATTTTGTGAACACAATAATAATTTAGTTAATCTAAATAATAATAGCGTATTTATACTAAATGAGCATTTTTGTAGATAGAGGTATCTCTGCTTAACCATCTATATACTGTAATTTGATTACTTATTTATTCATTCATTCCTCGAATAGCGAAGTTATTATTTATTTCTTTATTACAGACTCTAGTTTTCGTCTGATGACGAGGTTATGTGCTCTGTAGGCTGTCTTTTTATTTTCTTTAAAATCAATGCACTCGTGCGCTATTTCTAATAACAAATAGGCATATTTATCTTTCTCACTGAAACTTCTGTTCCTGCTTTCTTTCTGGTCCGTATTAATCTATATTTATTGCAAATTTTGACAACAATAAAAGCAATGCCTCACATCAGTCTAGCAGCCGATGTTCACTTTTTATTCGTTCACGTCCTATTGCGTCAATTGTGAAATCCAAAGATGCTTGGTTAACGATCAAATAACTAGTGGCCCGTTAAATACCTCTTCTGCAACCCGACAATCCACTAATCTTAAAGGTCCACTAACTAATGGAGGAATACATTATTTATAGGTCTGTTTTCTTGCAACTCAGTATTATAAATAATCTATAACAAAGATATATTCAAGGGAGTAAATAAGGTGCAAAATAAACATATTTCCTCTAGTCGTGTGAACCAGGTGCTGTCCGAATTTGTACTTAAATATATTCACGCTACAGGAGACGTCCATTTTTCGTGTCTAAGGCTGTACATAACTTAGAAATGTACTGCAATATCTAATGTCTTCTTATGTCCAAAATTGTGAAATTGTAACTTAACAATCACTTAGAGACGTAGTACCTATCAAAGCATATCGATCGTCTAGTTCAAAAGTGCGACAACTAAAAAACAAATAAGTTTTGAGATATCTTCAGTTGAAAGTTTCAAATAAATCACTTAGAAAGGAACAGAGTTATGGTTCGTAACCACGACAATTAGAAATGAGTCAGTATTGAGGACGAGTTTATCACAATCTTCCAGTTCATTATTAATACATTTCGAAATGCACTAATAATGAATTAGTAAAGTCCATAGTTATAATTATTTCTAAAGCAGTTTATTTAGTTTTTTTTCTTTTTGGTTGTAAATATGACTTGTCTCAATACTGAATCGGAAAGAGCTCCGAAAGGGGCTTTCAGTAGTATAAACGACTAAAAAATGGCAATTTTTGAGTTGTCGTACTTTTGAACTGGACGATCGATATATAGCCTAAACTTAAGATTCAAACTGAAACCCAGAGGAATAATATCAGTACTTGCAGAAGAACAGAAGTACATCAAGCTGTCAGAAGATTACCAAACTTTAAGGATATGGAGAGGGCTAGAATTATCTCGCCTTGCCAGCACAGCCTTGGCAGGGTAGATAAGGAGGGGAACAACTTCTCCAGTAGTTAACGGATTGGGTAAAAGTTTCCCAGACCATCAGAACGTAAAGTTGCATGACATACTCAGTTGCGTCATGCAACGTGACGTGTCACTGTCTTTACAGAGTATTGTATATATTTTATGCAATAAACATTATAATTATTTATTCAACGATACTACCTCAAGTATGAAGTTATCACGACCTGACTGGAGATAGAACCCAGGCCACCTGGATGGAAGACCAGCACGCTAGCAACTCTTCAGTGTTGCTGTAGCATATGTTGCATTCAATAAAAAAAAACTAAAAATATCTCGGTAGATAAGTGGTTGAATTAAAAACATTTTCTTTACTAAATTAGTTAATAACCTCATATGTAACTCATGTCAATAAATGTAGGCCTAATAGGCCTCTGTATATAATAATATGCAATGTACGTACGACTGCGCTATGTTGCATATGAGGCGCAATGTATGTGACTGGTAAATACGTTAGGACTTTGTAAGCATGTAAATATAGTTCCGTACGTGCAGTGAATGTATTAATAAAGTTTTAACATTCTTTATGATTCGGAAACATACAATAATTAATGCTATCGTTTGGCAGTTAAGCTTGGACCACGCAAACGCTCAACAGAGAAAGAAAACATTACCAGCGCTGTTAAAAATATAAAAAGAGCTGCTGGAAGGTCCTGGATCAGATTCTGAATCTATTCCTTCATGTAAAGTTTCGCCACTATCCGAATTACTATCGAAGTCTAAAGCACCGCACTCTCGGGCTATCGTCACTTACCCGCGGACAAGACACTGCCCTAGCGTGCATTCCTGGCTGCTGGCGGATATGCTGTCTCTCTATCCCTTGTGCACGACGAAGCAGAGTTCCTTACCCTCCATGCACTCTACCGATTTCAGCGAGTGCTGACGACCACTGAATTTTTTTTTATTGGGTTATTTTACGACGCTTTATCAACATCTAGGTTATTTAGCGTCTGAATGATATGGTGATAATGCCGGTGAAATGAGTCCGGGGTCCAGCACCGAAAGTTACCCAGCATATGCTCGTATTGGGATGAGGGAAAACCCCGGAAAAACTTCAACCAGGTAACTTGTCCCGACCGGGATCCGAACCCGGGCCACCTGGTTTCGCAGCCAGACGCGCTGACCGTTACTCCACAGGTGTGGACACCACTGAATTAAAGGAAAAACTGTATGTGACGAAAGGGTAGGCTATACGTAATGTAATAAATAACTGTACGGTATGTCATGGAATGATATATAAATAATAAGTAATGTACCGGTACATAATATAAATAAATAGTTATATTTAACGAGATGATATAAATGACTTGGAGCAACAGTAACAATGATACTCGGGAGGAAATTAAACGCAGAATAAATATGGGAAATGCCTGTTATTATTCGGTTGAGAAGCTTTTATCACCCAGTCTGTTCTAAAAAAAATCTGAAAGTTAGAATTTATAAAACAATTATATTACCGCTTGTTCTGTATGGTTGTGAAACTTGGACTCTCACTTTGAGAGGAGAGCAGATATTAAGGGGATATGAGAACAAGATTCTTAGGAAAATATTTGGGGCTAAGAGGGATGAAGTTACAGGAGAATGGAGAAAGTTACACAACGCAGAACTGGACGCAATGCATTCTTCACCTGGCGTAATTAGGAACATTAAATCGAGACGTTTAAGATGGGCAGGGCATGTAGCACGTACGGGCGAATCCTGAAATGCATATAGAGTGTTAGTTGGGAGACCGGAGGCAAAAAAGTCCTTGGGGAGGCCGAGACGTCGATGGGAGGATTATATTAAAATGGATTTGAGAGTGGTGGGGTATGACGATAGAGACTGGATTAATCTTGCACAGGATAGGGACCGATGGCGGGCTTATGTGAAGGCGGCAATTAACCTGCGGGTTCCTTAAAAGCCATTTGTAAGTAAGTATTCCATACAAATTATAAACAAAAATAGTCCGTTCCTTACGAAATAAACATAAGAAAATAACACAAAACAATACAGACATTATACAGACTGTGTAACAATGGAGACAACTAACATACATCTGCGCTCGTGGATTCCATCTGCATTTTCAGTCGCAGAGAGGGCACCTGCCATAGCAGGTCACGTTCAGCTCAAGAGAGGAATAAGGCTACTTGTTCGAACTTCAAGATTTTATATATCATTACTAACAAAAAAGCGACATAAGTGACTATTACCACGTTATTTATCAAACAAAAATTAGCTCGCATAATTTTTTTTTTATTCAAATAGCCGCGGCCCAGTTGGACGGTTCCCTTGTAAGTGGCCCAGGCACAAGCACCATTTCTTCTCTGCTGCTATCATTGCAGCATTGAACGTGGACGTTACTTCTCTTGACAATAAACTTCTCTACACTGTAAAATGATCGTTAAACAGAATATGCTTGACCTAAGAGCTGCAGCAAACAGGCTTCAGTACTAATGCAAGTTTCATGGACTTGCTGAGCTGCACTTTCGCTTGTAACCAGGCACAACTTCTGTCTCTTGTGTTTTGCTCATATAACGCTTAAGAACTGACCCGGTTTCCTTGTCGACAACATAGCATTCCAACCTTGCTACACAGTATATACTGTAAATAGAAATCCTGTTAACAAATTCCACAGAAGATAGAAATGGACAACTAAGAACTGATATGATCTAGCAGCCGGATTACATGAGTTTATGCAGACTCTATTAAAGAATTTTTTAATATAATATAATATAATATAATATAATATAATATAATATAATATAATATAATATAATATAATATAATATAGTATAATATAATATAGTATAGTATAGTATAGTATAGTATAATATAATATAATATAATACAATATAATATAATATTACTCAATTAGTTAATTTCATGCTATCAGGCAATATCAACAGCCATATTTGCCCACATTTATACGGGGCCTCTCTGTTCGCCATTAATAAGAAGGATGGCGGAATACGACCCATTGCAATTGGGAACACTATTCGTCGACTAACTTCCAAAATCGCCTGCATTTCTGTCAAAGAATCAGCTAGTACTTTATTACTTCCTCACCAGCTTGGTTTTGGCGTTGCTAAAGGATGCGAATCTATTATCCACACAGTGCGAACTTTTGTAGACATAAATAAAAACAATAATCATGTTCTATTAAAGCTTGGTTTTAGAAACGCCTTTAACTGTATACAACGCGATTCTATGCTCGAAATCGTTCAAAATTGTGCCCCCCAATTATATGCTTTTGTATGGCAAGCCTATCGGGAACCTTCTAACTTGTATTGTATTGATATAATCTCCTCTCAAACAGGCGTTCAACAAGGCGATCTTCTCGGTCCCCTTCTTTTCAGTCTTACTCTTCAATCCGTAGTATCTAAATTAAACAGTCCTTTGAATCTCTTCTATTTGGATGATGGCATTTTAGGTGGTCCTCCGGATATTGTCTTATCTGACCTTTCAACACTTATTAATTCTTGTCAACCTATTGGTCTTGAGTTAAACCCGAATAAATGCGAGTTACATGTTTGCTCCTCACAGGATGATACTGTATTTACAACTTTTAATACTCTCACTCCTGGAATTCTACTTTCATCCCCTTCCACTTTGACACTCCTTGGTTCCCCAATATTACTGCCAGCTGTGGAAGTTGTTATGCGTGATAAATTAGATACTATGGAACATTTATTTATTGGCCTACAATCTCTTTACACTCATACATCATATTTCCTTTTAAAAAATTGCTTTCATATACCTCGCCTAACATACTTCCTTCGCACTACCCCTTTCTGGTTATTTACCTCTCCTCTTCTAGAGGCGGATTGTATTTTGCGGGATTGTTTGGAATCTATTCTTAATATCCAACTTGACAATCATTCTTAGTCTTTCGCTACTTTGCCTATTTCATTTGGTGGTCTTGGCATTCGCAATGTTAGCGATATTTGTGTGCCTGCGTTTTTAGCCTCGGCTCATGGAGCTCTGAATTTCGTCAAATCTACTCTCTCTAGTCACAGTGATGAAATCAGAATCCTTCATATGTCTGAGGCTTTTGAACAATGGTCCTCCGTTACTCACATTGTGGATCTTTCAAACAGTCCAGAGTCTAAAAAATGCTGGGATCTTGGTCTTGCTTCGAAAATTTTGACAGCCTTTTTGCGTCTTCCTCCTCAGATTTTGACAGAGCCCGTTTTCTTGCTTTACGAGAAAAAGAATCAGGATGCTGGCTTCAAGCCTTACCCTCTTCCAACATAGGCACCTTAATGGATAATACGTCCTTTAAGATTGCTATTGCCTTATGGCTTGGTGTTAAAATTTGTTTTCCACACAAATGTTTGCGGTGCAGATGTCGATTCTTCTGGCCTCCATGGATTAAGTTGCCTAAAAAATTCTGGACGATTTTCCAGACACGTCATGTTTAACGACATCATTAAAAGGGCCCTAATTTCCGCTGGTTTTCCTACCATTCTAGAACTCATTGGCATAAATCGTTCCGATGGAAAACGTCCAGGTGGCTTAACTTTAACACCATGGTCCAAAGGCAAATCACTTTTATGGGATGCCACTTGTTATAACACCTTCGCTTCTTCTTATTTGCCCAAAACTTCCAAACTCGCTGGGTCAGCCGCTGCATCTGCTGTTACAATTAAACGCAATAAGTATCTCGATCTTCTGGATAGATATAATTCTTTCGTTTTCGCCGTAGAATCTATGGGCCCACGGTGTTCCGAGGCAAAGTTGTTGACTTCTGATATCGGCAAGTATTTATTAGCACTTAACGGTGACTCTCACTCTACGGCTTTCCTCCGCCAAAGAATTAGTATTGCCATTCAACGAGGGAACGCTATAAGTGTTATGGGGACTTTTCCAGAATCTAAATCGTTGGAAGAAATATTTTATTTCGTGTAGAGCTGTAGAGACTATTTCGCATCCTTTAGTTTTGTTCCTAATTTCTAGTTTGTCCATATAATATAATATAATATAATATAATATAATATAATATAATATAATATAATATAATATAATATAATATAATATAATATAATATAATATAATATAATATAATATAATATAATATAATATAATATAATATAATATAATATAATATAATATAATATAATATAATATAATATAATATAATATAATATAATATAATATAATATAATATAATATAATATAATATAATATAATATAATATAATATAATATAATATAATATAATATAATATAATATATCTCATTCCGAATTTTGCACACCTCTGCTCCCTCTTACTTATTTCTCCGATTTCACAATCTTTCTCGCTATCATAACTTATATACTCGGCCACAATATAACACGCTAGAAATACCACTCCACACAAACTCTTTATTCTTCATCTTTCACTGTTGCTACTTCTCGTCACTGGAATTCGCTGCCGCCTGAAGTCAAGGGCTGTCGAACTTTAATTTCTTTTAAATGTAAATTAGAAAAATATCTTATGATGAGTTGCCTGACCTAACACGTTGTAAATTTTTAATGCAATGTATTCTATTGTGTATATATTTTATATTTTGTTTCTTATTTTTATTGTGTAATCATGTTAATCGTGTTTATTTATCACTTAACACCAATATTTATCCCACTGTGTTGTTTTTATTATTTTTTATTATTAGTCAATTTTTTATTGTGTGCATTTTATTAAAATTGTCGGTTTCTGGTTGAATTATGTGAATCCTACTTACTTGTAATCTAATAATAATAATAATAATAATAATAATAATAATAATAATAATAATAATAATAATAATAATAGTAATAATAGTAATAATAATAATAATAATAATAAATATTCAAATGTGTTTATCTTTATTTTTACTGTGTATATTTTTTTATTGAATTGTCGGCTTCTGTTTTTGTGTGACTCGCATTTGATTCTAACAACAGTAATATGTACTCCAATATGTTTATTTTTATATTATGAGGTAAATTTTTATGTAACTACCTCTTTTGATCTCATTATGTAGGCCTACCTAAATCGTATCAGTATATAATTACTTAATTCCAATCCAGTTGTATGTTCAACTATGTAAGCAAGTTTTAATCCTGGTTGAGTGTAATAAAAGGCCTTACGGCCTTAACTCTGCCAGGTTAAATAAAGCCATTATTATTATTATTATTATTATTATATAATATAATATAATATAATATAATAAAATATAATATTTATTTAATTTCTTTCTGTAACCACTACAGGTTTCCATCGACAAAGAGTACCATGATACAATAGAGTAAATGCCTTGAGGCTCAGTGATACATTGTTGTTAGAGTGAAAAATAACAGTTTGAATTATAATGAAACACATGGTATTAAACGAAGTAACGTCAAGGAGATGCGAATTAGTTATGGTTCCATATGTAAGATGCCTGAAAATAGCTATTGAGCCTTTGAGTGCTGCAATTGTTAGATATCTTAAAATAATTTTATGCAGGCCAAAAGATTTACAGAAGTCGACTAGGAACCGGGGTATGGTCCCACGGGCTCCGATGGAGTCCAGATGGTATTTGTCCTTATAAAAACTGATGGAAGGTTCACATATATTCCTTTTTTCCTCGTGTACTTCTTCTGGCTGGTGTTCGTGCGATATAATATAATATAATATAATATAATATAATATAATATAATATAATATAATATAATATAATATAATATAATATAATATAATATAATATAAAATAAATATTTACTGCAATACGAAAGATGCCCCAAAGAAAAAATCTCGTTATGGTACGTTATACAAATATTATGATAAACATTAGGCCTAACACAAATTAAACAATGTTTCTTTGCTGATGACCAGATCATGATACAAAATAACAAATGCCGATTAAAAGAAACAGTATTCTATTTAATTGAAAAAAATATGTAGGGAATCAAATATGAAAATAATATTACAAAAATCTGAAACAATGACTTTGGTGGCAACCAACCAGTGAGAATAACAATAGCAGTTTAAAACCAGGTTACGCAACAAATATAAAAGTTTCAATATCTGGCACGTCAAATTTCCTACTATCAAAACCAAGACATAAATGATGAATTAAATAAATCTCAATCAATATGTGGAACTATACAGAGGACCTTAAGAAAAAAAACAAGGATCAACATTTTAATAAAATTTTATGAAGTGTTGGTTGCTGCGGTTTTAGTTCAGAGATCATAAATGTGGAAAAAGAAGTAGAAAGACATCAGCAAGATCCAGGCAGCTAAGATGAACTGTTATTACATTAGTAAAAGGATTCTAAACTACATTACATAAAAATGAAGAAGCAAGAAGTGAATGTACGCTCCATAGTAATCAAGTAAAAGACAATAAAGAGAAGTGGAAAGTACAAATGAATTGGGGATTGCAGAAAATGTCATGAAAACTAAATTTTTCAGTAGGCACAAAAACCGGTATTACTGGTGATAGACCACATCATTGGTTATAGTACTGGTTTCTTCAGACAGAAGCCTAATAGATGTGTCGTTTTATGTCAAATTTATTGGTATCTAATAAATTGTTAATGAAATAAATCAATATATATTAGCTTGACTTGTGCTGTTTCTGCAAGAAATCAAAATTGTACTATAATAATTTCAGTTCAGCTAAAGTTTATTTGTCAAATTAGGGATATAATATATGCATAGGCCTATTGTGTACTTAATACATAAGTTTAGCATATAAATGAACTTCTTTTTCCACAATAGACCACTGAAGAATATTATTATAAAATTATTGGTATTCGTGTGGTATGTAACGTATTAGTTTACGTATATCTTTGAATTGACACGATTTTGTCTGGATATGCCAATAAAGGTAAATATGGCATTCTCCTTTGTACTTACAAGCATTCTCATGGGAGCAGATACAAAAATTAATCTTTTCCTTCCATCATTTTAATAATGTCAAAAGTAGTGCTTACACAAATTTTGGCCATTCGAGCGCAATTACGAAGGACGTAAAAAAATAAGTTTCCCTGGGGTCGTTTACAGAAAGAGAACAAAATTCCATTGAATGTTTTATTGGAACAGATACAGCAATTGTTGTGTTATTTTTCAACGTATTCACCACCAGAATTGAGAGATTTGACATTCAGTGGGATCAATTTTTGTTCCTTGTGTCGTAGATGTCTGCCGTCTGGAATCGGAACCAGTGTGTCGGCACATGTCTTTGACTTGAGTTGTTTCTGCGCGCTTCCAGGATTTCACAGGTCTCCAAATGTGAGATGGCTATACTGACATACGTGTTATCTGCAGGGAATGATAGCCCTATATCAATAGTCCATGAAACTCGAATAAACTCATTTTGCCACAAATAGTGACATGTGCTGTTTCAGCAATCCCTGATTCAAATGTATATGTACTAAGAATGAATATAGGAACGTTACCGAAAGAAATTCTAACTTATAAGTTATAACTATAGTCGTGCCGCTCTTATTTACGGCAGCCAATCACGTTGCAGGTCGGCCAAATTTAAACATGTGTCTTGTCATTCGCAGCTGATGACGTTATGCACTTCCTAAAGCTCTCGAGCGAATATTAGCGATAGATGACAAACATAAGATAAAACGATATTTGGTAACGCAAAATGGAATCGTTTTAACCCTGAAATCGAAATAAGACGCCGATAACATCACGCTTACGTAAGCTGGAATAATCTATTGGAATACCGTGTTTCAAAGCGTTGCGTGTTTCCTAAATGAATGGCTTTGTTAACGTGGAAAATAACAAGGCTGCAAGCAAACCGAGAAATATGCATATTATGGGCAGGCCTGTGATTGTCAGCAGCTGTTGACAGGGTTACCCTGGCGACCAGGAAACAAACAGCAAGTCGCTACTACAATTAACTACGACCTTTGCAAGAATACTGATTTCGTGTACGGCAACTCGACGACTCCAATTTGACAATGGAAAAATTGGTTCAGGCACTAGCTTAGACATGCCATATACATTTTTGCTGATAAATTGCGTGAATGGCTCGTTCAATGTAACTGTTCCAATTTAATCGTGTTGTTTTCTCACTTCGGTGTAGTCTTTTGATATGTTACTCAATATAGTATTAGGGTCTAATCTTCACGGAAATCTTCAGAAATATCATTAAGACTCCATTTCTCTCTTATAAATCTATTGAAAGTACGTTCTCTTATGCATGGAACCGATATATTTTCATGGAATATTAAATGTTCGTTCTTTTTCAAATGTTTACAGTTGGTGACGTTCAAAATTCAGTAAAATATTAAATAGAACTTCTGCGGACTACATACTAATATATTCGCATTGGTGAGTTTGTGGAACTGTTCGCATGATTGACATGAGCGCCTCACACGAGCGACTTCTAAAGTACGAAAAATCAAGGGCTTAGTCTGCAACTAACGTGACTACAAAAATTGATATTCTTGGGCTTTTTACACCAATCGATTGCAAATTCACTCTTCTACTGGGTCACAAAAAATCGTAACTCAGTTACAAAGAGTCTTGTATATAATACAATTCGTAAGTACAAAACATGATATACTGTAGTTCATGGCCAATAAGCTTACTGTCTGTTAAGAATTTTGTTGCGAATAAAACATCGATTGTAGTTACGTTAGTTTCACATTAAAACCTCGAAATGTTGATTCACATTTCCTAGAAGTTTATCAAGTAATTCAATAATAACTTACAGTAATTAGATAATATTGTTTTCGTAATCGGTTATTTAATGATGACATGACTATGGGTTTTCAAGTGATCTATGGCATTGTCCTCTTTACATTTTGAAATGCGTAACTCACTGCAAATGTATGGGTTTACAGCGTTCAAGTGATGGACACACATGGTTAATTTTCACAATCACTATCAATATTTCGAGAGGCACACTCCAAAGGGCGTCACATGTTAACAACGGTTACAATTTAACTAATTCCAACACAACTTAATTTCAACTCGTCAACAAAGAGAGCTAATTAGGCTCTTCTTCAAGCAGCATATTGCAACCACGCGTGCTTTTTCGTAACTGTCGTGTGTCGATACACTTCTCCCAACCCGGACAGGAACTACCTCTTCCCACTGGCTAAACCAGGGGTCGGCAACATTTTTGTAAGAGTGGGCCACAATTGTAAGAAGTGAAGGAGACTTGGGCCGGACATGATTTACAGTTAAATGAATTTAATTATGTTTGGTTTAACGACGCTTGCAACTGCCGAGGTTATATCAGCATCGTCACACTTAAATGTCATCAACCTGGGCCGTGATCGAACATGCAACCTTGGGCCCAGAAGAGCAGCACTATACCGTCTGCGCCACCCAGGCCGACTACAGTTAAATGAATGATAAATATCATTCAAATAGTATATATACAAAATTACCCTCTTCATTTATAAATTATTTATTACATATTAGAGTCGCCGTCGGTAGCGTAATTGGTATAGCGCTGGCCTATGCTCGAGGTTGCAGGTTCGATCTCGGCCGTGGTCGATGGCATTTAAGTGTGCTTAAATGCGACAGGCTCATGCCAGTAGATTTACTGGGGTGTAAAAGAACTCCTGCGGGACAAAATTCCGGCATGCTAATATAACCTCTGCAGTTGCGAGCGTCGTTAAATAAAATATAATTTAATTTAATTTAATGACATACTAGAAATTGAAGCAACAAAATAAATTATGTAAATTAGTTTTGTAACTTTGGTAGACTCATAAATTCAAAGTCTCAAAATAATACGTGCCTCAATTACACAAATGAAAATCTTACATTACAATTTTCACCCTATCTTTAATAAGAAAATTGTGGCTGAATTTTAGATGCAAGAAAATTGATGTATTTCGAAGCTGGTGAATGAAATACGTAAACAGTGTGCAAATGATCATCAGTTATTCTTGAGCGAAAATTTTGATTTCTCATTTCATCCTTGAAAACGTCTACTCACATATGTAAATGCTTCCGAAAAACCGTCAACATTTTAGCTGAAAGTTTTTTTACGTTAAGAAACCGTGTAACTGAGAGACGTTTGTAAAATTACACCCTGGTATTTGAATGAAATACTTCTTTCATTTCGTCATTAGTCTGCTTGTCATTGAGTTCAAGTTGGTATATGAGATATAGTCTCTATTTCAATGACGAAAGGGTTCTGAAATAAGCGAATATTCTTGGAATATGTATCAAAATCCTGAAATTGTGGATTAAATTCCTTCTGCCATAATAACATTTAACAAAATCTTTTGTGCGGAACTGTGGTACTTCCTTGCTTGGGCATGCGAGTTCATTATAAGTTATGAGGCGTTCCGTAAGAGAAGGGCGAGCCCGCCAAGGATCGAATTTTGTGTTTTTTACTCCTCCGAATATTTAAGACATATCTGCAACATAAGCCTGGTAGACATTGGCGGGCTCTTCCTTACTACAACGAAATTATCATTGTTTGTAAGGCTGGAGAAACTGCGTAGTCTGTGACAGGTTCATAATATTCATATTACTCCGTACGAGAAAGGCGAATACGCCACTCTGCCTGAAGGCGCGCGCCATTCATTGTCTCAGCGTTGTTGTAACCACACAGAGAGTACAACAGTAGTGAAGAATTACGTTTATTTATGGACATTGTAATAGCTTATTATGAGGGGGATCCAGGAAATAATGACCGTTTTGTTGTAATAATTAAAAGAAATATATTTATTTGAAAAAAAAAAAAAAAAAAAACAAAGTCTGTTACATAACTGAAGCTTCCTTTACTTCTCTACATAATCACCACCTACATTTAAACATTTGTCGTATCTGTTCACTAGCTTTAGAATTCCCGTGTTATACTCCTCTGCCGCCAGTTCATTAAGCCAGGTGTTCACTGTCTTCTTCAACTCTTCATCACTTCCAAAACGCGTACCACCCAGAAAGTCATTCAGCTTAGTGAAAAGGTGAAAATCGCTAGGAGCAAGGTCTGGACTATAGGGCGGATGATCAAAGATTTCCCAACCGAATTGATCCAGCAATTCTCGAGTTGAAGCAGCAGTGTGCGGGCAGGCCTTGTCGTGAAGAAGCACAACTCCTCTCGAAAGCATTCCTCGCTTCTTGTTTTGGATGGCTCGTCGTAGTTTTCGTAAAGTCTCACAATAACGATTTGCATTGATCGTAGTGCCTTTTGGCATGAAATCCAGCAAAAGAACACCTTTGCGATCCCAAAAGACAGTAGCCATGACTTTTTGTGTTGAGAGAGTCTGTTTGAATTTTCTCGGTTTCTTGGGTGATGAGGGATGATGCCACTGACGTGATTGGCGCTTGGTCTCTGGAGTGTTGTGAGACACCCAGGTCTCATCACCAGTCACAATTTGATCAAGAAAGGCGTCTCCATCTGTGTGGTATCGCATCAAGAATGTCAATGCTGAGGCCATTCTCTGAGTTTTGTGTTGGTCACTCAGTTGCCGTGGAACCCATCGTGCACAGATTTTGTGGTAGCCAAGATGTTGTAACACAATTTCACCAAGCAAAGAACGAGAAATGTCAGGAAAGGCAATATGCAATTCGTCGAGTGATGTGTGCCTATCTTGCAAGATTCTGTCGTTCACTTTAGTTTTCAGGTCTTCTGTGATGAGTGATGGGCGTCCGGGTCGAGTTTCATCGAGGACATTTGTTCGCCCATTGTTGAACATTTCGCACCATTTTCTCGATTTCTTTCATTCATTATAGTATCACCATACACTTCTTTCAATTGCCGGTAAATTTCTGCAGGTTTCAAATGTCGGGCATTCAAAAATCGAACCACACTCCTCACCTCACAGTCGGCGGGATTATCAATCACGTCGTTCATTTTGAAGTAACACAAAATGCACAATGGCGACTTGTTGCAACCAGTACTCACAACATTATGAGAACATATGTTAAGGAAGTCAGTTGACCTTCAAACAAGGAAGGGGAGTCAGCTGCGCGGCGGGTATGCGCGAACGGTCGTTATTTCCTGGATCCCCCTCGTATGAGTAATAGTGACAGTGATAATCAACCAGGCATATCTGTATTGTAGGAAACGTCAGAGGCATTTCGAAAAATCGATAAACGTACAAGCAAAGATTAAAAGGAACAAAGGTGAATTGTACATTAGTACGAAATCATCTCGACATGTACAAGCTCGCGGTATAGGCTCGCCATGCACTTTTGGATGCTTCAATGCATTAGGCATGGAGAAAATACAACCTGTATTTCGTAATTTCTGGGAGTTGGGTAATTATGACCTCCAGAACGCCTATATTTCTAAGCTCGTAACCAGTGCTGATGTGAACAGATGTCTCATTAAGGCCAGGCCGACCTCTCTCAGCTGGTTTTGTCAAATAGGTACTATGTTACGCCAATAAAGCTCACTTATGATATCTGAAAGCTCTCCTTATCTATGTGCCACAGAACGTTTCTGGATGACGTGAACAGCAAACAAAACGTGCAACTAGCAGTAACCGACTCAGAGGAACATCTTCATGAAGATGGTGTAATGGATTATTAGCACCTCTGTTCCCAGAACAAGTGAGACCACTTTTGATAGCAAGGGTAATGACATGACAGGCATTTACTTATTTTTGTTTATTAATAATTTCAGACACTTTGTAAATGTCACATCACAGTGCGATTAAGTGTTTTATTTATTATTATTATATTGTTATTATTATTTTATTATTAATTTATTTTTATTATATTATTATTATTATTATTATTATTATTATTATTATTATTATTATTATTGTTATTAATGTCTGTCACTATTGAGTTCATTCTACGCCCTTTGCTTTTTCTAATATACTGTTTTCAAATTATTCCCATAATATTGATGAATTCATAATATCATCTATGATCACTATTAAGCTGGAATATTAAATTGGACATTTAATTGCAATTTTCAATAATGGTATTCGTTGTTCAGTATACAAAGTAATTATCATTATTTACAGACGTGTCCTTGGCAGCTTCGCCCTTATCTCGTTTACAGGTAAAATACTTTGTACATCGATTATCTCCGAAGGTACAATTGGCGAGTACGCCCTTCTCTTACGGAACGCCTCATATAATGCAAGAGGGACATAGAGAAGGAGTTACTTGTAGAGTTAATTTTAATAGAGTATATAAGAGAGGGAGTGTGCCTCTCATACTAATGAATCGTAGTAGAAGCTGTTAGGCTTTCCAAGATAATAATTTATTTCGAGATTGAAAGAAAATGTAGTTAATTTTTCTTTAAATTTATTATTTTATTCATACACATTTTGCCTTTCGCCACTGGGCCGGACAGAAGTACATTGTGGGCTGTAGGTTGCCGAACCCTAGGCTAAACCATCAGTGAAGAGTAGATACATGAAGTATTAAAATATGACAGAGGGACACAACTCATAATACACGTTGTTCAAGTGTAAAGTTACTGCTGGCTTAGTAGGCATTTAAAATTGAAGGGTTCAGAACCATAGTGGGTCAAGCGCCATTTACTAAAATTGTAGAAAACAAGGGTTAAAATGAAGTTATTACCATAAGTCAATGGAAACATATAGCAAGTAATAAAAAGTATACACATTAAAAGTAAATGCTATGTCAATATTGATTAAACTATGGTAGTCACTTAATTTTAATCCTTGCTTTCTCCGCTTTTAATAAATGGCGCTTGGCCCACTATGGCTCTGAACCCTTCAATTTCTTTCGCGATGAATACAAAGATTAGGCCTGATTAACTTGGTAAGCAGCATTCAACAGTATTTTCACGTCGTGAACTGTTATTGAAATATCGCATACAATTTTGGGCTTAATGATCATAAAACCTGCATACACACGATTTAGTAGTAGTAGGTTTATTTTGCCTGTCAGAGTTAAGGCCATGAGGCCTTCTCTTCCTCTCAACCAGGTTTCAATAATATACATGAAATACAAAATTAGATTACAAAGATTATAAAACAACACAAAAGGAAATGCCTTAGAAATTACATAAAATATAGTAGAAAATATAGTAGATTTACGGGATAGCTAGGATAGAGTTTCGACTAATCTGTACTCGAACGCGGTCTTAACTTAAGTGTGAATAAATTCTGAAAAGCATATTTACATATTCGTGCATTCATATCTCCAATAGTAACATAGAGAAATTGCAAGAACTTCAAGAGAACTAGAAAGTTGAGGTGGTACTCACCGGCAACGGCTTGTTGTTGAGATCCAGTAGTGTGTCCGACACCATGAGATGTCCATCTTGAACCACTTTCTGCAGCACCAAACCGTATACTCCCAAGATCTTGTTGCTGAAGTAGCGGTTGTAGGCCAAGAGCTGTATTTGCAGAGCTTCATGACTTTCTATCGGGCGTGCCACTGGCCAATCAAATCTCTGAAATTAAGACAGAATCTCAACGAACAAATATTTTATGTCATCCTAAGCATTATAAATAGGTCGTTACTATATCCAATATCGTTCGTAATCGGCTTATTATGGCACGCGTGCCAATAATAGCAATGAAGTATTCGCTATGACGTAATACCGGAACGCTTGGGTCGGGATGCATGCAACACGTCTATCTTGCTTACCGCTTCTACGCGCCACGTAACAAGAAATGAAATGCAGGACACAAGGTAACGTACCTATAATTTATTTCCAGTCTTTAACAATTTTGTATCACTTTTCTAATATCACATAAAACAGTTCTGTGGTTCAAACAAAACTATATTAACAAAATAAAGAAACATTTGTAACATAAAATTTGATACCTAAGATGTAACTAGAGTTTGTAATACCTACATCATCATGCATTTCTCTTTATTCAATGCCAATGCCAGGAACAACTAATCGATACTAACATATTATGAAGACTTTGTCAGCTATGGATGATTTATAATTTATTTCATACAATTTATAATGCTACGATGCCATAAAATGTTGTATCCAACTTGTGGATAATCTTATTATGACACTCGTGAAAATTGTCGCACGAACGGTAGTGACAGACATTCACTCATGCCATAATAATCAAGATTATCCATTTGTTTCACACATACTATTATGTGAATTTGTATAAAATTAATAACATTTACTTAAAGGGTACAATTAATGAAATGTGAGTCTGCTTCAAGTAAATCTGGATTTTAAGTTCTGCAAGATGGACAATAAAACAGCCTGTCCTATCAGCTGCTCTTGTTCGCAAAAGGTCTCATATATTTGGGAAATTTAGTATAGTGTAGAAGATTTTGACCAAGTTCCATTAGCGGGAATTGTGTTCTTTAGTTGAGGATATAGGGTTAATGAGGTAGTAGGTCTCTTAATAAATAACTCAGGTAAGTACAATCTTTACATTCATAGCAATCAATTAAATTTAGTCTTTTTAATTATAAATTTAACGGTTTCGAAACAAGAATATTGTACAATAAGACAGCACTTTTCTTCACGACGCAGATGTTTTAAATTATTTTCGGTTTTCTCCTTCAAATTTTCTAATGTTCCTTCAAATTAACGGCAAAATTGGAGTGAAATAAGTAGCCAATAGACTTGGACCTCACATAGACACGTCTCAGATCTAATTTCCCTTGCAAGGATACGTTCTCGCGTACCTTTTAATTGTTTCTCCTCTCATTAATTAATTCATCCATCTATTCACCCACCCATCCATGCATAGTAAAATTTAAACAAATAGAACAGAAAACAGTTGTTGCTATGATTGCTTCTAGTGATTGTAGTTTATATGTGCCAACCTACCATTGCAAGCAAGTTATGTAGTGTGGGGCGATTGCTTTATTCCAATTATATTACACCGTTCACTTCAATCCTTACACTGTAGACCTACACCACCTGTACACCATTGACTGACAGAGACAATGGATGCTATTCATAGTCGCGATTAGTCCAGACTAAGGCGATACCAAATGTGTACCAATAGCAGATAAACTTTTTTCTTCTTCATAGACGGGCTTTTGCGTTCGTCCAAGGATGACGCGGCCTTAATATGAACTAACTTTAGTACAGTCTAAGGCACAACTAGTCAATGTTTATGAATAAGAGTCAATCTCTTTACTATGTCTATTATGTTACAGTAATGTGAAAGTGTATGTTTTTCATTCCATTTTCATATACTTTCAAAATTACAGGGACATGAACAACTTAAATTAATTGTAAGATCTTTAATTATTCTTGTTTAAAGGGTTTACAACTACACGGGTTACAAAATGAACGACAAAGAAAAATAGGCTTAAATGTATAGAACTTATAGCAAGCTGACATAAGTGTACGTTATAGGAAACAACTGAACATATTACAGGTAAATAAATAATTCAATTTTTACATTTTAATTAATAATATGCTCCCATAGTCCACTGCTGTAGAGTAATGGTTAGCACGTCTGACCGTTAAACGAGCGGGTCCGGGTTCAAATCCTGGTTCGGACAAGTTACCTGGTTGGGGATTTTTCCGTAGTTTTATCTCAACAAATTGAAGCAGAATTGCTGGGTAATAGGGTGGAGTGAAAATATGAAGTTTAAGGAATCAAAATGTAATACCAGGGAAAAGTTGTGGGGTCGTATAATAAAGAACAATGCATACCATTTTTTCTCTAGCTTAATATTTAAAGGTGCCCTAAGAGCACCACATTTTGAAATTTTTATATAATTTGGAGGTTCAAATTCTTTTAGCGAGAGAACATTCTCCAGTGGTTTAATCTGAACAGCATAACAGGAAAATGTTAAAAATATATATGTTAAAAGACTCTGCATATTTTAGGTCCTCTGTTATTTAATCTTGAAATATCACAGAAACCTCACTTTATAAGAAAATTGGACATAATCACAAAACTCTTAGGTGTGATATAATTAATATAATCAATGGAAATTCATTCTTCTGATATTGCAGGGTATTTAAATCAAAACAATGGCTCTAATTAAGAAAAGAAATTTTACCTTCTGCCCTGTATTCTGAATGCTGGAGGGGCTGAACCAATCACAATTACCTATCATGACGTAATGAAATATTATCTATGGATCAAAAATGAATTGAAACCTACTTCAAATCAAACTAACCTACTGTTGGAGAGATTTCAGAAAGAGTTGCTATCAAAAATAAGGAAATTTAGGTAAAGGCATCTATTCCGACAGCCAATCATACAAGAATATTACAACTGATTCGTGCTTACCATGTTCAATACAGAAAAATACTGTATACTGTAGCCCCAATTTAAAGTCTTCCAAATAAAGTTTAAATATGTGGTTTTACAACAGTTCACTAGCTATATAATGAAAAACAAAATAATAGAACAAATATACAAAAAGGCAAAAAAAAAAAAAAAAAAGAAAAAAAAAATATAGGCTAATTTTAAGAAACTTCAAAGCCCTTGGGGCACTCAAAAATTAGATATAGAAACTACATATTTTACACATTCCTAAGTTAAGTGGAAAGACAGCATTTTGCAACTATTATATTTAGAAAATAATTAAAAAAAACAATTTCATGCATAGATTCACTTCACCCTACTGGGTAACTTTCGGCGTTGGATCTCTCATTTCGCCATCATCATCATCATCATCATCATCATACCATAGCCCGGGTTCAGTTCACGTTGCGACGTGCTGTACTTGTACAAGAGCGCGGTCATTCGGCTACCCAATCGTTCACAGAATAGGAGTTCTAAGCACATTGAGCCCCAGGCTGCAGTGTAAGCCTTCGGATCCCTCTTCCTTACAAGAAAAAAAAAAGGCTGTCATAAGTGTAAACAAATTATGACTGAAATCGGAGCATACTTTTATTCCGGAAATACGAAAGTGTTCTCTTAAAAAGCGAAGTTTGTTTAATGCGAAACAACAACTACCTTTGGAATTTCTAATTTCGATTTGCATTTGTAAGTCTACGTAATGCTATTGTACTTCAGAAGGTTGGACATACAGCAGTCCCTGGATCCCTGATGTAGACTACTTCAGACTACTAAAACCGCAGCTCATAGTCCCTCGGCTGTATATCTCGACACTCCGTCAGAGCGAAGTATCGAAATCACCCCCCGGGGTCACAGGACACGATTGAATGGTGTTGCGAGCTGTGAGGCGTGTGGTAGGACGGCAGGCGGCTCTCGACAGGGTGGCCGTAAAACTCGTGTTAAACATCTCAAACTCAAGTGGCGAAGGATTGAGGTGTCCTATCACTGTAAAAACACGGGTGACCAAACTGTGAAAGCAGCTAAATCAGACACAAGACGCCTACATGTGAAGTAGTGAGCTGTACTTTGTATAGTAAAAACAGAGGTGACCAATTTGCGAAAGTAGTTATATCAGACACAGAACACTCCAATCATTGTAAACGAGGCGTAAAAAAATTGCGAAGGTTGTGAAGTCAGACACAAAGCACTCTAATCATTGTAAAATAGGCGTGAAAAAATTCCGAATGTTGTTAAATCAGACACAAAGCGCGCGCCAATCATTGTAAAACAGGCGTTAAAAAATTGCGAAGGTTGTTAAGTCAGACACAAAGCGCGCCAATCATTATAAACAGGCGTAAAAAATTGCGAAGGTTGTTAAATCAGACACAAAGCACTCCAATCATTGTAAAACAGGCATGACAAAATTGCGAAGGTTGTTAAAACAGACACAAGTCCTAGTGAAGTACTAGTGACCTTTACTATCGTTGTAAAAACAGGAGTGAACAAATTGTGAAACTCATTATGAGGCACAAGGTACTCAAAGTGATTTAGTGAGCTGTTCTATCATTGTAAAAAGAGGGTGACCAAACTACGAAGGTTATTAAACCCAACACCACCAAGTGAAATAGTAAAGTGTTTCACCATTGTTAAAAAAACATGGGTAATCAAATTCAGAATTTTAAAATCAAACACAATTCAAACTGGAAAGTAGGGAAATTGAAGAAAATCGCTGGCATGAATTAACACCGACAAGCCCAACTAAAAAGAGGTTAAGAGAAGATCGGAATTCGAACTGGGACAAAATATACGTGACAGGTGTTGGACAGTCTGTTCAATCAGCAATTGTGGTGGAAAGTAACTGTCATAAGAAGATCGTTGACCAGGTACGTGTAGACGACAGAGAATTGGCTGAAATGCAGATCGCGCCGGAGGAAGCGAGACAGAATCTGGAAATGCTGAGATCAAGAATATAGAAGAAGAAAACATATGTGAAGAAATCAGATAAGAGCGGCTTAGGTACCACAAGTGCAATGAAATTTAGTGACACGAGTAGAAATTCAAGTGATTTGGGAAGTGATTTAACCAGATTAGTGCCGAGAGAAGTGAAATTGTTGCTGTGAGTGCAAGAGCTGAAATGGTGAGAAGTGAAGTGAAGAAAAAGAAAGACGAGTTTATAACAGAAAAGGATGAAGTGAATGTTTCTGGTCCAGAGACGGCTAAGGACATAGGAAGTAAAATAAAATGTGAATTAGAGGAGTGTAATAGAAAGTTAAGTAAGACGATAGAGGTAATGAAAATAGGTAAGGAGTATGATGGAGGAGGCTAGCTAGCATAGCGAAGTAAAATATGTAGAAATCTAGTGAGATCTGAAAATGGAATGTACACAAGAAACGGACATAATAGCGAATATATTGGACAATAATGTAGTATGTTTTAGTAACAAGTATTGTTAGAAACAGTGTGTGTTCGATATAAGTGAACTGAAAATCAAGAATAGAGTTGTAAAAGTGTCAATTTTGAATGATCTAAATTAAGTTGTTTATTAGGTTTTAAAGGTGGGATTACTGATCAATTTAAATGGGGTCGAAAGTTAAATTATAAGAGCGTCTACAAAGGGTATATCTGTAATGAATGTAATGGTGGCACCGGATACAAAATTGTGAGGTCCATATTACATGGATGTTAATATTGACATCAAATATATATCATCTATCAAATCAAACACAAAGTGGCGAAGACTTTACCTCCTAGATCGGTATGAAACAGGAATGAAGAAACTATGAAAATTGTTAAACCAGATGCAACGTTTCTCCAATTGAAGTGACACAGGATTTAACTCTTATAGAATAAAACAGGGCTGAGAAATCTATGAACTTTGTTAAATAAGACATAAGGCATCCTCCAAATGAAGAAATGAGATATACTATCATTATATAAAGATGGGTGACCAAACATTGCAGGCCGTATAATGAGGCAGAAAATATTTTAAAACAAAATAACAGTAAATTGAGCTTCTTATCATTGTATAAACCAAGGATGGTCAAACTTTACAAATGGTTAACTAAAACACAAAGTATCTCCATCGATGGAAAGTAATTGACCCACGGTGGCCAAACTGTGCAGAATTTTAATAAATATATGCAACAAGAACACTTAAAGTATAGTACAGTAGTGTTGGAAGTAGCAGCATTAGCAAAGGTGTTTTGTTTAACGACAGTTTAAACTGCAGAGGTACTTCAGCGTCGAACTCCAACGCGGTTGAGAAATGTCAGAAGAAGTGTCACCATCCCTCCACCAGGAATTACATTTTTTTTTTTTACGTTCCGTAAATCTTAACCCTTCCAGAGAAGCCATGCTAACAATTTTATCGTCATTTAAAGCCATCATCCTCAACCGGATATGAACCCACGGTTGTCGGGTCCAACAACCCAGCATGTTCATCGCTATATCACGTAGGGCTGCAGTAGTTACGTAGATAAATGCATTCGTAAACAGATATAAGTCGACTGTTTCACACATAGTCGTGAAAATGCCAAGAAGGAAAGAAGTACATTGCGGAAAACAAAATATATGTACGAAATAAATCACTATATCACTGCGCAAAAATATATGAGTGTATGAATGTAGATTACACTGTTAATATATAAATACACTTATACTGCGTGATATAAAATTTATTTGCCAAATGGAATGCATTATTCTATTCGAAAATGACTGCTATTTTTCTTTTATATGTATGTTTTTTCATTGACTCATAAAGTAGACCCTGGTGAACAACAGTACTACAATAATTATTTTGTGTTTTATTTTGTTTATTTTTGGAGTGATTGAAGGCTGCAAGAGAAATCATTATTACTAGTTCTAACTTTTTGTTACACTCTTCATAGGGGAAAAAATGAATCTATATAATACTATATAAATAAAAATAGTATGTAGGAAACAGGATTTGCAATGACTACTATACTTTTACTACTACTTTTGACCAATAAAACGGTACGAAAGGACGTATTTCAACCAATCATGGCTGCTTATCGCACAATTTATCACTTCCCTAGCATTTGTTTCTTTGTTTGCCAACATTCTAACTGCAAATTCTTTACGGTACTATAAAACATGCTTTGCGATCGTCATTTGTTTCCCGCATAGATAGTCGACTGAAAATGGCGGCTCCGTTCAAACATTTTGGTGAAGGGAACATTAGTAAAATATAATTATAGAAAGTCAATTAATATCTATTTTATTATATTAGAGTACTTTAGTTCTTCTAATCTCTATATACTTTCTTCTGTTTTTATCACCTCTCTATCATTTGTTTCTTTGTTTACCAACATTTCAAACTGCAAATTCTTTACGGTACTCTAAAACATGCTTTGCGATCGTCATTTGTATACCGTATGGACAGTCAACTGAAAATGGGCTCCGTTCAAACATTTTGGTGAAACTAACATTAGTGAAATAGAATTTTAAAGTCAATTTTTATTGTATTAGAGTACTTTATTTCTTCTAATCTTTATATACTTTCTTCTATTAGTTTAATAGTCAATTAAATCCCACTCGAGTTTTGATTTTCTCTAGATAAATCAAAACCTCTAGTGAGATTACTATTGACTATTACACTTTTACTACGTCATATTACTTTTGACCAATAAAACGGTACGAAAGGACGTATTTCAAATAATAATGGCTGCTTATCGCACAATTTTATCGCGTCTCTAGCATTTGTTTAATTTTATCGCGTCCCTAGCATTTGTTTAATTTTATCGCGTCCCCAGCATTTGTTTCTTTGTTTGCCAACATTTGAAACTGCGCTGGTCTGGACGTTAAAAAAAAATTACAAACCACTCCAGTCGATACACAGCAGTTTCAAATGACTCGCATTGGCATTCGAGAATAACAATTAATAAAGGTCACTGGTCATACTTATGCATCTTCCCTGATCCTATTTACAAATAAATGAAGAGCACCATTCGAAAATCCTGAATAAGTTGAGGAATACATCATGTAGGCCTACATCAACGAGTTCCACTTCTTTTATGCACACGTCCAATATAACAGCAACTGAACCACCAACCACTAAAACATTCAAATTTGAAAATTGTACATTCAATAATTATTCCTTTTAAATTTATTCATGTTTATTTTTTATGTCATCGTCGTTAATTAAAACTTTTCTAACATTTGTATATATTATTTAGGTTATGTTATAGCTTCTGCTTTATGATATTATGGATAGTTACGTATCAGAGATTGTTTAATATTAATATTTATTGAAAATCATCTGCCAAGTGACGTTGATTACTGGGATTGGGATAATTGAAGTGGAATGCAACTGTTAATAAAAATGAAAGTGAATCAACAAAGCCTTCTTGACTAGTAACACTGCCATCGTGATCTAGATCGAGAAGGCATTGCTAGTAATCGTCTACAGAGTTCAATGAAGATTCCATAGTTGCACAACTGATAGCAAGATAACAGCTAATCATAACACACTACAGCCATCTGGCATGCATCTAGCGTAATATTTGCAATATTGAGATGGTACAATAATACATTTGAAGACAGTTGTATTTTCGTAAGTCAATTAAGATTTTATTGTATTGGAGTACTTCGTTACTTCTTTTCTTTATATACTTTCTTCTAATCGTGTAGTAGTCAATTAAATCCCACTCGAGTTTTGATTTTCTCTAGATAAATCAAAACCTCTAGTGAGATTACTGTTGACTATTACACTCTTACTACGTCATACTACTTTTGACCAATAAAACGGTACGAAAGGACGTATTTCAACCAATCATGGCTGCTTATCGCACAATTTTATCGCGTCCCTAGCATTTGTTTAATTTTATCGCGTCCCTAGCATTTGTTTAATTGTATCGCGTCCCTAGCATTTGTTTCTTTGTTTGCCAACATTTGAAACTGCGCTGGTCTGGACGTCAAAAAAAAAAAATATATATATATACATATATATATATATATATATATATATATATATAAGTCGATGCACAGCAGTTTCAAATATGACTCGAATTGGCATTCAAGAACAAGAATTAATAAAAATCACTGATCATACCTATGCATCTTCTGAAATCCGATTTACAAATAAATGAAGAGCACCATTCGGAAATCCTGAATAAGTTGAATACACCATGTAGGCCTAAATCAACGAGTTCCACTTCTATTACGCACACGTCCAATGTAACATCAATTGAACCACCAACCATATTCAAATTTGAAAATTGTACATTCAATAATTATTCCTTTTAAAATTATTCATTCGGAAATCTTGAATAAGTTGAATACACCATGCAGGCCTAAATCAACGAGTTCCACTTCTATTACGCACACGTCCAATATAACATCAATTGAACCACCAACCACATTCAAATTTGAAAATTGTACATTCAATAATTATTCCTTTTAAAATTATTCATGTTTATTTTTTATGTCATCGTCGTTAATTAAAACTTTTCTAACACTTGTGTACAGTATATTAGTTAGGTTATGTTATAGTTCTGCTATATGATATTATGGATAGTCACGTATCAGAGATTGTTTAATATTAAGATTTATTGAAAATCATCTGTCAAGTGACGTTGATTACTGGGATTCGGATAATTGAAGTGGAATGCAACTGTGTTAATAATAAAAATGAAACTGAATCAACAAAGCCTTCTTGATTAGTAACATTGCCATCGTGTATAACTATAGATCGAGAACTTCTCGACCAAAAGGCATTGCTCACTACTGCCATCTAGCATGCATCTAGCGTAATATTTGTAATGTTGAGATGGTACAGTAATACATTTGAAGACAGTTGTATTTTCGTAAGTCAATTAATATTTTATTGTATTGGAGTACTTCGTTACTTCTAATCTTTATATACTTTCTTCTAATCGTGTAATAGTCAATTAAATCCCACTCGAGATTTGATTTTCTCTAGATAAATCAAAACGTGTAGTGAGATTACTGTTGATAAAATGTTAAAATGCTACGTAATAACTAGACATCGGATTTTTAGGCACTAAAAATTGCAGTTTTAGGCGCCTAAAATAAGCTCAAAATTTGTAAAATTAGGCTCTATTTTAATGAAAATAGGCATTTTAGGCACATCAAGGTTTCATACTTATTTCTTTCACTGAAAGTTTTAGTTATACACTAAAATACACACAAAAAAGTATGTTTAAACATTAAAAAAGAATACTATATTATATTTATAAACAGAGCTGCACAAATTTAATATATTGAAACTAATGAAATAATGATTATTGATATCAAGATTACTCATTTTAAGTTATTGAAATTCAGTTCCATGCTCAGACTTTACTATAATCATCTGCACAGTACACCACCAGAATTTTTTCTAAATTCTCCACAGTTAACCTTTGCCTTTTGTCACTGAGAATCATTTTGAAAGCAGAAAAACTTCTTTCAACCGAAACTGATGTGAGAGGCGCAAATTTTAAATTAGGTACAATAGAAACATCAATACTTACTGCAACATTTACACTTTCCCCCGATATCACTCTTGATACCTTTTCCAACAATGAAAATCCTACATTCTTATTTAATACGTTGTCCCAATTATTTTTAACTTTTTTCCCAGTTTCGCCCAAAGCAGAATGTATGTTCACATGAGCTTCCTTCACTATTGCTATTTGGCTACAAAGAGATTGTTTTTCACGTTCTAATTGTTCAATGCTTGCAGGTATGAAAGAAAAGTTTGATGTTATGTAGGCAATATCGTTTTACACTCGTGAGTCATTCAGACAATCTTTCACTGCTTTCACACACGCTGCACTATCAGTTTCAGCTAATTTATCAATAACTGTGACCACTTCTTTAAAATACTTAGAATAATACACCACTGACTGAATCCAGGTTCCCCATCGTGTAACAACCAGCTGAGGTGGGAGTGGGATATCTGGAAAGTTCTCTCTGAATGGGGCTTTACAAAAACATTTTTTTGTGTTAGAAATAAACGAATTGACAAGAGGAAATTCATTCCGGATTGTTTCAGAAACCCTGTGAAGGCCATGTGCTAGACAGGTTACATGCGTGAGGTTAGGATAAAATGTTTTAAGAAGTGGAGCTGCAGCAACCATGTATGAGGCAGCATCAGTACAAAACAACAGAACTTTAGAATCGTCTATATTACCTGAGTATAAAGACTGTAGGCCTTTATTTACAAAATAAACAATGGCTTGGCTATTCACTTTCGAAAGTTCCTTAACACATACGAGGTGTGGAATCGAAGGTCCATCAGGACTAAGTTTTCCTACTACCATATTTGCTATATACCTATTCATAGGATCTGAGGTTTCATCCACAGACCCCCATATGTAAGAATCACATATATCCTCCCGAATGGAAGCTAAAGTTTCATTGTATATTCTGTCTAAGTAATTTTTTCTTAGGGTCGACTCAGATGGGATATTTTGTTTGCAGTATTTTTGTAAAAACTGTCTTAAAACCGGATTTTCAATTGCATTCCAGGGAATGTTAGCGGCAACAAACGCTCTGGTTAAATCAGCATAGAAATTGCTGCTGAGATTGGATGAAGTAGGCTGTGTTAGTAGTTTGTTGCAGTTGAGTTTTCTGCTGAGCTTTAGCCTTATGAGCCGCTCCTTGCACATGCTGCTTTAGGTGGCACTTCTTTTCTTGCGAAATCTAAAAATGTAAAGTAAACTGAATTAAAATAAAATCCTAATTGTTGTATTGCCGTATTTCTATTACAAAGTTAGTGGGTTCGAACAATCAAAATTTTAATGACCTGCAAATACTTTAACTACCGTATCGGAATTTAAAAGGTTAAAGTGTAGTGGTCTTAAAAAGAATTATACCTCAGGATAGCTCAGTCAATGTATAAATATTAAGGGCCTACTCATTAAAATTAATAGAATTTATATAGGGTAGAGGGAGGGAATTTCGCCACCAATTTAGTTTTCTAGTATTTTTCCGAAGAATTTTCTGAAGAAGCGTGATGACAAAATAATCAGTGATAGTGTAATTAATGCCTAATAAAGTGGAAGTAAAAGCAAACATTTAGATCATGTTCTTTAATAGTAATAAACAATGTAATGCAAATATGTCAATGTGGCGAACTTCCCTGACCATGGAGGGAAATTCGCCATACAATTATATTTTGTTTAAAGAAAGCTAGCATAGATCTTAATGTCTTACGTAAGTAACAAGATATGCAAAGTATTAATAAAATAATCATTACAGATAGCATTAGCCTATTGTTACCCTGTACATGAGAGATTAAAAACAGATTCACTCCCTTAGTCCGAATCTGAGTCCAAAGAACTGGCACAAGCCTCATCACACTTTACACATAATCCCCTCATTTTTACAGATCCTCCATCGCAATCTTCGTGGAACCAACGTTCGCACATAACACATTGATACCACTCCACTTTCTTCCCTTTGAGGTTATAATAATCATCCCCACAGTCCCCACAAAATGTGGATTTAAATTTCTTCGTTCCTTTGGATGCGAGTCCACTGCATCCAGGTTGCTGAGGTTCTTCATTCCCAATGTTCCTTTTGTTCTTCGTGCGATATTTTTGATGTTCTTTCTTTTTTGCTTGATGTGGAACTCTTTCTTTCATGGGAGCGGCTTCTTCAGGAGAAAAGAGCTTTCTGGTGACGAGAACTGCAGATGAATTAAGAGATTTTCTTGCCCCTTTCCTCTGAATTTTCGGAGTCTCCATAATA
This sequence comes from Periplaneta americana, assembly GCF_040183065.1. Taxonomy (NCBI): domain Eukaryota; kingdom Metazoa; phylum Arthropoda; class Insecta; order Blattodea; family Blattidae; genus Periplaneta; species Periplaneta americana. The sequence continues at coordinate 82,025,286 of NC_091130.1, read as the reverse complement.
CTATGGAAGGTAACATTGTGTCCGTTTCCACTCCCAGATTCACTTGGAGAGGAATCCGCAATCTCTTCCTGCACTTCAATCGGTCTCTCAGAAATAGAACTTGGAGCAAAAGCCTCTTTCGGGATTGCCTCCGGATTGAATGGATAAATGCCCGTTGCTCTGAATCCAGAGATGGCATTGTTGGGGACTGCAGTCTTCATCCAAGCTTCGGTAAATATAGACGGAAAGTGTACCTTAGATAATGGACGACCAGGATATCGACGTCTGAAATTATCAACTGCTTGATTCCAGTACACCTTCAGAGGACGAAAGAAGCTTTTGTCCAGCGGTTGCAGCTCGTGGGAACAATGAGCGGGCAGGCATAAAATTTGTATCCCAAGTGGTTCTGCGATATCAAGAACTGCCTCATCCAAATGGCTTTTGTGTCCATCCAAAATCAGCAAGGCTTTACCTGGCAATCTGTGGCGGTTGAAATGTTCAATAAATTTGCAAAATGATTCCACAGTGATGTATCCTTTAGGTGTCATTTCAAATATTGATCCTGGTGGCAATTCGTCTCCCCAGATGTCCTTTCGATTCTTTCCCTTGTAAAGAATCATTGGCGGGATGAAGCTAGTCCCAGAAGCATTTACACAGGCCAACACAGTTACAGTTTCCCCCTTCTCACCATGTGTCGAGACGTGTACACGTTTGGAACCTTTTAGTGCCAATATCTTCTCTTGAGGATTCAAAGTAAGTTGGAGACCTGTTTCGTCTACATTATAGATAAGTTGCGGCGATGTTGATAAGTTTGAAGAATCATACACTTGCCCAAGTAGCTCATAAAATTCTCCAACCCGTTGAGCGTTGAACCGCATCAGTCTTCCGTAACTCAAGCTTTCTCCCTTACGCAAAACAATATCTGGATGTCGAGCTTTGAAGCCTTGAAACCAGAACTTTCCGGCTCGTTCATTCCTGAACATATTTTCTATGTTATTCTTTGCACAAAAGAGGAAAACCATTGATTGAAGCTTCTGTTTAGTGATTCCAAAACCAACAGATTGAAGTCTCAGTATACGAGCTACCAGCTCATTCTCTTGCTCTCTGGAAAGTGTAGGTGGTCTTCCAAAAGATTTTTTAGGAGATCCCGTACGTTTCACATGACCTTCAAGAGTTTTTCTAGGAATACCGTATTCTTTAGCCGCTGAATATACAGACTGACCATTTCTAACAGCAGCAACGGCTTTTTTTAAATCCTCTTCATTCCATTTACCGTAGGCCCCTTTTGAAACTCTTACCATTTTGGACTGTTGCTATTCATACCTGCAAATCACATTTTTTCGATATAACACTTTCCATAAAATTCAATGTTACCTTTTTTTTACACCATTGAAATATTATTGCAAATAAAGAAATTAAAATAATTTTTGGCCTACTTAAAATTGTGAAATTGCCAAGAATCGACTGTAAAACATTAGCTGCAAACAAAATATGGGAAATAACCTGCTCATAATGGCAGCAATTGGCCTATTACTGTACCATTCACACTTTCATGGGAATCACTTTATCAATTTTAGGTATTTTAAAATTTAAATTGTAAAAGATAGTCTTATATATGTAACAGGAATCGAATCTGGACTCTCAGCCAGGAAATATCCTACTTACAAGGTAGCCATGTTACCATTCACAATTTCTTCAAATCCAATTTACGAATTTCAGGTATTTAAATTTAAATTTTGAAATATAGTTCTATTGAGAGGTGGAATAGAACTCGATACCTTAGGCGCGAAAAGTAGTGTTATATTTTACTGCTAACAATAGTACTATTACCATGCATAAGTGTATGAAAATAAGTTTATGAATTCAATATTTTAATTCTTTTATAAATACATTCCTATAATTACAAGGAATCGAACCTGAAACCTCATCTAACAATGGAATGCCATTAAGATTTTGCCATAAAGATAACGTTTGTAACATTAAAAAAAATAATTCTTGGAAATGGATTCATTTGACCTCAATTTATCGATATAAAGAAAAATAAAATATAAAATAAACGATAAAATAATAGGAGGGAAGTTCGCCATAACAACAGGCGAACTTCCCTCCACATGCACATAGCCGTAAACAATCAGATTACGTGAATTGCATTAGTTTTGTAAGTTGAAATATTATGACATTTCACGTAAAAAGTACCCTAGAAATTATGTACTAAAAATAAAAATTTTATTTTACTTACTTTTAATGAAAACAACTTCAATCCCAACAGCTAACAAAATTTCACTCACTTCAGACAACGGTCTAACCTCAAATGGCTTCTCTTCAATCGTGATTTTCTTTTGCAAATTGTTTTCGGAACAACCGGAAGAGGTCACGCAAGCACAAGCATTGCATAAAGTATAATTTAGCCATATTGCCAAAAGATGGCACACTATGTCAAATCAGTTATTTCAAAGAAAGCGTTATTATGGCGAACTTCCCTCCATGGCGAATATCCCTCCTCCTACCCTATTTCAACTATTGTTACATACCTGTTTGCTACAAATCTTGCAGAATATTATTTTTCCATCATAAGTGAATTCTGAATATTCTGTTAGCCATTGCCGGATCAATGTAGATTTTGCACTTATATTTTTCGGCATTATCGCGTTAAACTTCACAGGAAAACGTCCTACCGCTCAAAACTTCTCAACACAAATAAGGTGAGGGAAAGAGCAACTGTTAACGAGCATTCAAATGAACCGTTGTTATTGAGATTCAACTGGACAAAAATACAAAGTTCCACTTATTGTTGCATTTCCTGGTAGTGTTAACACTAGGAGGGCCATTCTTTTAAATATTTTGTAACGGTTTACCCTACTAATTCGCAGTTTTACGACTTTTCATAAATATTTCAAAAACACTCTTTCTCCAAAAATTGTGATTTTATGACACTCTGAAGGGCAGTACAGCTAATCGGTTTCAGACCGAAAACAGTCATTTTTATAGTATAGTATATCTCTGAATCGGTAGCAGCACATGTTGTGATTGTTGCCTGCTTCAAAACTAAGGTTGGTTCTTTGTGGGCATTTATGCCTCCAAACATGTTAAATTCGGTGAAATCTATTGCGAGTGTCGTGAGATTCAAAACATTTTGTTTCCTTTATCAATGGTTTCATGGCCGGTGTGAAGCAAACTTTCCACTTTTTAAATGCCTTAAATTTCGCAGTGAATGCATGTATAAATTATAAAAAGTAAGTGTAAAATGCGAAACTTTACAGTGAGTTAGGCATTTTTAGGCGAATATTAACAAATTAGGCTCTAATAACCGTTTTAGGGCATTTTAGGGCACTATAAAACTCTTTGAATACCTTTCAATTTCCATGCAACACAAATATTAATAATTATTTTTACTTTTCTCCTAAAGAAACAAAATAGGCATATGCCCTAGAATCCGATGTCTGGTAATAACATACATAAACAACCATAACAAGTATTATGTGCGGCGTTTATAACTTTTCTCGTTTATTTGTAAGCACATTTATCAATTCTTCAAGTGGCCTTGAATGTGGCACGGGACTTAAAGTCAGTTACAAAGGTGATCAAGGTAAGACCGGTGGCATTTAGAACAAAACCTATCAATATCAACGGAGTGATATGGGTTTTACGATCACTCCTCACGCTCCCAACGGAATTCCGCGGGGTCTGATACCAGGAACGCAGGAACAGATGCCTTATCCAGCACGTGAGCTGCTAAATGTCACGCAACAGTACCGCGCTCCATCTTTGTAATTCGCTATCAGAATCTTGACATCAGAGCCAGCCCGTTTTGGTTCTTAATGCACGCAGGCGTCACGCTTGTGCTAAAATTACAAGGCAAGGCTTCACCCAAGCCTTCTGCCCTTTATTTGGTTTGCTTTTTGCTAGCAATCGCACTGTTACATTACACATTATCCATCATCTCTCAGATTACGGGAATAAACTGCTTATGTGAAGATCAGAACATCTTGGTTCTGAAAAACACTTTTTAAGCGCATTTTCAGCGGTATTATTCACTCTTCTCTACGGAAGTGAAGAGAGGGAGAATAAGCTAAAACATAAACGAGTGATTGAATGAATGAATGAATGAATGAATTAATTAATTAATTAATTAATTAATTAATTAATTAATTAATTAATTGGGAGGGGAAACATTTAAAAGGATTTAAAAGGTAGGCGGAAAGGCGTCCTTATAAGTGATTTTGGTACTGAGAAAAACTGAATATTTGATCTCCAAGGCTGTTGGTCACTTATTTCACACCGAGTTTCGCCGTTTCACTGAAGGAATTCAGATAATTTTGAAGGTAAAAGCCGAAAATGGACGTAACCTAACACCTAGCGCATGAGGGGCGGAGAAACATGACAGAACAGCAACAGGACATGAATTCAGTAAGGTGTTAAGATTATGAAAATTCAGAGAAAATGCCGCAGTCCTCGCGAGAGAACGGATCCAAGCCCTTGCATTGTGCGAGTGATACTTGAATAAACTCGCCCCAAATATCGAAGGCAACATGCGAAACCAAGGCTGCTATTCCAAAGGCATAAACTTTAAAAAATGTGGAAACTTTTGTGGGAAGGAGGATGTAGGTCCGTGGCCTATTTCTTTTAGAGTTCATCTTGGTCCTAGACTAATAATGTGCTTTAAACCTGCCGAACATATATCTCCTATGGCTATGTATTTTTTTTTATACATTAATTTACAAACCCCACAATTATTCATATCGTTCTATCAGTTTTCTAATAATGTATCATAACCCGTCATAGTCTTGTGCAATTAATAATAATAATGATAATAATAATAATAATAATAATAATAATAATAATAATAATTAGGGTGACCAGACGTCCTGTTTTGTCCGAACATGTCCTCCTTTTTAGGTCTTTGTCCAGGGCCTGGGCGGATTTTTAAAAAATCAAGAAATATCCTCCTTTTCGTAACTTGTATGCTTGATATTTTGAAATTATCAGATTTGAAGCCTTTCTCAAGTAATTTGCCTGTAGGTGGCAGCAGCATCGACGGAATATACCCTTTGCTAACGATCACAACTCTCTCTGTTCCTACTTGTTATTGTCATTGCTTTCATATGTAGCTAATTGTAAATTCATTTTATATTATTTAAGTTTTATCATAAGTATGCTGTAATAAAATAGATACTGATATAATTTTAAATATAATATAGGCCTAAGCCTAAATCTAAATAGATATTATCTGTACTCTTTAATAATTGAGCCGTTCAGAGCAAAAGTGGTGTAAGTCAGAATTGGTAATGAGCTTTAAAGTAAAAATTCTGTAAAATACAGCGCAAAGTAGCAATTAATAGGTCCTTCTTGCTATCCACTGACTACTGATAGTTTAAGTAAATTGAATATTAATTGCTACTTTGCGCTGTATTTTACAGAATGTTTACTTTAACCCTCATTACCATTTTTGACGTACACCACTTCTGCTCTGAACGGGACAATTATAGTTCCCTTGACTTTCATGTATGTAGCTAACTGTAAAATTATTATTATTATTAAGTTTTTCATATCTATTTTCTAACAAAATAGATATTCATATACTTTTAAGTATGATAATATATAAACCTAAATCTCTACTGTAAATATTTTGTAATAAAATACATAAATACATAAATCTAAATACATATTTTCTGTCTTCTTTTTTTCGAACAATATCCTTCTCTTTGAAGCTTTGTGTCCTCTTTTTTTTATGGATGCGGACCTGGTTACCCTAATAATAATAATAATATTGCTGTTCGTCTGAAAATAGTAGAGAATATAATGTATTGTATACAATAATATTTCCACAATCCTCCAATTTTCAAAAGTCTTCTGGATATAATAGTGTAGACAACAAACCATATCGCTATCATAATCCATTACTTCTTGTGTTTAGTTTTGTATCTCATCATTTGTGCCCTATATAAAGAAAAATTACATTTTTATACAAAAAAGAAAATTAATGGTTCATAGAATGCCTGTTCTTTTGAGTTTATATTTATAGCACAAAGCTTAATGAAATAAACACACAGTCTCTATGTGAAATTCTCCTTAGAATGATTTTAAAACTGATAAAACTGCGAGGCAAGCATCGTTGCATTTAACGCTGCCATATTTGCATTTTACCTGCAGCTGTTCAAGCTGATGTTAATAGCGCTTCACCTGGTTGTAGATAGCGGCGTTGAGAGTTATGTTCTACACAAAATTAAAATCCTTATCTCCTGTGTGTAAATATTAGACGAGGTGTGCGAAGAGAGATGCAAAACAAAAGAGTATAGAAATTAAAGTTAATGTTCTGTTTATTAGGAACTCTGAACTAATGTAATGAAAGTGGAACGGAATGTATTCAACTTGTTTAACAGAGTTCGTACCAAACTTGATCTCATTATTAGAAGTGTATGTTGAGAAACTTGTAAAGAAACGACCAAACTAGTACTTAGTAAAAAGGCAAATACAAGGTGCCTTAGATACCAAAACTATATTTAATTAAAATTATGTGGAAATTAAGTTCAAAGAAAAATATAGAAAATTATAGACACGATGAAGTGCGTTTCAGAAAAAGTAAAGAATGAAACAAATAACATTTTGACATAAACCATTCCTTTGTGTGTGAAATATGGACAATAACATCTCAATGCATAGGATGTAAACGATATAAGCTACCAAAGTAATACAGGTCATACATCAATGTACAGTAAGGTCCGAAAGTCTTGTCAGCCCCCCCCCCCATCATATTTGTATGTTGATATGAATCTATTTTGAACATGTCATAGCAGGTGTGACAATGGTTGATACTTTACGTTCCAGCTTGTTTAGTGATCCAGAACATCAGTATGGCACCATCATTGTCGCGGCACAAAATGATGCGGCGCCATGTCCTGTGTGAAATTTTCCGCAGCAAAGGCGGTGTGATTTCCTTGAATGTCTCCCTAACAGCTTGCTTCAAATCTGCGACTGTCTGGTATATATGTTTGGAGACATGCTGCTTAATTATTCCCCACATACATACTGGTGGACTCGTATCAAAACTAGCGTCAAATTTTAATTGTATGTATGTATGTATGTATGTATGTATGTATGTATGTATGTATGTATGTATGTATGTATGTATGTATGTATGTATGTATGTATGTATGTATGTATGTATGTATGTATGTATGTATGTATGTATGTATGTATGTATGTGATTATTTTACGACGCTTTATCAACATCTTAAGTAATATAGCGTCTGAATGAAATGAAGGTGATAATGCCGGTGAAATGAGTCCGGAGTCCAGCACCGAGAGTCACCCAGCATTTGCTCATATTGGGTTGAGGGAAAACCCCGGAAAAAACCTCAACCAGGTAACTTGCCCCGACCGGGAATCGAACTCGGGCCAACTGGTTTCGCGGCTAACCGCTACTCCAGAGGTGTGGACAATTCTTATATGTATCTGTACAACATATTTGTTAATGTGATCAGTGCAAGTTTACGAAATATCTTATTCTGATCAACAATGTCGATTAACACCAGGTGTAACAACATGTACGCTTTATATACTGTAAGTTTCCTATTATTATGTGAGTTTACTATAGTAACCCCACAGTCTAGTATATACAGTCACGAAGCTTGAGTTTATGAGGGTACTAGGAACAATAGACTGTGCAGGTACTAATTCGCATTGTCTGTAATGAAACGATAGTAGCGATCCTAGTGGTTAGCAACTATCTATGGATGTATATTTACTACGTATTGAGCTTCGTGACTGTATATACTAGACTATGGTAACACGCTGTACATTTTCCCTCTTTCTCTTAACGCCCCTTGCTGGGCTCTGGCCCCACACTATCACTCATTGCACTAAATTAAATCCCTCGCACTCACGCACGCAGCCAGCCGGCTTATCTGACAGTTCAGCTTACGATACCACACATAGCCTACTTTCCTTTAGAATAATAATTATTCAAACGACACCCTCTACCGTAATAAAAGAACACAACTAGGACCTTAAGACGAAACTCGCTTTGGTTGATAGTATTGCATTAAACTGTATTTGAATCAGGGATTGCAGAAACAGCACATGTCATTATTTGTGGCGAAATGGGTTTATTCGAGTTTCATGGACTGTAGAAATAGGGCTATCATTCCATGCAGAAACCACATATGTCAGTATAGCCGTCTCACATTTGGAGACCTGTGAAATCCTGGAAGCGCGCAGAAATAACTCATGTCAAAGACATGTGCCGACACATTGGTTTCGACTCCAGACGGCAGACATCTACGACACAAGGATACAAAAATTGATCCCACTGAATGAGAAATGTCTCAAGTCTGGTGGTGAATACATTGAAAAATAACTCAACAATTGCTATGTTCCAATAAAACTTTGCATGAAGTTCTGTTCTGTGTCTGTAAACGGCCCGAGAGAAATTTATTTTTTACGGCCTTTGTAATTGCGCTCGAGTGGCTAAAATTTGTGTAAGCAACTCTTTTGACATTATTAAAATGATGGAAGAAAAAAGATTAATTTTTTATCTGCCTGCATGAGAATGTTTGCTTGTAAGTAGGAAGGAGAATACCGTATTTACATTCTTCACTAGCATATCCAGACAAAATCGTGCCAATTCAAAGAGAGAAGTTTGACGATATACGCAAACTAATGTGTTGCATACCACATGGATATCAAGAATTTTACAATAATATTCTTCAGTGGCCTATTGTCGAAAAATATTTATATGCTGAATTTATGTATTAAGTACACAGTAGGCCTATGCATGTATTATATCCCTCATTTGACTAATAAACTTTAGCTGAACTGAAATTATACTACAATTTTGATTCCTTGCAGAAACAGCACATATCAAGCTATTATACAGGGCAACTACAAAATAATCATTCGTTTTCAAACTGCTATATTCTCCAAAGTATTACTCGTGCAACAATGAGTGATACATCAAAAGAACCGAAAACTCATCTAGTTTACATTGTGTACACCAGTTGGCAGCACGAGTGTAGTGCCTGCACAAAATGGTGACAAAACAAGAAAAGAGTTTTTGTGTGTTGGAATATGCGAGATGTACTGTACGTCTGTTATAACAGTGCAACGCGCATTCAGACGAGAATATGGACACGAACCGCCATGTAAACAGAGCATTTTGCAATTCAAGGACACTGGTTGTTTCTGTAAGGGGAAAAGTACCGGTCTACCGACAGTGCCTGATGAAACAGTGGAGAGAGTGCGAAAATCTTTCGTGCGTAGTCCACAAAATTCAACAGCCCGTGGAAGCCGCGAACTTGGAATACTACAGCAAACTGTGTGGAAGATTTTGCGACTACGGTTAAAGTTCAAACCATATTGTGGTCAGCTTCTGCAACATATGAAAGCAGAAGATTACGGCCTGCGTCTGTAATTTTGCACCACAATACAGGAAGCAATGGAGGACGAAGATTTCGCCGCCAAGTTGATATTTAGTGACGAATGCACATTTCATTTATCTGAGATTGTTAGTCATCTTAATGTGTGTATTTGAGGCAGTCAAAATTCTCATGCATTCGTAATGCTTGAAAGAGATTCGCCAACTGTAAATATGTTCTGTGCGATGTCACAGACAAAGGTGTATGGTCCATTTTTCTTTTGTGAGAACACTGTTACGGGTACATCTTACCTAGATATGTTGACTCTGTGGTTGTTTCCACAAATAACCGAAGATTCAGACAATTTTGTCTTCCAACAAGACGGGGCGCCCCTCATTGGATGCTTGATGTTCGTTAATACCTGAACCATTAACTGCCGAATCGCTGCATTGGGCGTGTTGGTGCAGATGACTAATCTCTGTTCCATTGGCCCCCCAGGTAACCAGACCTAACGCCATGTAACTTCTACCTTTGGGGGTACATTAAGGACCGCGTCTACGTACCTCCACTGCCACAAACACTGATACAGCTGAGGGAGCGCATAAATAATGCAGTAATGGCCATTGACAGGACAATGCTACACAATGTGTAGAACGAACTGGACTACCGCCCGGACTTATGTCGTGTCACCCGAGGGGCACACATAGAACATAGAGTGTGGGAATAAATGTGTAAAGTGTACGGTTCTTTTGATGAATCACTCATTGTTGTACGAGTAATACTTTGGAAAATATAACGGTTTGAAAACGAATGATTCTTTTGTACTAGCCCTGTATATTGATTTATTTCATTAATAATTCATTAGATTCCAATAAATTTGGTATAAAACGACACATCTATTAGACTTCTGTCTGAAGAAGCCAGTCACTGATGTGGTCTACCACCAGTAATACCGTTTTTTGTGTCTACTAAAAAATTCAGTTTTCATGACATGTACTGTTTCTGCAATCCCCGATTCATTTATGTAGTTGACAATTATAATAGTGAAAGTACTGTTATGTGAGTGGCGGCGGCTGCGGTAGCAGTAGCAGCAGTAGTAGTAGTAACAGTAGTAGTAGTAGTAGTAGTAGTAGTAGTAGTAGTAGTAGTAGTAGTAGTAGTAGTAGTAGTAGTAGTAGTTCCAGAAACTCGACATTTCGTAAACTCGACATCTGCAGAAGCTTCTATATACCTTTTTTCATAGCGGATAAATCATGACATTACTCTTTTTATTTTATTTCTCTAAGGGCAGAGGATTTTAGAAACAAATTAAAGACTATACAGGCCCTAACTTGTTTTGTCTAATCCTAACCATGGAGGAGGGCCATTAGATGATAGAGAGACTGAAGAAAATTGACCTACTGCATGTACAGTAGTAGGATGGATTTCGGAATTTGGGATGAGGCTCAGCCTTTAAGTCTTGTTCGTTTGCTTGACCATGGTGGGAACGAGTTCCAAGATGGTAGAGAAGAAACAGAAAATGTCGAGTTAATTGACTTACTGAAAAAGATTCCGGGCTGCGAAGAAATTACTGATGATGAATTATGAGAATGCACGAAACGGAATAAAAATGCCGAATCACTAGGCGACTGTGACATAGTTGCATTGGTGAGAGAGAGGAATGAGAAAGTTGAAGAGGAATCGGAGAAATGCATATTATAGAGTGTTAGTTGGGAGGACGGAGGGAAAAAGACCTTTGGGGAGGCCGATAGGTAGATGGGTGGATAATATTAAAGTGGATTTGAGGGAGGTAGGATATGATGATAAAGACTGGATTAATCTTGATCAGGATCGGAGCCGATGCCGGGCATATGTGGGGGCGGCAATGAACCTACGGGTTCTCTAAACTCCATAAGCAAAGACTAATCATTTCATGTACAGTAGAGTCTCGTTAATCCAAACTAACAGGGACCAAGACCTATTCGGATTACAAGATTTTCGGATTAACCGAAATATTTCCTGTAATGCAATGCATGCTATTAACGAGCGCTGAGAGACGGTGTTGGGGTGGTTGGATTACCTTGTAGCTATTTTTAGAACCACATCCAACAGGTTCACTTCATTACGACAACAGAAAATTACTGATTTTATGAGTATGACAGATTTGTAAAGTATGTACAGAAAACACTATGTAAATAGGCCTACCTTGAATGTGCTATTTTCACAATTTTTTTAAGTAAACGAAATTGAGTGAATTTGTACATTCTATCTTTTCGCTACTTTGTACTATTACAATAAATTTGTGTTTTTTTTTATAATTTTGTTCGGACTAACCAGATTTTGGGATTAGCGTAATTCGGATTAACGAGACTCTACTTATAACTTATATAAGTTTTAAAATTATCTTTAAAAATAAATTGTATTAGATTAGATTTTATGTTTTGTTTTGGCATCTACATGTTCAAAACTTTCAGTTTTTAAAATAAATTGTATCCTGAAATAATGAGTTTTATAGGTATAACCTTTCTACTAGTCCGCAAAACTCGAAATTTAACTCGACACCCTTTCAGTTTGTGAGACTCTATTCTAAGGTAGTTCTTAACAGTCGCATACCAATAGGGGGATCAGCTACTGACCCCAGAGAATATCTTTAAATATTTCTCTTTTATTACAGGGAAATTTATGCTATGCTTTTCTGACATTTTTTGTTGTTATGTTGTACGCATTGTAGCAGAAAATTTACTTTTGGCGGCAATCTATTGTCGAGTTATAGCGATTGTTATCGGTACATGCGCATTGGATTTCTTATTTCCATTTATGATTCAGTAGTAATTGGAGCTAGGTGGTTGTATTTATTTCTTTGACGGTAAATATAGACATGGGGAAGTGTATGACAGAGGCAGAGATTGATGAGGCGATATTTAAAGTTATTGTAGCGAAACTGAAGATGTTATTCAGCAGCCTATAGGTTAAGATATACAGTATCAAGAGAAAGTAGTGAGTCGGAGGAAGAAGAAGTTAGGCCTAATGTTTGCTTCACTCCTTTGTATAATAACATTATTTGTTTTTGTAAATAAACTACTGGTCAGATAGTAGGCCTAACAGGTTTCTAGTTAGTTACGTGGTGCATGTAAATACTTATTGTTTTGGAAGTTCAGCCTGTACAAAAGCGTCCACGTCCGGAAGCAAAAATCGACCAACCCCCTGGAAATATTACAACTCCATCTGGTATGATATGCAAAAATGAACCCAGTACAATTCAGAGAAGGCGTCACTCCGCTAACATCATGATAACCCAGGGAGGACCTAAGCCGGGAGTGAAGCCTGACACTCCAAGGGAAGCATTCTGTATGTATTTCGATCATGATGTTCTAAATATTATTTTGATCCACGCGAACCAAAGATTGGAAATATTCAATCATGTGCTGATGCATTTATTCGAAATTCGAAAGATTTTATCCAAGAGGAAATTTTAGGTGTTATTGGAGTTCTTCTAAACTGTGGGGTGAATCGACAAAATAAAGAAAATGTTCGTGAACTATATAGTGAAGATAATTTTCTACTATATGAGGCGCCCGAGATCAAAATGGGCTATGTGACTTTTTTTTTTCAGAAAATGAGTTATTGGCAAGTTTGGGTTGAAGACTTTACACTGTGAAAGGTGCAGTTTCAAAATGGTTTATTTTAGACATGTAAAATGCATGGAGAAAATTAGTACATGTATCAAAATGGGATGTGTTATTATTAATGAATGAATCAAAATGGGATATGCCAGCCGTTATTTGAACAGAACAAAATGGGCTATATTTCATATCTTTACGTTATATTTCCAGAGCACATGAAACAGAATGGTCTATGTTTGCCAAAGTTTGTTTGATTTAAGTTTTTACGCTAGATTTTTCAGAAAACTAACATGGTTTAGACCTTAGTTACACAGTAATTATACCTCTACAATTCTGTTCTAATTTATAAGGCAAGGACTGTATTGCTATGAAAAATATTTATTTAAACTAATGTGATAGGCGTTAATTTATGAATTACGATAATATTACTTCAGACAGAAGATTATAGGCTACGACTGCTCAATGCATTCATCTGCTAAGAGTGAAAAGTTTTTATGTATTCAAGAATGAGATGCCTCCAGGCCTTCTCACTTTGACCTATGATTGTCAGCAGAATTTGGCATTTCCACGTCTTCTAACCAAGCAACATATTAAACCAGGCAATATTACATGTACAATGCAACAGTAGTTGAGCAGAGATAAGAAAAATATTGAGACCAGATAGTGCATTTTCTTACACATACTAGAACATGAGACTTCTAAAGGAAATTCTGAAGGAATAGACTGATATGTAATGACATGAATGAAATTGAGAAAATTCTTTTGATCTCAAATGGATGAGAGTCACAAAAATGCTACTATAATATCGATGATCTGTTGATGGTTCTATAATGAAGCTCCATCATCCCTGAAATATGACGGGGTTCTATTCCCTCTTCTTGGACACAGTTTTTTACCCTGCGACAATATATTCGGAAAAGTGGAGAATCAAATAAAAAATAAGAGGTAATTATGTTGCCAAAAGAATATCATATTATCACTGGGAAACATGCAACTGTAATCAAGGTTGGCAATGAAGAATGTCCAATCCGTAAGTGAAAGAAATTTACAAAAGACATTATGAAACCGACCAACTGCATTCTATTTAAGATCTCAGAATTTAAACATCCTTTTTCTTCATCTTATTTAAAGAACAAGCATGTTTACGCTTCTAGAGTAAACAATATTTATCATATGGACTGTGCAAACGTGGAAAATTTTTCTGTAGGGTATCAATACATCGATACATCATGGATGTAGAAGGATTGTTGTAGAAACATTTTGGATTGTTCTGGGAAGGAGAAGACCATTCGCAGACCAGATAAACCTGCTAATTCGTATGACCAGGAATGTGCCAACAAACGAACAAGATGGAGAAGAGGACGTTAATGGCCTTTGCACATGCTTTTCCTTTGTTAGGTTAGGTTAGGTCATGGTGGCTACGGGGGGGGTTAGGACGACCCCTTGCACATCGGTCATACTAAGACCTATTTTGCACCCTGAATTTATGGGATGAATGAGGATGAGGGTGTACCAGTCAACCGGCCGCATGTCACCCCTCATCTGCACACCCAATGGAGGCCTCCTACCCTCCAAGCAGCATAGAATCCATTCCGACGGCCCTTCCAAGGTGTTGGAGTGCCCTTGGAAGTGTTCTTAAGGAATGAATCCTGACAGGGATATAGCGGCAGGCTGGGAACCCAAGAACGGTTGCCTATTGAATGAGATGAGAAAGATGAATGATTTGATATGGAAATCAAAATTCTTTTTCTACACGGGAGGGGACGAGAAAATGGAACATTGCAATGAAAATTCCTATCCGGCATTTGCCTAATAACATTCAGGTTAGTTGGTCTGGGAATCGAACCACGGGCCCCCCGAATGCGAGTCCCATTTTCCTTGTTAAAGATTTCTGTGTACATGTTTGAAGAGTGATTTTGTTATAATTCTCGTAAAACCATGCAATTACTCTAATAATTAAGAAAAACATTTCCAGTTTTTTAAGTTTCTTGTGACTGTTTTGGGAATAGTGCTATTAAAAATAAAATAAATGTATTTTGAAATCTTTATTTTAACGAAATCATGTTCAAAAGCATAATTAGATCAAGTAATATAAAATTAGAGTAATGAGTTTCAAAATAAATGGATCAAAATGGGATATCAAAATTTAAATTTTCTTACACAACGAATATTTGGACATTATGATTTGAATAAACATGGTAGGCATGTTTACTACTGACGTCTTCATCAGTTAGAGCCATTCCCGCATTTGTATCTGTCTTGTATGAGATGTAGGATATTTTTGCATTTTTCTTAAAATTTACGTTGTATGACATAGCTCATTTTGATCTCGGGCCCCTCATATAGAGCTACACTTTCAGAACACACAGATTTAGATTGTTACCGAAATGTCTGCGTTTTGATAATTCAGTTACACGTGAAGATCGGAAGAAGAGAGATAAATTTGCTCCTATCAGAGATATTTGGAATATGGTGGTGAGAAAGTTTCCTATGTTTTACAACCCTAACGAGTCTGTCACTGTTGACGAAGAACTAATAACATTCCATGGGCTGTCCATTTAGGTTATATATCCCAACCAAACCAGGTAAATATGGGATAGAAGTAAAACTGTTGTGTGATTCCAACACAAAGTACTGTCTCGCAGCAGACCCTTATGCAGGAAAGGTTAAATCTGAGCAAAGAAATCATAACAGTGGTCCTAAAGTGGTGAAAAGGTTGGTTCATATGTTTAACTTGGAACAATCAGGACGAAACATCACAATGGATAGGAAATTCACAACCATGTTGCTTGCAACGGAATTGTTGAAGGAGAAAGTAACTACAGTTGGCACCATGCGAAGTGACAGAAGAGATTTACCGACAGAATTTATCCCAGTTTCTTTGAAAAATGCCCAACCTGGAACAGTTAGATTCGCCTTCACTGAAGGTACCTCCTTGGTCAGCTGTGTCCCAAAGAAAGGAAAAGTTGTGCAACATTATGACATGAAGGTGACTCATGATAAGCCAGATATAATCATATTTTACAATTCTACTAAAGCAAGAGTGGATGTTCTTGACAAGTGCATAAGGACATTCTCTTGTCCTACTCCATGTAATATGTACATATGTTCAGCTCATATGACGAAAGAAGAGTCCATTCTTATTAGAACCTGTTCGCAGTATGATTCTGAATTATTATTTTTGTTTACATTAATCTTGAATACAGCAAGTAAAATTTTGTATCAGAATACATGTATTTCTCAGAATGTTTATTTCTTTTGTATCTAATCAAAAATGCTTTTTATAAAGTAAAATACATTCAGTGAAGTTGATATAAAATTCCTTAAGCCATAAAGATTACAAAAATATGCAATTTACATAGTTTAATTGCAGAAACAATATAAAATCCGTGGGTTCAGTTACTGACCCCCACCATTGGTATTAGTTGGTGTAACAATGGGCATTGGTATGTGACTGTTTTGGTTTATTTTACAACGCTTTATCAATTGCATGGTTAGGCCTATCTAGCGTCTCTGAGTGAGATGAAGATGATAATGCCAGAGAAATGAGTTCAGGGTCCAGCGCCGAAAGTTAACCACCATTTGCTCTTAATGGGTTGAGGGAAAACTGCGGACAAAACTTCAACCATGTAACTTGTTCCAACTAGCATTTGAACCCGAGTCTGTTCATTTCACGGTCAGACATGCTAACCGTTACTCCAGAGCGGTGGACTACTAAGGTTGTAAAATTGGTAATATTATTGTAGATCTGAATGACGGGGAGATCAATGATGGATTAAGGTCTGTTGAGAGAGTGAAGTGGACTTTACCATTGCTAATTATATATTATATATATATATATTAATTTGAGAAAAATTCTACTTCTAGTCATTGATTATTCAATAAGGGTGGCAAGCCCTCATATCTGGATATATGTTTATAGATAAAATATAATTTCACGACGTTTCGAAGATTGGTTATATCTTCGTCACCGGGTGAGAGGAAGCCTACTCGTCGGGATCGTTACATACAGCTGTCTGTACGACTTATCAACGTTGGTTTATTCTAGTAGACATGGTAATTATCATAGAGGTAGTGGCATTAGTATTGTAGATGTATTAGTGATAGCATTACAATAGTAAGTATTGGTAGCAGTAAAGCAGCAGTAATAGAAGTGGTATAATAATTGCAGTAATATGGTATTATATTGTATTTATTAACATTCTATGGTATTCATACATTGCTTCACAGCTAGAATATGGTCACAGACTGGTTGAAATATATACAGAAAAGGTTTACAATATAATTTATTAGTACAACACAAAGTTTTAGTATCAAGTTCATGAAGCATTGTTGAATGTCATGAATTCACCTACAGAATAGAAGGCGTGAGAAATTAGGTACTTCTTTAATTTGGCCCTAAATAATCTTATGTTTTGAGTTTCATTTTTTATATAGATAGGGAGGCTATTAAAATTTTTACTGCCATATAACGCACTCCTTTTTGGTAGCCAATAGACTTGCCGATGAAGTATGAAAGTCATTTTTTGACGTGTACTTATGCAATGAACTGTTGAATTAGTTACAAAGTTTTCACGATTACATATGAGGACGATTATTAATGAAAAAATATACTGACAAGCCATGAGCATTATTTGTAGTTTTTTGAAAACAGTCCCACACGATTCCCTAGATTTGGCACCTACTATTATTCTAATTACTCTTTTTTGTAATAGGAATATACTGTTACTATCTGTGGAATTTCCCCAGAATATTATTCCAGAACTCATAACCGAGTGGAAGTATGCAAAGTATATTGTTTTTAAGATATTGATATTTACTATCTTTTGCATAGATCTAATAGCAAAACATGCTGAATTTATCTTAAAAATATTTATTTCAGTCACTGACTTCACAGCATATGTTTAAGGTGCTACACCTTTACATTACGTATTTAAAGACGTATGAACGTTTTCGTTGGTCTTCGCCAAAATCATCAGATACGAAGTACATTTCAGCAATATCAGTGCTCTCTACATAATATCTACAAATACAAAACATATTTAATGGCATGCAAAAATGAGACATATTAAAAAACCAACATTGCTGTGATACACATTGACATTCTATATGACTGCCTTGATTGTCAATTACTTTAAATACACGTATAGATTACAAAAAATATTGATTTACATATATATATAAATGCAAGTCTTCACATATGAGATAAAAAATGACATGATTTAAAAGTGATAAAAATAATAAAATATAAAACTAAGATAAAAAGTATTATGAATGTGAAGAGTTGCAAAATTACAGTAATTGCATTTATTATATATATATTATTGTGAAACAGAAATAAGAATATAATAAATGCAATTACTATATATGAACTTTCAACCAATTTTTATAAGGACAAATACCATCTGGAATCCATCGTAATTAAGGGACTAATGATAGGAGCACGTGGGACCATATCCCTGTTCCTAGTCGACTTCTGTAAATCTTTTGGCCTGCACAAAGATATTTTAAGAGATCAATAGCTATTTTCAGGCATCATACATATGGACCATGATTTTAATTCGCATCTTCTTGACGTTACTTTGTATATTATTTTGTGTTTCAATCTATTTCAAATTGTTATTTTTTACTGTAACAACAATGTTTCACTAAGCCTCAAGGCATTTACTCTATATTTACTGTACGCGTATCATAGTACTCTTTGTCAATGGCAACCTGTAGTGGTGAAAGAAAGAAAGAAAGAAAGAAAGAAAGAAAGAAAGAAAGAAAGAAAGAAAGAAAGAAAGAAAGAAAGAAAGAAAGAAAGAAAGAAAGAAAGAAAGAAAGAAAGAAAATAAATAAATAAATAAATAAATAAATAAATAAATATATGTAAAATTTACAGTCTTTTAAAAAGTCGCTAAACGCCAAGACATGGAAACAATGGAAACATAACAAATTTTTGGGTAACATTTAAACCTGACTTTTTTGTATCTTTTTTTAGTTAATTTTTCTGATATTTTATTTTTTGTTTATATGTGATTTTATATTTTTAATGTATTTATATTGTATTAACTTGCGATTGCTACATTTTATTTTCAACAAAGAACAAAATACAATAATATTACAATTTTTTTTTGGGGGGGGGGAAACTCAAAAACTCTATTCATTCATCAATGATATTGAATCAATATTGATCAATATTGAATCACTAATATGAAAAAAGGATAAGTCCAAATCTGGCGAAATAACCTGAAATATATTATTTCTAGGCTGAAATACCCACACTTAAATAAAATTAAATTTCTGTACAAAATATTAGGAACATTCAATAAAATTTAACATGAATACCCAGTACACTGTTGTTCTAAATATAGATTGCTTTCAAATTGTGGTGTGTTGCATAAAATGAAACATTTTTTTAAATATAAGTATGAATTTTACAAAAGTGTTCTGTTCTTTTTTTAATGTGGTTGGCGTTCATCAACTTCTGCTTTAACTAATGAAGAGGCGAATATCAAGTTTTGCAAAATATCGCAGTTTTCAATGCCGTATAACAACAGCGTTTGTCGACTTTTGCTAAAACTGATTTTACAGGAATACGCGTAACATAAATGTTGACATAAAACACCAAAAACTGAATTTTGAAAATTTTGACGTTTAGCGACTTTCTAAAAAACGCTCCTCAGTTACTACAAATTTTAGCTTTATTACTGCAAGTGCAATGCTTCTTTCAGTTTAATGCAGTTGAACGAATATGAAATACATGCCAACTTGAACAGCTTGCCTCTCACACGACAAGGATGGAGCACACATCACTTGATTGCGTACTAAATTAATTGGCTACTGTACTAGCGGAGTGATCAACTAGCGGAACAGAGAGATTTGTCTGTGGAACGTTGATTAATTTTTGTTCGATTTCAATTATTCCACGACATAATGCAAACATTTGTTTAATATGGGGAATATTTCCGTGCACAACGGCTTTATTAGGCGAGTTCTGACTGGCTGATAAATTCTGAATGCATTCTGTAGGCGTTAGAATTCTGTGAAATTCAAACATTGCATATGGAGAACTCTAGTGATAACAATAATTACTAACAAGTTTCTACATGTTTGATTACCCATAAAACATTGTTATACTACTATATAATAGTCAGCTGTATACTTGCCTCTATCCCGGAGATCTAGGTTTAATATCGGCGAAAACTAATTAGCCTACAGTGTACACCAGGTAGGATTAATCTTTTCCAGTGGCCTGCTCTGTTCACGCATTGAAGGATGTATATTTTATGTTACTGTACTACTAGGCTAATTGCAAGTTCATAAACATGAACGTAACAGAAAATTGAAATAATAATACAGGTTACGCAGTGAATGTTTTAAGGGTACCAGGCAGTGATTAGAAGCAAAAAATTCGATTTTTTATTTTGTGTTTTTTGAAAAAAAAATGTACAAAAGTTGCTCTTTAAAACAATATAAATATTGTTGGGGTATTTCTGCAGATAAGCCCTTTAACATAATTGGCCTCTAAGTTTGGCGGTGCATGTAATTCATACATCCTTTTGTTAAATGCAGTTTTCCATAAGTTGATATTTTTCAAACTTAAGTGCATTTTTCTCTGGAACTACTGAATTAATTTACATGAAACTTTTACAGTGTTTTCTGCAGCCTGTGTTCTGTATAGTAGACCTACGGGTTTAAGAATATCACACACATAACACGAGAATATATATATATATATATATATATATATATATATATATATATATGCACTGAAAAAATTTCAAAAAATGTTAAACAAAGTTCAACATTTTTTCTGTTTGACTAGGGGTGAAATATTTAACTAGATTTTGCTTTAGTATTACAATAAAAATTACTAGATAACTTACAAAAATGCAAGGTATATGAGTGAAGATTGTAGCAAGTAATGTGCACCTGAAGAATGAAGTACACTTAACAAAGTGGGGAAACAGGTTATCAGTTAGGGCCTTTCTTTTGCACTTGAATAAGAAACTAATTAGTTGTCTTTTATATCGCTGAATTCAGTATGATTGATTGAATAAGCATGGAAATTTTTAATCCACTCTGAGGACTAAAAGCCTAGAAATATTGAACTAAACTTTTGTACTGAAACTTTTTAATAGCATAGCCATCATTATCTACTCTTCTCTTAAGGGAGAAAATGGATGAAATTTTTTAACTACAGGCTTAATTGTTATGCATACAACAAATGCTTGTTGTTAGGATTAATGCCCTCAAGTTTCAATAGTATCAATTTAATTGTTTCTGTGTTATTAAATATTTAAAAAAAATTGACTAGAATCATAGAATTTCTAAAAAAATTAATAAAGGAATTAATTTCACTCAAACAGTTATAAGTTAAAAAAAAGTGTGCAAGCACTTTGTTGTTAATTATTATTAACTTTTAAGGTGTTATAAATTGCAATTTATCTACATAATTTTATTAGGTATTGAATTCTTCCCTGAGCACAATATCGCTCTCAGGGGAGTGCTAGAATATTTGTATTTAAAAATAATAAAATCGTTTATAATAATTTAAAATTCAATTGCTTTTTCAAAATGTACCTACTCTCACAAAATATGAGTTACATGCCTGAAAAAAAACTTGCAAAGCATCTCAGACATGCATATAATTTAACAGCAGAGCCGTAATTTGAATTTTGATTGTACGAGTGACCTGAAAAATTAAACCAATCAGTTGAATGTTTTCATTGTTCGGATAATAGATTAATTTATATTAGTTTAAATTAAAAAATATTTACTTTATACAAACAAGGCTCTGTAATTTAGTTAACTATACCTTTTTCATAACACACAGTCAAAATTTCATCCTCTTGGAATAAAATTTGTTAGAGCGTATGGTATTTAGATGTGAGTGAATTCAGTAAAAATAAAAGTGTGGGAAAATGACGTCAAAATATTTTGAGGACGATTATGTTCACTATTACACTTTTACTACGTCATACTACTTTAGACCAATAAAACGGTATGAAAGGACGTCTTTCAACCAATCATAGCTGCTTGTCGCACAATTTTATCGCGCCCGTAACATTTGTTTAATTTTACCGCTTTCCTAGCATTTGTTTGTTTTTATGACTATCCTAGCATTTGTTTTCTTGTTTGCCAACATTTCAAACTGCACTGGTTTGGACGTCAAAAAACAGAAAATTACAAACCAATCCAGTCGATGCATAGCAGTTTCATATATGACTTGCATTGGCGTTCAAGAATAAGAATTAATAAAGATCACTGGTCATAGCTATGCATCTTCCCTGAAACCCTATATACAAATAAATGAAGAGCACCATTCGGAAATCCTGAGTAGGTTGAGGAATAAACCATGTACATCAACGAGTTCCACTTCTTTTACGCACACGTCCAATTTAACATCAACTGAATCACCAACCACTAAAACATTCAAATTTGAAAATTGTACTTTCAATAATTGTTCCTTTTAAAATTATTCATGTTTATTTTTTATTTCATAGTCCTTAATTAAAACTTTTCTTGTTTATTTCATCAATCCTAATTAAAACATTTCTAACACTTGTTTATATTATTTACGTTATGTTACAGCTTCTGCTATATGATATTATGGATAAAACGTATCAGATATTGCTTAATATTAAGATTTATTGAAAATCATCTGTCAAGTGACATTGATTACTGGGATCCGGATAATTGAAGTGGGATGCAACTGTTTTAATAAAAATGAAACTGAATCAACAAAGCCTTCTTGACTATAACCGTCCACAGAGTTCAATGAAGATTCATTAGTTGGCACAACTGATAACAAAAAAAAACAACTAATTATAACACACTACTGCCATCTAGCATAATATTTCTAATGTTGAGATGGTACAATAATATATTTGAAGACAGTTGTATTTTCTAAGTTAATTGATATTTTATTGTATTGGAGTACTTCGTTACTTTTAATCTTATACTTTCTTCTAATCTAATCCCACTCGAGTTTTGATTTTCTCTAGATAAATCAAAACCTCTAGTGAGATTACTGTTGATAAATTTTGGTCAACTTATAAATGCAAGGCCACAGATTATTTTTTCAAAAGAAAAAAAAAAGACAAGGAAAAGAAAAAAAAATTATTCTTGAAAAATGACCAGAATTATTCCTTTCTTTCTTAATCTGTTCTTTAACGACGTTGTATCAACTGTTAGGTTATCTAGCGTAGTGATGCGTCACTAGAACTGCTGACGAGTCAAAGAATTCATCACTGAACTACCTGACATACATCTTACAATTGGGCAAAAACCGGCAAAACCAAATCAGACTATAATCCCAAGGAGGTTAGAACTGATGACCCCATGTCCGAATGGAACCTTGGAGTCTGAGTGCAGCTCTGGTTGAGATTCTAGAGATAAATAATATCGAACGAAAACAACGAACTGTTCAACGAGAATCCTGTTGTCGCATAGATGTGATCAATATTTGATGTACTTTACACTCATCAATTTGTCCTATTTGTAATCACAACTACTGGCATCAGAGTCATTTTGTTGTCTAAAGTCGAAATTGTCTATTTTTCTACTTTGGTACTGACACACTAATCGTAATCACATTTCTGTTGTGTCGGTAAACCAGCCTGTGTCCTGATACTTCACTGTAAGGCAAGCCTGCGTTATTTATGTCCACATCCGGACAGGATATGCAGCACGTACAATAATGTCAATATTTACACAAGAAATTATTTATTTTGTTTTATTAACTCGCTGTTTGCATGTAGAACCAAAATAATCAAGCACTATTTGTCTTTGAATCAAGTTCATTTCATGGAACTGTGAGCAGCAAAGTAGACCTATCGATTTTGTAGAGAAAAACTCTAAGTTTATTTTCCATATTATGTGTAAGAAAGGATGACATTCACATGCACGTTATTCAAACACGAGTACAAAACTAAGGCACGGGGTGTACGAGAACCTAGATCCTAGATCATATATAACAGATAGCTCATTCCTATGTTAAAATCGGTAGCACTTTGAAGAGAAAAACCGCCAGGATCGTCACCCGTCCGCCGTAAACGAACACAAGAAGGCAGTACAGTAGCTAATGCAATTCAAATGGAGTTATGACGTGACTCCTTATGTAACAACTAGATGGCAGCATAGTAAACCTCACAAAAGTTGTTACCGTCAAAGCCTATAAGGCCGAGATATCTGCGTATATATTATTTAGGACGAGAAGAATATTTATAGAGTTGTTTAACATCTGGAGAAGACAAGAAGAAATGCATAGAATATTCGATTTTATACTCATCCGATATTTATTTCCATACTTCTGGTTTTTGATGTAGAATACGACTATCTGCCTATCGAGTGTAGGCACACATTCCGGGATCCGTGGCAGAATTTCAAATGCTTACTGTAACAACACTTTCCAGCCACATCCGAATGCTAATTTTATTAGTAGTTCGACTATTAACCAATGTAACTTGTGTGACCGTCTCTCAGTAATATCTCGGCATCAAGAGCACTACAGACCTTTGCGGTCACTCGTTTGATTTATAACCACGAGTTCTGCAATAGCCTATTACTGTAATAAAACACATGTACGACATACTTTGCGTGAATATTACAAACCGAAGCAAAAACAAAACATTCAAACTAACACAAGTGCAGTTTCATTTCCGGAAATGGTTGACGGTGAATCCCTGATATAGCGTAGAATTTATTCAAATTCTGTATTCAGGCTCCTGCCAGGAAGTCAAAAGAAGGATAGCAATGACAAAGGAAGCTTTTAATATGAAAAGGAATATTTTATACGGAATTTTGAAAAAAAAAACAACTAGGAAGAGACTAGTGAAGCGCTTTGTGTGGACTGTAGTATTGTACGTAAGGAGGAGAAATATGGACATTACAAGGAAGTGAAAAGAAATGACGAGAATCATTTGAAATGTGAATAAAGAGAAAAACGGAGAGTGTGAAACCGAGAGACATTAATAAGAAATGAAATATATGCTAGAAAGAGTGGACGAAGAAAGAATAATAATGATATTTGGTCAGGAAGAAAAAGGTAAATTAGCTGAATTAGAAGAAACTGCCTACTGAAGGTGCACTGGAAACAATAGTGAAAGGGAGAAAAGTTCGGGGCAGAAGAAGATAGCAGATGATAGACACCAATAAGATACTGTATCTATATTGATTGTATGCGAAGGCTAAGAGGAAGGCAGAAAATAGAGAATATTGGAGTAAAAGACCAGTCCTTCGGCAGAAAACAATGAATGAATGCATTGAAGCTTAACAATTTCCTGAACATAATTCACATATATTTGAATTAAAGATACGAAGTGTCTATTAGTATAATATTAATAAAATATTTGTATTCTGTAACAGGACTACGAAATGCAATGCAATACCACGGAATATATCTATTTATATATGAGGGGTTAGAAGCTAAGAGGTATAAATGGACTTGTTATTTTTGAGAAAATGTGGTTGAAGATACTTGTGCTTTGGTAAATTTCATGAAATTTTTTATTTCAATTTTAGCGTGTGATGTGGTTAAAAGATATAAATCCCTTTGCCACTAAAATTTTAGATGCTTCAGCTTGACCTGGATGTACTTAACTTATGTTCTTAGAAATGTCACTTGTACCCCTTTGCTTCTGACCCCCTCATAACAGTTTGAATGTCGGTACACATTCCTGTCCTTACTGTATAGTTCTGTGCATTACTTGGCAACAGTGACAACAATATAATACACTACTAGGATATTAGACCTAAACGGCAACCGTTTGTGTATAGTCACACCTTCGAACTCGTCATTCCAACGACATGTACAAATTTCCTCCCGCCCCCTGTTCTGTTTTATCTGTCACACGTTGCTGCGCTGATGTATGCAGATTCCAGCCTGTTATTACTTACAGCAAACCGCCAATAAATTAATTAGGCAGCGGAGCCGCATCACCAGAGCGTGGCAATGCATTCATTCATTTCAGTACATTATACGATACAATGCTGACTGCTCAGCTGCGACGAGCGGGAAAAGGTGGCGTGATGTATCTAGCTTGGAAGCGTCATCTAGTCAGGCGAACACTAGTCTGAGAACAGGTTTTTCAAGGTATGCAGGCAGATAGAGGAAGACAGCGGAGTTTACAAGTTCGGTCCTATGGAAAAAAATATATACTATAGTCCGGGTCAGCTTACTTCATACCCTAAGGGTGAAACCTATTTTTCCCCCCCATTACTACATATGCTAGTGGATAGTAGTGATTTTATAGTTTGCAGATTGAACTTTCTTTTGCCAACTTCGTTTCGAATTTCGATACTGACAAATATTACAAATGGTAGTGATTTTGTAACTGGTATGTTGGCAGCTGAGACAAATATCGATAATATTTGTCGGTACTGGTGTTCCATGAAATTGAAATTGTGCTAGATTTCTGAGCCTGTTACTGGAAGCTATAGAAATTTGAACATACTAATAATTAATTAATATCAGTATTAATATTAATACATAATAGTTATTTTATGTGTTGCGTTGCGGTTATAATTCAAGACTATAGTCAGGTAAGTTTTCGGAGTTAGTACTAATAATTTCATGTGGTCAAACAAAATACATTTTTAGGTTAGGTCTCGCGAGTCAATTGATTAGTCAAATAAATTAATTTCGTATTGCCAGACAAAATAGTTGGCATGTTTATCCCTTTCTCGTATAGTTTTCCTACGAAAATATGTTACAAATTATTGAATTATTTAGAATAACCATGGATGGGCAACTCGTGCTCCCAAAGTGCTAAAAAACCTTGAAAGAGAGAAAGACAGACGGAGCCAGCCGTAGCAGTTACAAGTTGTTTGTTGTTTCGCTGCAAAAGCCACGGTGCGCTCTGGCGGCTCATGCAGGCGATCGTGATATCTATTCCATGATTTGAATTTCATAATGATCCATGGTAAAATAATTATAGTAATTTTATACAGACTATACCTGAACATACAGTATAACAAAATTATATTATTTTCTAGCTATGTAAATTAGTTTAGTACTGGAAAACCAAACTGAATAAAACCTTTTCAAGATACAACAAATATAGCTGCAACACTTATTTATTACTACATTATTTGTTAATATTTCTTATTATATATCTTATTTGAAACGTAGAACGCTAGAATTTAAAAGTCTTTATACATTAAAGAGTATTCCTCTGTTCTCAGAAAGGTCTGTATTCGCAAACAAAAACAAATTCAAGGAAGTATTTTTTACATGACGCGGCAGATGAAATAAGCTTACTTCTGAGCTCTTTCTTTACTTTGAGAGCTTTTACACTTCTTTCTTGTATTAAACTCTGCCTCAAGCACATACAGTATGTATGAAAGCAAAGAGTATATTTGGAAATTCTACTTAGGCAACATTACGAACAGTTCGATTCCTGATTTTAGCTGGAATCTAAGTGGCGTGCTGCTCTGTAGATTTATTAATTCAAGCTATAAATTTTCAGGATTTCCTATCGGCGTAAGCGAAAAAGATTTCAGAAAAATTTCGATTCCTTGTCAATTGTCACTGTTTATCCAAACTTAGCAGTGAATTCTGCTTTAGGTCTTGAAGTAGGCTCTTATATTTGTCAAAGAAAGTGAAGTTGTCTAT
Source organism: Periplaneta americana (assembly GCF_040183065.1). NCBI lineage: Eukaryota > Metazoa > Arthropoda > Insecta > Blattodea > Blattidae > Periplaneta > Periplaneta americana. The sequence continues at coordinate 81,997,750 of NC_091130.1, read as the reverse complement.
GTTCTACATGATACTACCACATCGATTATATGTCGTGCAATTCTGTAACTCGCACGCACAACGTGCTAATGATATTTGATACCAGTCTCACCTTGTTGATATCTCATTTTTACCTTCAGCTGTTCTAAAGCAGATGCAGGCAGTATTTCTTTACTAAAACCTTCACTTTTTATTTGTAACATAAAATGTCATGCGTAAGAAAGTGTAATAGAATACAAGCTTTACCTCTCTTCTTAATAAAAAAAAATCTCTTTTTACTCGTAACTGAAGGGAAATGATCTGGAAATTATATTGTTTTTCACTTAAAACGAGCCGCCACTTACTGCAAGCGCGATCGAACTTGTGTCTTGAAAGAAGCGCACACAGACAGTACAACTAGTACAGAGTCCGTTCTACCTGCATTGAGATTGTGTTGACACTTTGAGAGCACGAGTTGCCCACCCATGAGAATAACCTTCCAACATAAAGTACGGTAAGTAAAAAAGTCATTTAGTACGAAAGATCGTGTGATATCAGGTAACAGTTGGCAACAGTGACAAGACTGCAATATTTGCTGTTTAGGAACTGTTCTTATGTGATCCTCACTATAGTTCGGTCCGGTGCCAAGAAGTAAACAGTACTAGTTCGGTCCCGGATCGAAAATAGAGCAGTACTGGTTGGAAATCAACATTTTTTTTCTCATTTCATGCAGGCGTAGGACTGTCACAAGGCAAGAACGGGTAAATTCGTAACTCGAGACAGCTAACTACAAAATTGCCTGCCTCTCCTTTAAGACATGGTTAAAAATGTTGATTGTCATGTACATTGTATAGTATCTATAAAACTTAATCAAAACTCCTTAAACGTGAGAGTAGTCAGTGATACTAGGAGCTATGTTTTTGGAAGAAATTTGTAGGACAGTGTTTTTAGATAGGGTACTGGAGTCTGTTTATTCATTTAGGTACAAATTCTGTCATTTTGTCACTAATATATTATTCTTTCTTTAATTGATCTGGTCTTGTTTGTTGCTGGACTTCTAATTTGTATGCAAGTGTCAATTTGAATTAGTTTTAGAACGTCTATTAATTGAAATATGTTAGGGCCAGTGGTGTACAATAAGCCATTTATTTAACTTTGTACGGAAAGTTTCACAACTGTTTGTCGTTATTTCTGTCGTAGCTACGAATTCGACCATAATTCTGGCGGGAAAGTAGCATCAGGGTGGACGTGCCGGTACTCAAAGACGTTGTACCGTATTTATATAGTATCGGATGTACTCCTCTAGCACATAACTGGTAAATTGCTGCACTTATTCATTTTGAGGTTGAATGCTCATAAAGTCTTCAGCCTATTTGCCAATAAATAGTCTCTTTGATATATAACTTGTCTATACCTGCATAGTTGGGACCGAATTAATACCGTACCTTTCTGAACCCCGAACCGAATTAGTACTGTGTATCTTTCAGGTGTGTATCTGATGGGACATTATTATTATTATTATTATTATTATTATTATTATTATTATTATTATTATTATGTATTTAATGCTCAACCAGATTGAGTCAACATCATTTGGTTTCTGGAAGACCGGTACAAAGTCCCCATAGAGGATTTAAAATTTACAAGATTTTTTACAAATATTTAAATGTTCCCAATTCATAATAGAATTTTCCTCATTACAAACGGCACACTGAGGTGATCGTAAAATATCCAGTTTATATAAATATTCCGCTAGGCAATGGTGTCCTGTGACAATCCTAATGGCAGCTATATACAATAATAGTGAATAAATTTAGTAAATATAAATAAATAAATTGGAGGAAAAAGCAAACAAGTACGTAGTTAACAAGTAAGGAATCAACAGAAAGTGTATAATAATCAATTAACAATAGAAATTCAGCCATATATTTTATTACTCACGCTTGGCTCTTCAGGGAGTTTCGTTCATATTTAGTGCAATGTAGATAATTAAATAAACTAAGTAAACATATTCGTAATTTTTATATCTACTATATAAGCTACAAAAGCTGCCTCTTGGCTTAAAATAATAATTAAGTGAATAAGGTACCTTGAGAGATGGTAATACCGTTATAAGGTTGGAAAACTTTGGTTGAGTTTAGAATTATAAACTTTTCGAGTTACAAATTTATATCCTTGCCTGTATTAAAATGAAATCCTTGCGACATTAAAATTATTTCCTTGCCGTCATTAGAATCAAATTTTCGGCAACATTAAAATTAAATCCTCGTCAACATTAAGGTTAAATTCTTTCCAACGTTAAAATAAAGTCCTCGTCAACATTAAAATTAAATCCTTACCGAACATTTTTATTCGGTTATTTAAATACATTGTATCAATTTACTAGGTTATTTAAAATCGATGGGAAAATCCCGGAAAAACCTAATCAGCGGCAATCAAATCTACGTCCAAGATCAAACTCCGGATCTGGAGGCAAGCGCCGGTGGCTTTACCGATATCAAAATTAAATCCTTATGACATTAAAATTAAATCCTTGTCGACAATAAAATAAAATTCTTATCAACATTAAAATTAAGTTCTTTCCGACATTAATATGGAAACCTTGCCGATATTAAAACTAAATTTTTACCAATGCTTAACGACTTTAATAGAATCCTTCTCGGCTCTAAAATAGAATCCTTATATATTTTTAAAGCAGATTTCTTATCAACTGTAAAATTAAATCCTTATAGACTGCAAAATTAATTCGGATTAAAATAAAATTCTGACATAGTTTCAAAGTAAATTTTTTCTGGAATTTATTTATTTATTTTTGCGAATTTAAAGTAAGATTTGTCACGATTAAAATTATTTATTATCAGCATTAAAACTGTATTCTCGTCGAGGTTAAAATTAATTTCATGTTAAAATTAACACTATTTATATTGAAACTTTAAATTAAATTATTCTTGTATCAATAAAAACTATTTTATTACCGATTTCAATTTCATGTTTTTTAAATGTAAAATCAAATTGTTGTAGGCTTTAACATTAATCTCTTTCCAAATTAAAAATTAATGTCCTGCGGAAACTAAAAATAATTTGTTTTTGTGTTTAAAATAAAGTTGTAGGTGTATTATGGTATTTCACTTGGAATTAAATTTATACAGACCAGCGAAGCACAGTTTTTTGACAACCGGTTCACCGTAATAATTTACTCTTAACTGCTTCTGTTTTTTTCTGTTATAGTTTTGTGTAACCTTTTATCGACTGTTATTATCAAGTATTTTCACTAAATTAAATTTGCGCATTTGTGGCGATCTCAACAAGAAGTACAACATCCAATACTGTTAACTACAGATGGAGGTAGATTCAAACTCTGAAATTCCAAAGTCACATAGTTCATCATCAAAGGGAAAGTAAATTCAAAGCGCACCTTGAGTAAGCCACTATGCCGTTTAAAGCGAAATTACTTTCAATCTTTGTTTATTATGAAAAAGAAAAATAGAAACTTCAGAAAGTTGTTTCTACGAAACTAACATCATTGTAGTTTTTTTGTATTGAAAGACTAGATCTAACTTTGTGAGGGCGTGCTCTCAGAGCCTGCCACAAAATGGGTAACCGTGTAGAAGAAAATGAAGTTACGTGGTATCCCTTCTGCAGCTCTTAACCCCTTTTCATTTCCAGTTCCTCATCGACAATATTTTTCTCCATTAGACGCCCTTCTTGACTGAGTCCATTTGGACCAACATACTGCGGACAGAGTGACTTTCGTCAGCGCCGTACAATAATCATGCTTCATCGTACCACATCCATTTCTTCCCGATAGGTCTTAAAATGCTTGTTTATTGATTTCTTTCAGGAAACATTAAATACAAATATTTCATGCAATACATTTCAAGCAATGATAATACCGTGTTACTGAGTAGCAGTTACAGTGCAAAATACATTGATCACTCACTTGTCATGTCAGAATTGATTTTCTGAAACACTCCGACACTATTGCCATAAGCCTAACTAGCCACGAATAACGGACAACCCTAACAGCAGCAGTTCTCACAATAGAAATTAAGAAAACATTGACGATATAATATTAACAAAAACAAAACAAACAGAATCCAAATTGAATAAACAACACTGCCTAACAAACCTCTCTCTTCATCTAGATCAGGTTTCATGGTTGTGGAGTGCAGAATAAGATTGCATTCTCCATCTTCAACAGCTTTCAATAAACGAGCCTAACAAACATATTATACAAAAATAAAGCTAAACTAAACTGACCGGAACGAAATCAAACCAAAGTAATCGAATGAAAAGTAATTAATATCAACGAAATCTAAATACAGTATAAACAAAATAATAAAAAACAAAGAACAAACCGAACCGAATTCAACGGTAAAAAATCCGAAGTAAACCAATAAAAAATGAAAACGAACTAACGCAAAGCATTGAGAATCAAACAGAAGAAAAGAAAATCGAACCACAACAGGTGTAAGTGCAAGAATGAGAAGAATCAAAAGTAAGCAAATCAAAGAAATGGAATTAAAACATACTAGCAAAGGAAAGCAGTGCGAATTATAACAAAGGACAGCACAGAATAGGGAAGGAAAATATAGGAAGGGAAAAGAAATGGAAGGAAAATCAATATACAGGAAGATGGGAGAAGAAGGAAGAGAAAGGAACATGAAAGGAGAAAAATGAAAGGAAGGTAAAGAAAAAAAGAAGTAAGAGCAAAGAAAAAGGAAAACAAAACCAAGAAAAATTTTATTAAATGAAATAAAATGTAATCGAAACAAACTAAATAGAAGTAAAGTATAGAAAATCATATATGAAATCACAGGAACACGAAGCAAAGAAGGACAAATCAATCAGTAAAAGCAAGCAGAGGAAGGTACACGCACAGGGAAAGCAAATCAAGGGAAAGCAAATTATGTACATGCACTGCAGAGAAAATCGATTGAAAGCAAATGCAAGCAAGACAAAGATTACAAAAGCTCAGGGAAAAGAGAACCAGAAGGAAGCAAATGGAAATAAAGGTAGAGAAGAGCACAGTAAAGAAAACCAAAAGGAGCAAATGCAAGAATGAAAAATAGGCTATACAAAACAACAGCAAAGAAAATCAAAGGAAAAAATGCAAGCAATGCAAATTGAACAAAATCACAGCGAAGAAAATTAAAGGGAAGCAAATGGAAGCAAAACAATTGAAAGGCGAGCAATTGCAAGAAAGGCCATTTAAAGAAAAGCATAGAGCGTATTCCGAATCTCAGCGCTGAGCAATCTGATGGCATCACGGTGTTTCGAATTTCACCGATGGAGTCACTGATGCTCCACCGGTGTCGCACCGGTGCTATCAGCTTGCAGAGGTGATGGCAGTCTCCATCAGCCGCCTTCAGTGAATCTGATTGGTTCTTGTATAGGGCGGGAATTATCAGACGAATGACATCGTGCACTGTTGTGTCATGGCGGTGTGTTCTGCTGTATTGTTTGTAATGAGCACAACGTAAAAACAATATGTTAATGGCTTATGAGCGAACATGTCAACGGACCAGTTATTACTACCGGTTCAAGATATAAATTGTTTATGCTATATTTTCTTTGAACGAGATGGCAGTACGGAAATTTCGCAAAATTTTGCTAGCGTAGCACAGACAACAACTTACACAGTCGCCATGACAGCCATCGATCCTTCCAGCAGTTTTGTTCCTATTTCGCTGCAGCGTGACATCATTGTGTCCACCGGTCCGGTGAGATTCGGAATACGCTTATAGAAAAGCGAATCGAAGGGAAGAAAATGCAAGCAAGGCAACGTAAAGAAAAGCACATCAAAAGTCAAAGAAATTTAAGCAAGGCTCGGTATACAAAACCACTGTGAAGAAAATCAAAGGAAAGCAAACGCAAAAAAAGACAAAGTAAAGAAATGTACATAAAAGCAAATCAATGGTAAGCAATGTAAGAAAGACAAAGTATAAACTTAGGAAATCACAGCGAAGAAAATCAATGGAAAGCAAATGCAAGCAAGGCAAAGTAAAGGAAATCACAACAAAGGGAACCAAAGTAAAGTAAATGCAAGTAAGTCAGATTAAAAAAATCACAGCAGAGCAAAGGAAAGGAAATTCGAGCAAGGCAAAATATACAAAATCACAACGAAGAAAATCAAAGGAAAGAAAATGAAAGAAAAGCGAAGTAAAGGAAATCAAAGCAAATCAAAGGCAAGCAAATGCTAGGAAGGGTAATTGTAACTCAAAAAACCACAGCGAAAAATATAAAAGACAAGGAAATGCAAGCAAGGCAAGGTAGAGAAAAACACAGCAAATCAAATCAAAGGCAAGCAAATTCAAGGAAGGCTAATTGTAAACTTAAAAATCCACAGCGAAAAAAATAAAAGACAAGGAAATGCAAGCAAGGCAAGGTAAAGAAAAACACAGCAAATCAAATCAAAGGCAAGCAAATGCAAGGAAGGCTAATTGTAAACTCAAAAATCCACAGCGAAAAAAATAAAAGACAAGGAAATGCAAGCTAGGCAAGGTAAAGGAAAACACAGCAAATCAAATCAAACGCAAGCAAATCTAAGCACGGGAAAGCATAAAAAAACACTACAAAGTGGAATAAATCAAAGGAAAGTAAATGTCAAGAAAGGAAAACAACAAAATACAACTAAACAGAACAAATAAAAGGAAAATAAATTCAAAGACGATAAAGAATAGAAAAGCATAGCTAATCACAACAAATGAAATGAAATACAATGCAAGAAATACATACTATAGGAAAGCAAAGCAAACAAACCAATGAAACTAGATTCATTTTCCGGGCTGAGAGGCCGTGTCTATTGGTTGGTTTTATACCAGGCGTTTCGTCTGCAACTGCAGCAGACATCTTCAGTGGAGTGGTATCCGAGGTCGCAAGACTCTTCTCGGCGTACCTGAGGCAACTGATCCTGTTGCTCGAAATCGAAAAATCGAAAGAGATTTGGGAGGACAAATTTAAAAGGTACGCAAAACGCGTCCTTGCAAGGGGTTGGGGGCTGTACAAAATTAAGTATGTGAGCTCCAAGCCTGTTGGCCACTAGTCTCACTCCGGGTTACGCTGCTCCACTGAAGGAGCTCTAGAAAATTTTGAAGGAGAAGCCGAAATTGGACGTAACCTCTTAGGTACCATATACGCGAGGGGGACTGAGATTTGATCAAGTGATCACGGAACGGGGCGAGGAGGAGATGGCTGGTGTTTGCCGTTAGGATGGTGAAACGCTGTCATCTGTTGCTCGATGACAAAGCATGTGAAGGCCGTCGGAAGAAGCGCCGTGAAATCTAAATCTGCAATTTGAGAGGTCCCTGTCCTTTCATATTGCGACTAATTGAGTGACAGCGTATATTTAATAGACAATTTATAGGTTCTGAACTAGGGCATACGTCGTTTATATTAAAGGGGAATATATATGGGGAAGGGCATATAGGTCCGTGGCCCATTTCTTATAGGGCTCATCCCGACATTAGTCTTACGCCTTAGGAAAACCACGGAATACCTTAGGCAGGATGAGTTGTCTCATATATAAGAGACTAGCCAAATTGGCTATTATGTAGGAGGTGATTGTTGTCATGAGCCTTGTTGAATCGTCTGAATTTCGAGACCAGCCATTTGGCTATATGATGGCTCAATTACGAAGAGGGAGAAGAGATGTAATTGTTAATTAATTTAAAGTAATTAGGGAGATTCATGGGGATATGAGTGCAGGTCTGTGGCCCATTTCTTTTAGGGCTCATCCCGACATTTGTCTTAGCGCCTTAGGAAAACCACGGAAAAACCTTAGGCAGGATGAATCCTGTGGCTTGAATGAATGAAGAGGGGGGAAGTGGGAGGAGAAACTTTAAAGGTACGTGAAAACACGTCCTTGCAAGGGGGGAGTAGGGGCTGTGAAAAACTGAATATGTGAGCTCCAAGCCTCTTGGCCACTTGTCTCACTTCGGGTTTCGCCGCCCCAGTTAAGGAGCGCTAGAAATTTCCAGTAGATAAGCCGAAAATGGACGTAACTGATTAGCTACTACATACGGGGAGGAGGAGGGGCAGAAGTACAGCGACCTGATCCGGAGGAGAGACGCGATGGTACCAACTAGGAGGAAGAGTCATAGAAGTCTAGGCACGAAACGGTAATAGCCAGTTTGGCTGTTTGAAGAATCGAACGCATAGGGATTAATCTTAACGGCAATAGCCAATTGGCTCTTTGTTGATTTTTCTCATATCAGGAGACCAGCCAATTGGCTCTTTGATGATTCCATTGATCTGTAAAAGGGGACGATTGAATTCTGTTAGCGTCCGAATTCGATGTGAATAATCATTAATTTTGAGCCGTCACCAATGTCTGGGAAAGTGAATGCAGGTCCGTGGCCCATTTCTTTTAGGGCTCATCCCGACATTTGTCTTAACGCCTTAGGAAAACCACGGAAAAACCTTAGGCAGGATGAGATGTCTCAATTTTAGAGACTAGCCAGTTGGTTCTTTGGTAAAATGACTGGATTCGATGGATATAGACTAGCCAATTGGCTCTATTACAACTCCATCGATCAGCAAAACGGAATTATTGGGGACGATATGTTAGCTCAAGTTATTTAATCATCATAACGGTATTAGCCAATTGGCTTTTTGATGGTTTCTGTCAGATCCGGAGACTAGTCAATTGACTCTTCACTCCGTAGACCTGTAAGAGGGATAGAATGGATTTATAGCCCGAGTTAGGGCAGGTCATTTCACAGCGGTTGCTTATTCGATTAAGTCATGAATTAATAATCTACCTAAATCTGGGAGTGACACCTGCCTCCCTGTTTTCCTGTCTTAAGAGAATAGCTAGTGGACCTGTCTGGTGTCTTCGCCGTAACCTAGGATCATACCGGCCGAGGCCTGATATGAGCGGGTTGGGGCTGGCACGAGCGGCCTCATACAGGTTTCTAGCCAATCGAGCAATGAACTCGTCTGCGGTTGGCAAGTTTAGCTCATCGTGGAACTTCTCTCTCGAAGCGACTCGCGGGAGATGTGTTATGATGCGAATCATCTGGTTCTGGATAACTGGGAGTTTCCGGAGATGGGTCAGTGCCGCGAACCCCCATGCGGGTGCGGCATAAGTTATTACAGACCGAATGAGGGCCTTATACATTGTAAGACCTACCCTCAGGTTGTCAGGAATGAAGGCCGCCAGAATGGGATAGTGTCTAACTATCAATCCATCGGCCTTACGAAGAAGGGAATGAATATGATCTGGGAAGGTGAGATGAGAGTCCATAATGATCCCTAAGTATTTAATTTGGTTCATCCACGGCATTGCTTGTCCGAAAAGTGTGGGTGGAGGTGGTATGTCTTCGAGCCTCGCTCTTAGTGAAGAGAGCATGGCCTGACATTTATCTACATTGACCTTGATTCTCCAGTCGTGGAACCACGGCTGGAGGTGATCTAAGATCGACTGCAATCTACGGGACGCTAACCTGTAGGTTTTGCCCATCGCCAAGAGGGCAGTGTCATCTGCATAGATATACAGATGGCTACTTCTGCCGTGAATATAGCGAAACGGGAGGTCATTAATGAATATATTGAAAAGTATGGGACCGATAATCGATCCCTGCGGGACTCCTGCGTGAATTTCACGAGGGGTCGAGAAACTAGTGCCTACTTGGGTCTTGAATGTACGGCCTCGGAGGTAATCTGAAATGATGCGTACCATTCCATCTGGGACGCCCATGCCCAGTAGCTTAACCAGGAGCCCTTCATGCCAAACCTTGTCGAATGCTCGCTCGTTGTCCAGGTAAGCTGCAGCTACGACACGCTTCGTGCTTATACCCCAGGTAATGTCCTCCGTCATGCGGAGTGCCTGGAGTGTAGTGGAACGACCAGGGTGGAAGCCGAACTGCTCGTTCCTGATTTGGGGCAACACTACTTCAGTGAGGCGTCTATGTATGACCCGCTCCGCCAGTTTGCTGAGACAACTGAGGAGACTAATAGGCCTATAGTGGCTTGGATTCGTCTTATCCTTTCCTATCCTGTGGCTGGTTGTGCGGGCGTATTTATAGTGCGGCTCGCGGGCCGAGGCCTGTTGTCGCTGCAGTCCGCGCCGCTTTGTTCGCTGCTCCCGTTCTGGGTTCCGTCCTTTTGTTGTAGTGGTCAAGGGCGGGAACTTCGCAGTAACACCACGTGTGTGACCGTTCGAAGACATCATTTCCAACGTGGAATCCGGGATAAGAGGAGTGAGCATGGATAAGACTGAAGAAATTCGAAGAGAGACTGCTCGAATTCTGCAACGTGCGCAGCCTTCGAAGAGCAATTTAACCAGAGATGAGTCAAGGGTGATTAAATCCCATAACGAGAAAGAAGACATTCTTATCGTGGCAGCAGACAAAGGGAACGCGACAGTAATCTTACACACCAAAGATTACGAACGGAAAATTGGTGACCTGCTGGACCCCAACACATATAAGAAGCTGTCACGGGATCCGACGGCAGCAATCCTGAAGAAAACTAACCAGCTGATAAATACCTCGTCAATTCCAGCGGACGTACAACGCTCCATCAAGAAATCGGAGGCATTACCGCCTAGACTATATGACCTACCAAAAATATATAAAAAGGAAGTTCCACTCAGACCGATCGTCAATGCTATCGGGTCTCCTACCTATGAGCTGGCAAAATACCTCAGCAACTAATTGAAACAACACGTAGGAAAGAAGAATTCTTACATTAGAGACTCGACCCACTTCATAGAAAAAATCAAGATGTTGAGAACGCGGCCTGAAGATTTACTTGTAAGCTTTGACGTGGTGTCATTGTTTACTAAAGTACCGATCAAGGACACACTGGAGCTGCTACACAAGTTCTACCCGCAAGATGTAGTGGACCTGTTTCACCAGGTTCTGACCACAACTTATTTCCAATGGAATTATAAATTCTATGAACAGCTGGATGGTATAGCCATGGGGAGCCCGCTAAGTCCGATGATAGCCAACTTCTATATGGAGTTTCTTGAAGAGTCGATCCTCGAAGCCGCGACACTTAAGCCTTCATGCTGGTTTAGATACGTCGATGATACATTCGTAATCTGACCCCATGGTGAACGATCATTGACGGATTTCTTGAGTCAGTTGAATAGCTTCCATACGCAAGTACAATTTACTATGGAAACGGAAAAGGACGGCAGGTTACCCTTCCTGGACGTTATGGTACAAAGGTGGACTGATGGAACCCTAGGTCATGACGTCTACAGGAAGCCGACCCACACAGACAGATATCTGCATAAGGCCTCGAATCATCATCCCGGCCAGAAACGGGCCATGATGAAAACCCTGATCAACAGGGCCAGGCGGGTAGCCGAGCCACAACACATCCAACGGGAGCTGAGCCATGTATCGACAGCACTCATGGCCAATGGCTACTCAAGGCCGGAGATAAAGAGAGCCATGCGCCCCAGAGTAACACCGTCGATGCGGTCACAGGAACGAGCGACTAAGAAGGGCACGGTCTTCCTACCCTATTTAAGGAATGCGACGGACCGTATCAGCAGGGTGCTCAAGCGTCATGAAGTGGAAACGACATTCCTGCCGACCAAGCAAATCCGGAACATGCTGAGGTCATCCAAGGACAAACGAGATAAGCTGTTGTCCGCCGGAGTTTACAGGATTCCGTGTTCGTGTGGGAAAGTCTACATCGGTACTACACAGCGGAGCGTCAGGACGAGACTGACAGAACATAATAGTAATTGCCGCCTAGGACAGATCGACAAATCGGCAGTGGCAGCACATGCCTATCAAGAGGGCGATCACAACATAAGATTCAAGGACACGGACATCTTGAGCACGACGACGCACTTCTTCCCCCGTCTACATGGAGAAGCGATCGAAATATATAAACATAACAACAACTTTAATCGCAAGGAAGAAGGCGTAAAGCTAAACAAGTGCTGGTACCCGGTCCTAAACAGAACGGATAAGAAGCCACTACAACAAAAGGACGGAACCCAGAACGGGAGCAGCGAACAAAGCGGCGCGGACCGAAGCGACAACAGGCCTCGGCCCGAGAGCCGCACTATAAATACGCCCGCACAACCGGCGTTTAGACTCCTACATAATAGCCAAATTGGCTAGTCTCTTATATGAGACAACTCATCCTGCCTAAGGTATTCCGTGGTTTTCCTAAGGCGTAAGACAAATGTCGGGATGAGCCCTATAAGAAATGGGCCACGGACCTATATGCCCTTCCCCATATATATTCCCCTTTATTTTAACGACGTATGCCCTAGTTCAGAACATATATAAATTGTCTATTAAATATAGGAGGTCACTCAATTAGTCGCAATTGAAAGGACAGGGACCTATCAAATTGCAGATTTAGATTTCACGGCGCTTCTTCCGACGGCCTTCACATGCTTTGTCATCGAACAACAGATGACAGCGTCTTGCTATCCTAACGTCAAACACCAGCCAGCTCTTCTTCTTCCCGTTCCGTGATCACTTGATCAAATCTCAGTCCCCCTCGCGTATGTGGTACCTAAGAGGTTACGTCCAATTTCGGCTTCCCCTTCAAAATTTTCTAGAGTTCCTTCAGTGGAGCAGCGTAACCCGGAGTGAGACTAGTGGCCAACAGGCTTGGAGCTCACATATTTAGTTTGTACAGCCCCCAACCCCTTGCAAGGACGCGTTTTGCGCAACTTTTAAAATTTTTCCTCCCAATTCTCTTTCGATTTTTCGATTTTTCGATTTCGGCGTTAAGACAAATGTCGGGATGAGCCCTAAAAGAAATGGGCCACGGACCTGCATTCACTTCCCCAGACATTGGTGACGGCTCAAAATTAATGATTATTCACATCGAACTCGGACCCTAACAGAATTCAATCGTCCCCTTGTACAGATCAATGGAGTCATCAAAGAGCCAATTGGCTGGTCTCCTGATCTGAGAAAAATCAACAAAGAGCCAATTGGCTATTGCCGTTAAGATTAAACCCTATGCGTTCGATTCTTCAAACAGCCAAACTGGCTATTACCGTTTCGTGCCTAGACTTCTATGACTCTTCCTCCTAGTTGGTACCATCGCGTCTCTCCTCCGGATCAGGTCGCTGTACTTCTGCCCCTCCTCCTCCCCGTATGTAGTAGCTAATCAGTTACGTCCATTTTCGGCTTATCCACTGGAAATTTCTAGGGCTCCTTGACTGGGTCGGCGAAACCCGAAGTGAGACAAGTGGCCAAGAGGCTTGGAGCTCACATATTCAGTTTTTCACAGCCCCTACTCCCCCCTTGCAAGGACGTGTTTTCACGTACCTTTAAAGTTTCTCCTCCCACTTCCCCCCCTCTTTTTCTTTCATTCAGCCATAGGATCAGTTGCCTCAGATACGCCGAGAAGAGTCTTGCGACCTCGGATACCACTCCACTGAAGATGTCTGCCGCAGTTGCAGACGAAACGTCTGGTATAAAACCAACCAATAGACCACGGCCTCTCAGCCCGGAAAATGAATCTAGATCTATAGACTCCGGCCGTGAAAGCCTACACTGCAAGATTAAACCAATGAAACTTAGAAAGCATATTGTGATGATTCAGACTGTCAATGTTATAATACAATATAATATTGTTTGTTTATTCAGTCATATGACAAATCAATATTACTAAAACTAATGACACTTATTCATATATGTAGTCATTATGTTCTGTACAATGCAGATTACGAACGTTTGCGCCCTTCGGGCATCATCAGACTCTGTGTATAATATCTCATATTAGTCACTGTAGTAAAATACAATGATAATTTAATGAAATGAACTGTTTAAAAATTAACTGTGATATGTATAAAATAATGTACAGACTTATGTGCGTAAAATTAAAACTGTGATTGCATTGCAATTATACATAAAATTATGAAAACTATGAACATGTAGTGATGTTCCTCGTTTTAAATTTTATAATACTGATATGTGTAGATCTTGTCTCAAAGGTTCGACTTGGGCGGTGAATTCCATCTGAAATATATATTATAGAATAGAAAAGGGAAAACTTCAAACGTGAAAATGTGATCAAAGGAGTTATCAAATGTACTCACGTTTTAAACGCGTATATTGCACAAGCTGCTGTGATATTTCATTGCGATGTGAAGTAGTACAGGGACATCATTTTATTCTTACTTTCATTTTTATTGTACCTGCATTTCTGAATGTACTTCACTCCCACCCCTTCACTAATGTCCTTGCTCCCGTCAGACACACGAACTTACGGCCGCTGTTGCGTTCGAAGTCTTCAAGCAGTGAAGTAAACACTGCAGTGTATAGTGTGTTTCAGAAATATGTTTGCGTTTTCTATAGAAGAAAGAACCTATATTAATAATATCGTACTAAAAATTATATTGAAGAAACGATAAAATCAATTTCAGAGAATATGCTCCAAAATGTTTTTAATAATACTGTATGCGTAAAGAATTGAAGCCTGCATTGTAATGAACGGCAACAATTTTCAGCAACTTGTTTAAAAATTCAGATTAGCTTATTTTGAATTGAGGTGGCTAGAAGCAAAGGAATGCTAGTGACATTTGTAATAACATGAGTTAAGTGCATCCAGTGTAAGCTAAAGTATCTAAAATTTTAGTGGCAAAGGGATATTTTAATCGCATCACACATTAAATTTTAAATACAAATTTCACCGGTTTTACGAAAGCTTAAATATTTAAACCCCATTTCTCAAAAGTAACAAGCGCACTTACAGCCCTTTACTTATGACCCCCTCAATTTAAATGCACTCTCTACATTGTATGTTAACACCAATAATTAATATGCTAAATAAAGTAGGTATTACATAACGAACATAGCCGCCTGAAAAGTTGAGTTTTTAGAAAAAAAATGTTACTACTCTACTGTATTTTGATAAATTCCGTAAAAGTGATGATCAAACTGAAAATCGTAATATCGTATTTCCCTACAGCATAAATGGATACACTACTTTTCTCTCCTCCTATGGCTAGTAAAATGATTTGTTTACATATTGCACTAGTAACATCAAACTCCTGTAATAGAAGGGGGCAACAGTGTTTCCGAGTATAGCCAGGTTAATGTTAAAAATGTTGGTAAAAATAAAGTGATGTCCCTGTATTTATCTGTAATGAAAACTTTAATATCAAAATATGTAAGTTTTGAAATGTGGAAGTATACCAATTATATGAACATACCTACGAAGACACGAGACGACCTTGTTGGACTGGATTCACCGACTAATGTGACGCGAGCGTTGTATTGTGCTCGCGTAGAAAGCTTACGCGGAAGGATATTACGTTGTGGTGGGGTTTAAAAGTTATATAGGGGGTTCCGGATTTTAATCAAATTTTCATTAAGAATGTAGTTATCCCTTTGAATCTGTTTTGCAATATAATATTCCTATGCAGAATTTATTAATTTTGTGTCTATTCCAGATTTTAGGATTTTTAAGGTTTTGTGGATCGGGCCTAATTCGTGTCCAGTTTCTATTAAATAGGAGGCGTATGTGGATTTTTTACGATTGTGTTTGAAGTCCGAAATGTGTCCATTGTATCTAATTTTGAAGTTTCTTTTAGTCTGTATATATTTTTTCTTGCATGTATGACATTCCAGTCCATAAATACCATTATTATGGAACTTTTTAACTTTGTGAAGTCTATTACTTAGGTTGTTATTAAGTTTGTTGTCTGTTTTATGTGCTATATGAATATTTATTTTTTGAAAAAGTTAGCTAATTTATTTGATATGTATTTATTATATGATAGACCAAAATATTTTTTGTTGATGTTGTTTTGTTTAGTTAAAGTAGATGTATTGTTTAGTTTTTTTAGTTCTTTTGTTCTTATTTATTAATTTCTTGATTAAATTTGTACTGTAACCATTTTCATTGGCTTTTTGAATTATTCTATTATATTCTTTATTATAGTTGCTTTTGCTTAGAGGGAATTGTATTAGTCTATTAACCATAGTCCATTGTATCTAATTTTGAAGTTTCTTTTAGTCTGTATATATTTTTTCTTGCATGTATGACATTCCAGTCTATAAATACCATTATTATGGAACTTTTTAACTTTGTGAAGTCTATTACTTAGATTGTTATTAAGTTTGTTGTCTGTTTTATGTGCTATATGAATATTTATTTTTTGAAAAAGTTAGCTAATTTATTTGATATGTATTTATTATATGATAGACCAAAATATTTTTTGTTGATGTTGTTTTGTTTAGTTAAAGTAGATGTATTGTTTAGTTTTTTTAGTTCTTTTGTTCTTATTTATTAATTTCTTGATTAAATTTGTACTGTAGCCATTTTCATTGGCTTTTTGAATTATTCTATTATATTCTTTATTATAGTTGCTTTTGCTTAGAGGGAATTGTATTAGTCTATTAACCATAAAGTTGAAATTACTTAATTTGTGTGCAGTTGGGTGTTCCGAATCTATGGGAATACTGTGGTTGGTGGTTCCAGGTTTTCTGTAAATATTGAACTCCAATTTATTTTTGTGTTTTTTTATTATGATATCTAAAAAAATGAATCATATTGTTAACTTCAATTTCTTGTGTAAACTTCAAATTATTATGTAGATGACTAAAAGAGGTTAATATTTGTTCATCGATCTGTTTGCTTTCGTAAATTATCAAGGTATCGTCTATATATCTATTGTAAAATTTTACATTGTGTACTAGTAAGATGTTATTAACTTTATTATCTTCAATATATTGAATAAATATTTCAGCAAGTAAACCAGATAATGGATTACTCATGGCTAATCCTTTACATTGTTTATATATTTTATTGTTAAACTGGAAATAGTTCTGTTTAGTTACGATATGTAGTAATTTAATTATTTGATCTATTGTGGATTTTTGTACATTATTTTTAAGTAATCTCTCTTCAATTATGTCAAGAGTTTCCTTTATGGGAATACTGGTGTATACATTTTCTATATCAAGAGATAACATTTTAGTGTTTTTCGTAATCTTTAGATTCTGAAGTTTACTGATTAATTGACTAGTGTTTTTTGTTGTATAGGTATAAATATTGCAACTTCAATGCAGATTTTAAAAATCATTGGAGAAATTTCATATTTTATAATTCGGAGAATTTATACAATTTACTACTGGTCTCATTATTATAGGATTCTTATGTGTCTTAGGTAAGGTTTTCATAGACGGAATTTTTGGATTTTGATTGATGTATTTAAACACATCGTTGGGTGAGATAATGTCTGGCATAGCTTTTAAAGTGGTTCTAATTTCTTTTTGGTATATATCAGTAGGATCATTTTTAATTTCTGTAATTAGATTTTTCTAAAAAAATTCTAAGGTTTTATTACAATATTGTTCTTTATCTAAAATTAATAAATTCTGCAGAGGAATATTATATTGCAAAACAGATTCAAAGGGATAACTACATTCTTAATGAAAATTTGATTAAAATCCGGAATGCCCTATATAACTTTTAAACCCCACCACAACGTAATATCCTTCCGCGTAAGCTTTCTACGCGAGCACAATACAACGCTCGCGTCACATTAGTCGGTGAATCCAGTCCAACAAGGTCGTCTCGTGTCTTCGTAAGTATGTTCATATAATTGGTATACTTCCACATTTCAAAACTTACATATTATGATATCAAAGTTTTCATTACAGATAAATACTACTTCACATCGCAATGATATATCACAACAGCTTGTGCAATATACACGTTTAAAACGTGAGTACATTTGATAACTCAATTTGACCACATTTTCACGTTTGAAGTTTTCCCTTTTCTATTCTATAATATATATTTCAGATGGAATTCACCGCCCAAGTCGAACCTTTGAGACAAGATCTATACATATCAGTATTATGAAATTTAAAACGAGGAACATCACTACATGTTCATAGTTTTCATAATTTTATATATAATTGCAATGCAATCACAGTTTTAATTTTACGCACATAAGTCTGTACATTATTTTATACATATCACAGTTAATTTTTAAACAGTTCATTTCATTAAATTATCATTGTATTTTACTACAGAGACTAATACGAGATATTATACACAGAGCCTGATGATGCCCGAAGGGCGAAAACGTTCGTAATCTGCATTGTACAGAACATAATGACTACATATATGAGTGTCATTAGTTTTAGTAATATTGATTTGTCATATGACTGAATAAACAAACAATATTATATTGTATTATAGCCTATTGTATTAAACCAATGAAAGACTAGTGCATGGTTAATTAGAAAATGATGTTAGAAATGTTGAGCAACAGCGCATTGTCGGCTCACGTACGAAAGCACACACGCACTCGATTTGATCAGCTGAGTTCCGACTCTAAGCAGTAGGATTGCCAGACCTCCTAATGGCAGGAAATAACGAAATGTGTTAATTATTTTATTAAATTTACAAGAAACCGTCCATTTAATTTAAAAACTGCAAATGTATCAATTACTCCTTATCAGTTTCGCTAATGATAAGATTAAAATCAGAACCGTACGGATAGTACTTTATGGAGTAAAATAGTGTTAACATTAAGAGGAACTTTTTTGTGAGAAAATTATTCATTTGGAATTAATATAGTACTTTTGTTGTTCTCTATCCATAAAATAAATTGTTAAAATCTTTAAGGTTCCGCTCTGTATATGAATCAAGAATATCCTATAAATCTAACAAATTTGAACACAGGTTATTTAAAAAACCAATCTACTAAGAGCTCTCTTAGTATTCTGGCATCTCATGTAATGAAGGATTGGATACGGCTTTGCCGTGTCTCCCGCAGCGTCGCCAAGTTTCGCCTTCGCCATTTGCACAAACGACGCCCTCGGGATCGGTATAAGCATGAAGTCCGGCGAACAGGATTCGCCATTCGCAATTTGAGTTTGCATTAGTTGCAGGTTTAATTAAAGCTTATATTTAATTAACGTTCCTATGCCTTAAGTATCGTGAGCGCATGCGCAACTTCAAACGGACCGCAGCGTCTTCGCTTGCTGGTATACTTAAGCTCGATTCACATTATACGTCACATCACCGTCACGGACCATCACCGTCCAATGCAAACTCATTCACATTTAACGGCAAGTGACCGTCAGTTTTCCGCCATCAAGACTGTAGGAACTGTGCTCTCGAACAATGCCGATATTTAGCAAACAAAAACTTGCGATGATTGCTGTCTTGTTGGACGAAGAAGAGGCCGTAAGAAGAAAACGAAACAGAATATGGATGAAAGAAATGCTCAGGAAGAGGAAGAATATAGATGAATATCACACTATAACGACAGTTGGAAGATGCTGAAAGTTGCTTCTATAAGTATTTTAGGATGTCAAAATATCAGTTTTATATTTTGCTTCAAAAAATAGAAATACAAATACAAAAACAAAACACAACATTTAGAGAAGCAATTTCAGCAAAAGAAAAGTTGATGGTTTGTTTAAGGTAAGTCCTTCTAGATTGTAGTCTAAACAATGAAATGGAAAAGCAATTATGTCAATTAAAACAAAGTATTGTTTGTCATTCCTTGCATAAAATCACTCACATTAAAACGTTAATTATTCCACAGGGGGAAATTGTTAATAGTAGATATTCCAGACACGTGTGATGGTGTAGGCGACGGTGTTTGCATACTTGTCAGATCATGTGACATAGTTGAGGTCGTCCGATAAGTAACCCTATCTGTTTGCAGCTGATTGTGTTGCAGCACGGGATGCTGATAGTGAGCTGGTGGTGCTGATAATGAAGCTAAAGAAATCGAAGGCTGCTCATTGCTTTGGGACTGGAACATCCTTTCTTGAATTTCTTCGTATTCAAGATTAGAAATTATATTGAAAATTTTTTATTTTGCCAGATTTTGTCTTAATGGTGAAAATTGTTTCACTGAGGCAGCTATGCCGTTGAAAAATGCATCTATTGGGTCCGCACTGCAGGTAGACGTCAATTGCTTTTATTTTTCATTGTTTTCTAATAAATATTTCATAACGAGAGATGACGCTGTTTCCTTCTCCTGCACCTTTTGCTTTGGACGCCTTTGTGACCCTGTAACTAGAGGATCAGTGTTCTTGCTTCTGGCAGTACTGATTTTCTTAAGTCCTATGGATGTGAAGCAGCAATCTCTGCAGTCTCTTTATTTGTATCATTGTTCAAACTTTCTTCTTCTCCTTGATTGTTCGAATCGTCACTGCCTTGAGGTTCAACGTTTCCTATAGTTTCTCTTTCTTTAATAAACGGGATCAGAAATAACATATAATCTTCATATTTCCATTTTTTTTCGGTGTTGGTTGCCTGTCCGCTCTTTGATCCCTTAATAAAACCCACCTCACTTTGCATTCTGGACCTGAAAAGATTGAATCGGCCTCATTCATCATCAAAATCATATTCATAACAAATCAGTAATACATATACAGTCACCATCTAGTTCACAACAATAGAACAGACCTTCGAATTTCAATCAAAAGATACTAGCAATATGACCAAAGATGTTAAAGCGAGTAAAAATAACAGGGAGGAAAAAGAAAGCATAAACAATTCACGCTATCAAACCATCCACGTCACATCAAAACATTCTCCTCGAGAATCCCAGACGGTCCGTGCCGCTGATGGGCAGTGACGTTGCCTGTATATGTGAACGCTACCATACAAAACGCATTGTACAATGTTTTAATGCAACGCTGCTGGTCCGTGATGTGACGGTGATGTGACGTATAATGTGAATCGAGCTTTAAGGAGCCTTTCACGAGAACTGCCATTACTTTGCATGCTTGTCAACTTCTCGCGTGTATACCACGGCGTCAACAAAGCAACAGAGGAAGCTGTGAGTTCTCTAAATACAGCCACTTACTGTCCGTTACTCAGGAGAAGACGAGCGGAAAGAATGTGACCTTCTTAACTATCGCTGTTGATTATTATAAACATCGCTCAGATAAGCATCCCAGTAGCCAGGTTATTACTCGTGCAGGAAACATGAGTAACAATGCGTATGGAAATTAAAGCTAAGTTGAACAGGAGGAGATCTAATGTTTCCGCTTACTGCAGTACAAATATTGCACATGTCGTCGTACGTTATCTGTTCACATCCCTTCCTTCTCGTCTTCTCCTGAGTCAACGACAGTATCTTATGAAGTGTTGCGACGACGCGCATATAACGCATGTCTGTACTATTGTACTATGGTAGTCTGATCCGTAGAAAAATAAATAAATAAATAGATAAATATATAGATACGTAAATAGATAAATAAATAAGTAAATAAATTAATTAAATAAATACATAAATAAATAAATACATAAATATATAAATGAATAAATGAAAAAGTGAATAAATGAATAAATGAATAAATAATTAAAATAAATAAAATAAATAATGGAATAAACGAATCAACGAAGGAACGAACGAAGGAAGGAATAAATAAATAAATAAATAAATAAATAAATAAATAAATAAATAATGGAATAAACGAATCAACGAGTCAGCGAGGGAATAAATAAATAAATAAATAAATAAATAAATAAATAAATAAACAAAAAATTATACATCATCATCGTTATCAAAGATCGTTTCTACTAAAAAAAAAAAAATAAACATTTTAGGAAAATGAACACAAATATTTATTTAAGTAACAGAAGACAGTGAGAAGAAAAAGCAATCTCTTATGCATTAGGCACATCCAATAACGTTTCTATGCTTGTAAAATTTCATATTTATAGCTTAAAACAGCTGAGGGTAACAACGGTGAATTCTGTCACTGACATCCAGCACTAAGGAGCTGTAAAATGTAGACTACTGTTTTATAAGAATAAGTACTTGACCTACAAGGGAACAGTAGTGGAGAGATAACTGGGAAAGGTATAGCCGTCTTTCCCATTTTTCGTTTCACCACTGATCCCGGTAGAACGGGTACTCAAACTCAGTGTAGGAAAAGACGTGTCCCACTCAAAAAACAATAAAACCTGTGTAAATCTAATAAATCATATTCCGTTAGTCTCTTCAAGCTTTGAGTTATGCACTTATATACAGTGTGTTTAAAAAGAAATTAAAATAAATAGGAAATTATTTTACAACGTGCTGAAGATATCAATTATAAAAATGTCTGTATCGTGTCTATCAAGGTTATCTCCTGTTAAGTGTTCGTTATATTATGATGGTAGAACAATTACAATGGGATAATGAAGCAGCCATTTTGTGAGGAATCAAATTGATGAAATTTAGAGGATATTTCAAGGAACTAATTTCAAAACACTTTTTGGTCGGCACGATTTATAGACGTAAATTTCTTCCTTTGAGGGTATGTCAAGAACGTTGCATGTTCAAATTATCCTCACACAATTAAGCGTTGGAGACCAATATTGAACTCTGGGGGACTTGATATCGACTGAAATATTGAAGAGGGTATTTGGAAACTTGAGTCTTCGTGTAAATTTGTGCAATATGCATAATGATGGACATTTTTCAGCACGTCCTGTTATGAAACATGTGTATTCTCCCTAATTTTGCGTTACTTTTTGAATGCTCTGTATGTAATCACGTAAGGTACCTGAAGGTAATATGGCCATCTTAATTTGAATTAACTTTTTCATGACTGTGGTATTCACGAAATAAAAAACTTCGTATGTTTGCTTGATCTTTGATTCTTTATGCATACATAGAAAAATAACCCAATACTTTTCTTTAAACCAGAGTACTTTGTTTTTTACATTTTGAAAAATCTTACATTGTGCTGGTAATATGCCCAGATGAAGGTAATATGGCCAGAAGGAAGAAAATTCATTATTTTGGAAAGAAAAGCATTTATTGATTAATAAGGAAGTTTGGATTGAACATAATGATTGTTGCTTCAAAAATATATTCCTACAAATAATTTGTGACTAGGTTTATAAAACTGCAATTAAAATAATAATGATTATGATAATAAATAATAATAATAATAATAATAATAATAATAATAATAATAATAATAATAATAATAATAATTTTAATGACAAAGTTAAACACAAAAATTATGTCAATGGGAATGTGTGACAAATAAATAAGTCTTTTGTGAGTCCAACACATTCCTCATGCAAGTACATACACACCACAAATTGTGCATAGTCGCATATCCATGTGCCCATATTACCTGCATCCAGCACCTCTCGAAAAATCAGATATTTTTCAGTTCAATATGAATGCATTTTAAGTAACCATTGAATGTCTGTAACGAGCATTGAATAAGTTATTAAATGATGTATAGAAACTATAATTACGAATTGCTTGCAAGGAAATACAAGACAAACTTACCAACAGCAATATTATAACAACGTCTTAATCCGTTGCTACAAATCAAATAAAGAAGACCTGTGCAAGCAGTTTTGCTATTATCCACTAATGTTGCTGATTATGCACACTTTCTAACACGTGGTTCGACATACTGGCACTAACTTTTGATTATTATATCAATTAGCTATAAAAAGTAATGTGGCCATATTATCTGCATTGGCCATATTTGCATCACATACCTTACATCATATCAAACCAAAATTGTGTTAATATATTTTGCATTAAATACATAACATCAGAAGGAACGGAATATATCGACATTTCGGCAGACATACGCCAATAGCACTGTATTGTGCATTCGTAATATTTGTAGGCTTACGAAACGAACATTATTCTATAGAAGCAAAACTTATATCGTAAACAAAAGAGATACAAAAAACTATAAACTGTAGAATGAGGTTCTCGAGACCTCTGCTGAGAGTTTATTACCCGATTAAATAGACAGAAAAACACATATCCGGGAAACATTCAAAGTTTAAAATGTAACAGAAAAAAATTACATTATACCCACAACAAGTATGACCACGTAAATAGAATGAGTGAAGATAGGATCCTGACACAAATTTTATCATACTAACACGGGAACCGTACCAGGTCATGGTGCCTAAATTTAATGAAAATGCATATTTAAGATAATTTTTGTTCGTTAAGAAACGTGCCAGGTCTCGCCTTTTCATATGCATTGAACGAAGTACAGTTCGAGAAAAAAATGGCCCTCCTGAATATTCTAAGTTCCAAATTCAAAGTGTTGCGCATGCTCAGTGCTCCAAAGCAGTGGTACACACGAGATCGCTTTGGCAGTTATTGAAATTTATTTTACGTCAATTGAAGGGTTCAGAACCATAGTGGGCCAAGCGCCATTTACTAAAACCGTAGAAAACGAGGGTTAAAATGAAGTTATTACCATAATTCAATGGAAACATAAAGCAAGTAATATAAAGTATAAACATTCAAACTAAATGAAATGTCAATCTGTATTAAACTATGGTATTCACTTAACTTTAACCCTTGCTTTCTCCGTTTTTAATAAATGGCCCTCGGCGCACTATGGCTCTGACCCCTTCAAATTGTTGTAACCAGAGAGACATTTCAAAAGATGCGATGAAAATTGATTATTCTTAAGAGTAGATGAATATTTATAAATCGTACAGTAAAACAGAATGGTAGTAAACGAAATTAACCTGCATAATTAACTAAAACTATTTCCACAACAGAATCCGAACTCTGAACTTTTTAGTCTGTAAGCAAACAAACAAGCACAGAGCTTTCAGAATGCTTGCGATGAATTGTCATAATAGGGATTGTCGTACTATATCGTGTTACTTTACATAAGGACTCTTAAGCATTAGTTTGATCTTATTTTCAGATTAATTTTGTATTCTTTGCATTAGTTGTGAAATGCCTTACTGTAATACTATTCAAATAATACTGGGTTGAAAACCGTTGTTAAATTTATTTATCTATTTTATTTATTTATTTCACCTCATAGAGATAAGGCCATCAGGGCTTTTCTCCTCCTCTACCAGGGGAAAATCGTTGTGGTGTGAATCGTGCTCTGTAAGGAGCTTCAAGAGTCAGGCAATTTTTTGTTTCTGGTACTGTAATTTGAGAGTAGAAACAAGGTATCGAAAATTATTTGTCACTGCGCTACATGATTTGACATACGTCGTCTTCAAAACTACAGTTGCGAATGCATTTGGCTACTCAAATGGAAAGAAAACTCACACACTTTAGCAACATAGAGGTATCATGAGTGATGCGTTCTCTGAAAAATGTCAGGAGGGGCCTGGATAATTTATGCTGCAATCATAATATACTGAACTAAGGTTTCAGCTACAACTATTGTGTCGTAGAATGTGCTCTTCAATGCCACCTAGAGGAAAAAATTGGCAGGTATCAAGTCAGGTGAACGTGGAGGCCAGTGAGTAACTAATGGTTAGTGTGATGTGCAGCATACTGATTACGGTGTCGCACGAATGGATTTGTTTACATTTTAGAGCCACAAACACTTCTCACAACTGCAGCTTTGAAGATGATGCATGTAGTGCCATAACGAAGCGTTTGCAACCCTTTATTCTTATCCTCAAAAATTTTGTTCGGTTCCCTCTCTTCATTTTAAAATTTTCTGCATATATTTTTTTCGTCACCCGGTAGAGAAATATACAAGCTAGAGCGGCCTGTAAAATTAAATTAGAATTTTCATGTAAATACATATTTTCGGATCCCTGACGTCGAGATTAATACGTTGCATTCCATTTCATTTACCGGTAAGTTTGTTTCTTTTTTCTTCTGTAAAAAACCTGCGAAATGGAAAATATTTAATCTGAACGTGATCTAAGTTTGTCCACAGCCGGTAGAGCGCACTGTTTTTCTGCTTTTGTGATGATACGAATGATCCCATTTATTCAATAACAGGTTCAATAATATGAGAGGGGTGCGAGGTTCCTGGTACAGCAGACTCTGCTGTACCAGGCCTCATAAAGCCGCGAAGTCTATTTCACGCCCAGAGCCTTGTAAATTCTCTCCCATACGGGTAGAACATTCCAACAAAATCAGTAAGGCATAGAAATAGTGTACGTCGAGGACATAAATACGGGATAAAATAGCATGCGGAAAATTATACCGAAATTGTACTATAGGCACTACTACTGTCCGTAAATACAATATATTTCACATGCGAGGAAATACAATGAGAATCGTAAAAGAGTGTCGCCATATTTGAACATTTGAAATAATCTTTCATACGAGAGCGTAGAATGTTATGGTGGGTTTACACGTGCATGGATTTACTGGCGCCAATTAACACGCCAGTAGTACTTTTGCGCCAGTAAAGGTTTACACGGATTTCTTTATTTTGCCTCGCCAGTGCCATTTTCAAGCGAGGCTGCTACCTGAATGTTGCACGAAGACATAACATGCCGGAGTGAATTTTTCTTCTCAAATATTAATTGACAATATTACAGATATTAATCTGTAGGACAAATTAATAAAAATATCTTCAATATTCTCATAGCTAGCAGTGCATATTTCTGTACAGATTACTGTGCACTTAACTGCGGAATCCCGGCCAAACAGTCACTCAGCTGAGTGCGCCCCTTGTATAATGGCAGTTGACTTGGCCATAAAATGTTAACGTATAAGCCTAACTTTGAGTCAGGCCAAAAGGGAAACATTGAAGGAGGGGAGTTCGGTCAGGTGCTGTGGATTGAATTCGGCGTAGCTCAGTGGTCAAAGCGCTTGGTACATAGAAACAAGGACCCGGGTTCGATCCCCGGCGTCGGAGCGAATTTTTCTCCTCAAATATTAAATGTCAAGTGAAGTTGAACTTGTTCATAGCGCTTGCCTAAAAGTTGTAACTTTGTTGGTTGAGGAGATGATTTCTAACTTGGAATAAAGAAAAGACATGAAAGAAGATTGCATATTATGGATGAAAAAATGGAGAGTTCGGACGGAGAATTTAGATACATCTGCGAGAATTCTAAAAGAACTTTCGATAACAGATACCTACTAATGTTACAGATTACAGCAGACAATTTTGATAATCTGCTACAACATGTAATAATAATAATAATAATAATAATAATAATAATCCGTGGCCACACAGCTCATGAAGGGTCCAGACCACCAGCCGGCTGCTGGCCTCACGTTCACATGCCGAAGCAGAGATGGACGATCATCCAACCAGAATGGAGGTATCGTGTGATTAGCATGACAATCCTCCAGCCGTTATAGCTGGCTTTCGCAACCGAATTTCGCTACCTATCGTAACTCCCAAAGTGAATCACGATGCTGGGTGGGCACCGGTCCCATACACGCCGAAATTTCATGAGAAAATTTATTCCCTCATGAGGACCCGAATCAGCGCACATTTCGTAACGCGAGTCCTAAGCAGGATGCCTTAGACTACTACAACATCTAGTAGTATCACTATAATCAAAAGTTTGCTACCGATGACGTAAGAGATGCTTTACTTCCAAAATTGAAATCGGAAATTACATTGGTATATTTAGCACCTGGAAATTATTTTGCTTTATTATAAAATTTCCGTTTTTACGCTGCATGTAGGACATATATCTGGTGGGGTGGCAGGGCCTTAATACCACCAGAATAAATAAATTTATTATTATAATAATAATAATTATTATTATTATTATTATTATTATTATTATTATTATTATTATTATTATTATATCATCATCATCATCATCATCTACATTATCATTAATATTTGTATCCTGTTCCAAAGTGCAAGTTACAAATCAAAGTGCTAGCCAGAAATTCAGATATCTTCTACAATGTATACTAAGTAGAACAAGCGGACAGTTTAAAATACTTGAGGTGTACTATGAGTAGTAACATGAGCTGCTGCCAAGAAGTCAAACGGCAGAGGAACCTTTGACAGAAAATTGGATATCTTCTACTGACCTCAGAAAAAAGAACTAGGGAAGATACTAGTGAAGCGTCTTGTGTAGAGTGTGGCATTATATGGGGCAGAAACATGGACATTATGACGAAGGGAAACTACTGGAAACATTTGAAATGCGGATTTCAATAAGAATGGAGCGTGTGACGAAAGAATAATCCTGAAACTGATGAGGAAGAGAAAACGAATTTGGCTTTGCCACTGGCTAAGAAGAAACTGCGTATGAAGGATACACTGGAATGAATGGTGAACGGGAGAAGAGTTCGGGGCAGAAGAAGATATCACGTGATAGACATCATTAAGATGTATGGATCATATGCGGAGATTAAGAGGAAGGCGGAAAGTAGGGAAGACTGGAGATTACTTGGTTTGGAGTGAAAGACCTACACTTAGATAGAAAAACTATAAATAAATGAATGAGTATAGTATTTGCACAGGTAAATAGCACGCACACATGTCAAAATCTCATTTTTTAGTAGATGGCACTTAGCCTCTTTTGAATTTCCAGTCTTAAATTTTTTATAAACTAAGTCTGTAATGTTTTTATACAAAGTTCTCAAAATTTCTGAAGACTGTCTTTCTCTTATTTACACCAACTGGTAAAAAATCCTATTGGAAAGCATGTTACTTTAAGTTTGTCAGATTTTATGCTTCTTGTTAATTTTCTTACCTCCAGAGTGTACGCATCTCGTATGAATTTTATTTTTGCTTTCACGTCGGCAATTCCGAATCCATCAATTTTCATTTTCCTTGTCATGTTTTCGTAAGCCTCTATTCTGGCATCTCTATTCTTTTTTATAAAGATTACAGTTCAGTCCCCACAAACACTGATGTTTTTCATATACGTAAAGAAATTTTGTGACTCTCTCAGAATTCCACTTATTCATTCTTATAAATCAAATTTATAAAACATGATGCAAAGACATCAGCGGCCTACGTACTGTACAATACTGGCGTGCCGATGAAAAACTTCATGTTTACAAGTGCAGCAGAAAAGTCCGCTTGCGCATGCGTCGCCACTGGCGCATTGAAAAGTTAGAATGCCACTAACTTTCCGAAATATTGCATGCAGTGTCTAAACTTACACGCCAGTAAAGGTTTACACGTGAAAGTTGTTTTTACTTGCGCGCCAATAGCTATTGGCGCCAATGAATCCATGCACGTGTAAACCCACCATAAGTCATTAAGGGGCCTATTCATAGACATTATTAGCGCGGGCTTTCGGTGGATGATCAGCCAACTAATGTTTTTCGTATTCATAAACCAGTGTAAGCGATATTTATTTATTTATTTATTATTTTGCTAATAATTGTAACATAAAATATAAAATATATAGAAAAACTTCAGCTCGCCCCTGAAAGAGTAGAACTCGTGCTCAGGGGCGGATTCCTGAATTAAATTTAATAATTATACAATACAATTTGTCTTATGTGTACTATGCAATTATAGTATATAAATTTAAATTTACAATTTTTCAATTTTTATAAAATCCACACATAACTTTTTAACTTTAATACTAGAACTACTAGAATTGACAAGGTTAGGATATTTATATATAAATTTGTTATAATTCTTGGGCCTAAATTACTACTATGATTAAATACTGTAACAGTGTTGCATTTTGTTTCAAACAATCTTAAAGAATTCATACCTTTTGTTTTATAACTATGAGAATACAATTCAAAATTATTTCAATTTTTATGTATGAATTTTATTAACACAATACAATAAATGTGTCTTACGTTAAGTACATTAAAGTCTAGAAACAATTTTGAGATGGAAAATCAATAGGTTTATGAAGACATATTTTAATTATTTTCTTCTGTAATAAATAAAGTGGATTAAAATTGGATTTAAATGAGCTACCCCATCCCATAATTCCATACATAATTACCGATTGAAATGAAGTTAAATATATTATACGTAATAAACTTATTGACAAGTATTTCCTCAGTAAAACAAAATAATATACTATTTTACGTAATTTATTACAAAGGTAATTGATGTGTTGGTTCCATTTTAAATGATTATCGAAAATTATGCCTAAATACTTAACTTCAGAGGACTCTTTAATAATCGGACATTTACACTGTATAAGACAACAATCAGAATTATGTAATTTCCTACTTAATATAGTTGTAGGAGGTTTGTTACATTTTTGAGATAATGAGAATGGAATAATTATGGTTTTATTTTCGTTGATAGAAAGATAATTTATGTCAAACCATTTTTTTTATTAATTTAAGTCCATTATTTGAATTATTATATGCACCATACCAGGTTTTTCCACAAAAAAGTAAAACTGAGTCATCTGCATAAGAATAGTGAACACCATTGTATTGTTGTAAGTCAATTTTTAATAAGTCATTAATATATATTAAAAATAGAATAGAGCATAGAACTGTGCCTTGGGGAACACCTATATTAATAATTGAAGGTTCACTTGAATAATTGTCAATTTTCGTTATTTGAATTCTGTCGTTAAGATACGATTTTATTACGTTTAAAGCATTACCTTTGATTCCTAATAAGTCTAATTTCTCAATTAAGATATGTTTCACTGTATCAAATGCTTTTCTTTTGTCCAGGAAAATACCAATACATTTGTTACCTTGATCAAATTCTCTAACAATTTTTTTAGAAACTTGATATATTGCATTATCTGTACTGAATTTATTTCGAAAACCAAATTGATTATCACTTATTATATTATGTTTATCAAGATAATTCATTAATCGAACTTTAATACATTTTTCTAGTAATTTTGAAACACATGAAAGTAATGATATTGGTCTATAATTGTTCATATTTCTTTTGTCTCCTGTTTTAAAAATAGGTTTGAAAATTGCATTTTTAAAATTTATTTGGGAATTTGCCATTTAGAAAACATAAATTAAAAATATGAGTTAGAGGTTTGGCAATATAATTTATAACCATCTTAAGTACTTTAGCACTTATGTTATCAGGACCAGGTGATATAGGCTATTATTTTTTAAAGTTTTGGCTATATTGATTATTTCGTCATCTGTTACAGGGTAAAGATACATACAAGCATTTACTGAAGTTACATTGCTAAGAAAATTGTTATTTTTTATAGACGATACAATATCCAAGCCAATGTTTGTAAAATACGAGTTAAATTCTTTTGCAATGTGTATTTTATCACTTAAGATTAACCATTTCGAGAAACAATCTCATTAAACTGTTCTTTTTTATTTACTTCAATATCTGCCGCTTCTCGCACAGTTTTCCAAAACATTTTAGAATTATTGCTATATTTTTCTAATTTGATGGAGAAATAATTAGCTTTCGCTCTCTTTATTACGTTAGCTAATATGTTACGAAATTTTTTAAACTTGTTTTTTTTTAAATAATATTAAATGGTTCTTTTCTTAATTTGCTTGCAAGTTTGTCTCTCGTATGGATTGATTATACCATTTGTAATCCATGGTTTAATCTTTTTAAACTTACTAGAAACTTTTTGTGTAGTTTTATTTGTGTGCTTTATAATATTCGTATTTAAAATTTGATAAACAATTTCGATACCATTACAGTATCCCATGTTTCATTACTTATATCTAACAATAGGTCATCATAATTGATATTACTGTTATAAGTCTCAGAGTCTACAAAATCTACTTTATTAATAAATGTAATTAAAGCAGTGGTGGTGTAATGGTCAGTAATATTGCTATGATAAACACTTGGTATAAATTCAAGTAGTTTGTTATTGGTTTTAAAGAAAATATGATTAAGACAATTTTTCCACTGTGGTCTAGTTACGGATATGATATGAATCCTGTTTAGCACGCTCGTAGAGCGGGCTAGCGAAATGTCTATGAATAGCACCCTAAATCTTTTATGAATTGCTATGATAGACAGTATGTTACAAAAGATGGAGACAAAATGTGAAATAGAATGTAGGCTATATAGGGTGGAAGACAACCTTTTACAATCCTTCTGGGATATATCTCGAATTATGACAAATAAGAAAGTCTAATAATATTTTGTTCCCAGAAGGGCGGTTGTCGAAAAAAATGGTATTTTGTAACTTGAAATTATGATTAAGTTTTTTATGAAACTGTTCAAAATTGGATTTTTATATCATGTAGGATGATAGAGTAAGCTATGTATGGCCATGTTACAGTAGTATTTGCATGTAAAATAACACAGATTTCGAATAAATCGCGTTAATAGTCGTGTACACATTGCATGGGAATAGGGCTGTGACCGCTGGAAACACTGTTTCTTACGTACGCTGAGCTAGGTGTACGGAGCGGACGATACGCTTACATTCACTTCGTCATTAGTTGCAGGCTACGTGCAATTCGAAGCAGTTGGAACAACGAGACGTCACATTTTCCTAATCGTGAGTATCTGGACATGTTATTAATTTATGGCGAAACTGGTCACAATGTCGCTGCAGCTGCTCGCTTATACTGTGACAGATCACTGGATCAGGAGTGTGAAAATTGTAGACACGCAGGTGGACACTTTGAACAATATCTTTAAAAGACACTGTAGAGAATGGTGTACATAATTTAACAGTGTACCTCACATTCATGTGTATCATTTTTTATTTAGTTTCAATTTTTTTTAGTTTGTTATTTAACGACGCTGTATCAACTACTAGGTTATTTAGCGTCGATGAGATGGATGACAGCGAGATGATATTTGGCGAGATGAGGCCGAGGATTCGCCATAGATTACCTTGCATTCACATTACGGTTGGAGAAAACCTCGGAAAAAACCTAACCAGGTAATCAGCCCAAGCGGGGATCGAACCCACGCCCGAACGCAACTTCAGACCGGCAGGCAAGCGCCTTAACCGACTGAGCCACGCCGGTGGCTTTTTGTTTCAAAATTGTTTATTTCTTCCAAACATTGTATTGTAATTGAGTTGGAGTGACATCAACTATGTGATCCTCAATGTAAATTAATACTGTATTTAAAGGATTAATTTTGTTTCATGCATAATTTTTCATTCTACTGTATTATTGATGAAATTGCCTTAAAATGTAACGGAAATTACATGTTTGTTCGTACTAAATTTAGTGCTGAAACGATACAATAAAGAACGTTTCATCATAGATAACGAATAACATAGTTCATGGAATTGACATGTTACGATTACTTAAATTTTGATTTGACTGCATTCTCAACAAATGTTTTTGTTTACAAAACGGCATGTGTGTACATTCTCTTAAAACCCCTGCCAAGTAGATTATTGGAGCGGCATTCAGTATGCTGGGATGCAATAATCTCACGAAGTAAACACTGCTACTATCTACAATGTTGCAACATTGCAACATTCGTTTTCTCGAAATATTAGAAAAACTATTGGTCGTATGAAAAAATATTATTTGACAAAACGTTCTCAAAATGACATGATCTATTATGTGTGTGAAGGATTTTAAAAGGTTACCTTCCACCCTGCATAAATTAGGAAATTTTATTATTAATAAATCATAAAGTTTCCAGCTGAAAGGAGAATGTCTGCTTCGATTCCCAACAACGATATGCAGACTTAACTTTCTTCCAAATGGAAAGAACTTGTGAGATTTGTAGCTCTCTCGTTGTCCGTAATGCAATGAAAAAATATATGGTGAAGATAATATTCAGTGTCACCAATCGTACAAAAATATACCCGCAATATAGAATTCAAATTTTCATCCCTTTCTGCTGACTGTAAAACAACACTGTGTTTAGAAGAAAACGGCTCATATTGTCAATTATGAGGATAATTTTATGATTAGTCTACATAATCATTTTCCCTGACACTTTTTTAACCTCCCAATAATAGTGCCACCTACTGAGAACTAGTGAAACTATTTCAAAGTTTGTCTTTGGTTCTGAATTATCCCGTGGTTAAAATGTTTGCTTACACGATCAGAAAAATGTAGATCAGATATCCTTGAACGCCATGTACACTCTGCATTTGAGCCGTTCAGAACAAAAGTGGTGTAAGTCAGAATTGGGTAATGAGGTTTAAAGTAAAAATTCTGCAAAATACAGAGCAAAGTAGCAATTAATATGGCCTTCTTGCTATCCACTGACTACTAATAGTTTAAATAAATTGAATATTAATTGCTACTTTGCGCTGTATTTTACAGAATGTTTACTTTAACCCTTATTATCCATTTTTGACTTACACCACTGCTCTGAACGTCTCATTTATGGCCCTTACTGTAACATTATGTATTTCCACCTGCGATGTCTGGGGACCTCTTTAAGTGGAATACAGACTTCTTCTTCTTCTTCTTCTTCTTCTTCTTCTTCCACTTCTATGATCCTTCATCTCAAACCCACTGCCATGTAATTACGTCTTATTTGATAAATATTGGATTTGTTCACTCTTTCTTCCTTTGAAGATGAATTCCGTTCTGAGCGCTCATTTTCCGCACCAATTTGCATCTTGATTGGGAGGGGCGTGAACA
This sequence comes from Periplaneta americana, assembly GCF_040183065.1. Classification (NCBI taxonomy): domain Eukaryota; kingdom Metazoa; phylum Arthropoda; class Insecta; order Blattodea; family Blattidae; genus Periplaneta; species Periplaneta americana. The sequence continues at coordinate 81,963,675 of NC_091130.1, read as the reverse complement.
TCTATCAGGCCTGCTGACCCAGACGCCGGATATGAGCCGGGAATCGATAATGGTTACTTCACAGGAATTCCAATGTCCTTGCAAAGGAGAAAATCTAGCAGTGACCAAGGCAACAAGTATTTTGCTCTTAAGAAAAATTATTTCCATAACTTATATCTAGATATTTTACTCGTAACCCCTTAAAGGAATTTAGTATGCAAGTTTGTTTTATACGACAGAAGATAGCACAGCAGACGACTGGTAACGTGGGTTCGGCTCAAGAGTGGGTTATCACTTAGATATTAGCATTTATGACTTTACGAGTAATTCGAATTTTGCTAACAACCTGTTCTTGCGGTCCCTCTACAATGGTTGCGTGGCCTGTTACGCAAGCATTCCAGGTTCGAGTCCCAGTCAGGTCTGGTACTTGGGCGGACAGATACATTTCTGGTTTTTCTAGAGTTTGTCTCATTTCCCCGCGTTATGGATCCTCATCATAATCTTTATATTTAAGTATTGAAATCTGAACTATGCTGCAAATTCAATCTTCAATCTTCAAACTTCTTAGTATACCCAACGTAAGATTCTCATTAAACGTAAACATTACTCCGCGCACATATTCGACTAATCCTAGTCCGACCTGTTAAGTTGCAGCGTTTATTTCTAATGGACTGTTTTTTTATACATACGGCTCTGTTCAAGATATGGAATACTATATCCAAATAAAAATTGACTACACATATTAAACGCCCTGGTTGCACATTTATACAATTGCCAATTTATTCGAGAAACACGTTCGGTCTTAGATGCTTACGGTATTAATGCATTTCGTTCAAAGCAAATCCTTGTTTATTAATTATTACAAAATTAATTCAAAGTAATAATTGAATACTGGATATAAAGTAGACTGTAAGAGCCAATATCTTTGAAAATTAGTTTTTCCAAAAAAGAGCATTATGTCCCTGGTTTACTCCAGTAAGAAAATAGGATAAGTCCCATTGTAATATTTATTATTTACAACTAGTTTCTCCTATGGTTGTGGAAAATGTATGATAGGCCTATTACATTACTAGTTGCACTAGTAAGCTCCGTTTTCAAGGGATTTTCTTTTTGGCACTTAGTCTTTTTCATGCAGTTTTGAATTTTTAATTTAATGCTATCTTTTACAATAATTTTCCAATTGTTACAGGTTGTCTGTGTTTGCGTGTCAAACCATGGAAGACGATGCTTGAATCTTCGGAGCGACGACTCTAGTATTTTCATTGTTTAAGGCAATAACAATGTATCAGAGATCCAACGGTCATCACATTAAACTACTCGTATGGACACCCCTTCACGCAACGGAAAATCTACACTTATTTGGGGACACTCGGCATAAGCAATTGCCATATATTATTTTAACAAATAATAAGGATATGTCACGTCTTTGATATAAATTTGTGAAATAACAAATTGTATACACAAGAGTAATGAAAAATAAATAAATCTTTCGTGCCTTCTACTACCATGGATGAGAGCTGTCCTTTGGTTAGTGTTTACTTGACGGGCGGTTTTTATTTTGGATAGACTATAGCGCTTTTTAGTTTTAAAAAATTAATATTGTAATCACTATAGTTAACATTATCATCAACATAATCATGAAGTTTTACAATATAAACTGCATTGAAACTTCAATTGTACAAGGTTGTTTCCGATCTCTGATAACGAATTTGAATGCCTTCATGTGCGTGAGTCACACGACAGCTGAACTGTGGCGCAAGGTGACAGACCGGTAGTGAGTGATCTCATAGCCAGAGTGCACGCTGACTCACAGCAGAAATTCCCAAGAAAATCGAGCTTTTTTGAAAAGGGTACATTAAGACCCTTTCCAATGCCAAGTACAGTTAAGTGAAAATAAAAAAGCCTGCAATAAACGAGGTTTCGTTATTTCCAAGAAAGGCATCTTCTGTGTACTTAATAAGATTGGTAAAGCTCAAATGGAATTAATTTGTATCATCTCGTGGGGTGCGGCGATTTGTAACGGGGAGGGGTGGATTTGCTTGCTTTTTCCACTCTGGAATTAATCCCATCCGAGATTTGCCAGTCTTTATTAAGTACACACAAAATGCCTTTCTTGGAAATAACGAAAGCACGTGTTTTGCAGGTTCCTATGATTTTCACGTAACTGTACTTCGCATCGGAAAGAATTGTTATGTACCCCGATTTTCTAGGGCATTGCTACTGTGATACACCGTGCACTCTGATTATGAAATCACTCACTACTGGTCTACTGGTCTGTCACCTCTCGCCGCAATTCAGCTGTCGGTGTGATTCCTGACGCACATGATGTCATTCAAATTCGATATCAGAGATCGGAAACAACCCTGTGTAAGCCTCTTTGAAATTCTGAGTAGCTGTACGTTTTCTAAAATTTGTAGAACTGCTAGTAAATCAGCAGTATTTTATGTTCCAACTGCATAGATTAGTCAGTACTAAATTTTAGAACGAGAAATATTGGACAATTTTTGACTGAATATTCCTAAAGGGGACAAGGTTCTTTCGCGAATCCAAAATCTACGATAAGCGGTTCCCAATTTCACTATACTTCCTAAAGTAGTCAAGCCAAGAAGTTTATCACTGCATAAAATCTATCGCAAAGGACCAGAATTGAACCAGGAAATTTCTGCTGCAACCGTTAACACGATAAACTCTACAGTAGACCACCGAATACGGCCATAATTTTCTGTTTATATGTTTTCTTAGAAGAAAATTCAAAATTAAATATTTTAAATGAATTTTTCTCTCTCTACGGATTACCGTAACACTCATAGAGCGGCCATTTCTTATTTATCTTTAAAAATAATCAAGGAATGCTAAGATTTATCCTTCATAATAATTGTTAGTATGAGCAGCTTTTATACAAAATTTCTTAAATATGCGTAAATTTTGTTACAAAAACCAGCATACTTAGAGAAATGTAGCTCGTATTCTAATATATTTTATTATTATTTGTTTAGCCAATTGTCCGAAGACAGGTCTCAACCTCACAAGTGATACCAACAAGGCACCAATTATTAGGCAACTAGGCCAGGAGATAATGGAGTAGGATGGCCAGTTCCTTTCCTCCTTCATTGCAGATATCGCCAACTAGCTACATGCAGATGGAGATGCATACGAACAGTTGTTCTTCCTCTGACACATATCGTCAAGTGAGATATGCTGTCTGTTAATAAATGAACATGTCATCCAGAAACTTAATTAGAAGATAATGTTAACATCCCCATGTGATATACCGATAATGTGTTTTTCCTGAGTCACGAGGAGCTTCATGGTACGTAAGGAATATAGTCTGATATCGTATTCATTACATGTTTATCATTTCCCCTCGGTAAATTCCACTATTCTACATATAACCAAGTCATATTTAAAGATGAAAGCGCGGTAGACCGACGCACCTTCTATTCATGACTACACGTAGGGTTGCCAACTCTGGTAAATAAAATTACCGGTCATTTTGCACATGCAACTTTATGCAACTTTATAATTATTATAACACAGAATCTGCTAAGTAAATAGTTCCTTTTTACTTAACTTTATACTTATGAGTGATATCTCTGATATTATGAACAATAAAAAAGTTCGACCAACAGCAATCTTCCATATGTTTTTAAAATTTATATTTGGAGCTTTTGGCTACAGCTTAAGAATTTCGACAAGAGCAACCTTGCTTCAGTATTTCAGATTTTTTTGTTTATATTTGTTGGCGCTTGAGGTCACAGCTTAAGAACTTCGACAAACAGCAATCTTGCTTCAGTATTCCAGATTCTTATTTACAATTTATATTTGGAGCTTGAGGCAGCTTAATTTATTTTTCTCCTACTACAGGGCGATAAAAATCTGTAAACCTAAATTTAAGGTTTTCATTGATACAACATTTCTTCTCATCATTACATAAGTTATTTATAATACCGAATACGCGCTGCGCTCCACAAAAGCACTACTTGCTGGAATAGCAAATATATTTTGAACTACCATTCTTGTTTGTGGAGATTTCTCTGAGGCACCCTTTTACCTACTGAAAATATTTACAACATATTCTAGCACTGGTCAAATATTCATCTTTCACAAAGGAAGAAGCCGCTTCATTTAACAAACATGATTTATTCATCACAGTGTATACGTGCATTTAATTGAAGCCCAAGATTTTGTCCAATATTTAAAATTTCTTCCATTTTCTATGTAGAACCATCAAATTTTAACACTGAAAGATGCTTGAAAATTCGCATATCTTTAGCTGCTCTGAGTTAAACGTAAACATGTCCCACGAAATAGAGAAAGACCCTTTTATCACAAGTTCTCAAACTCATTTGATAAAATTACCGGCCAGAAATAGAGTCCATAAGGGATTGACATTGGCCACCGGTTTTATGTGGAGATTCGTCAAAATATCCGGCTGGGCCGATGAAATACCGACTAGTGGACAAGCCTAGCCTCGCGTGTGAAATGAAACGCCTCGGCATTTGACAATGTGTTTCGCCTAATGTCGTATCAGAGACATCAATATTGTCACATCTTGAAGAGGAACAAATTACAAGCGATTACGAGGACGACAGCACTTAAACAAAGAAAGCGCTAAAAAAAAAAAAAGAAGCCGTAATATACAGAAGAGGCCAAAAAAAAAAAAAAAAACTGGACCGACCCTTGTAGCTGATTTCAGAGCCTTGTTCATTCCAGAGCACGATAGACTGGTAACTAAGACTTTCGTGGTTCGAATCCTGCCTGGGAAGAAAACTTTTTTTTGTTCCTTATTCAAATTTATTCCCAATACTTTTCGTTTCCAGCGATATTTTACTACTTAATTATTATTTCCAGAACATGAATTTTACCATAAATCGAAAAGTATTGGGAATAAATTTGAATAAGGAACAAAAAACGTTTCCTTCCCAGGCAGGATTCGAACCACGAAAGTCTTAGTTACCAGTCTATCGTGCTCTGAAGTGAACAAGGCTCTGAAATCAGCTACAAGGGTCGGTCCGGTTTTTTTGCCACTACTGTATGTTGTCGTAGGGGAGACTGTTGTATCTTTAGCATAGTGTACCTTTGAACATAATTTTTGCTACTACCTAGAGGACTCAAACTTAAGTAGGTTGTAGAGAAAGCAGCTAAGTATCTCTGGTCGCAATTCCGGTTTGATTTATTACAAAGTGTGAGTTCTGTGGACAAAATATTTTTTAGCACTAAAAATAAACATTTCATCGATATATGTTCTCTAACACAAAACCAGATTGTATTTGTTACTATCTATCAAGTACAGTGTGTTTCCTATCATCTGGTGAGTAATGTCATAGTTTAATTTCCATAATTTATTCGAATCTCTAGTTTTGGAAGCCATATTTGTTTAAACATGCACCCTCTTGTACCTTGAACACAAAAAATTTTGTACTATGGAACATGTTCCAAGATATACAAACTATTAGTTTTTGTTTTTCTTTTCTTTTAAGGCCAAGCCACGAAGTAAGTCTGGAGTTAAGAGGCCCCCAATTGAAGAAAGCTGTTGAAACAGTTCTTGTTCCTCCAGGAAATTAATAAAGCCTCAATCACAGAAGCTGCTCTGGTTTATGATTTCAAATATATTTTATATATAACTGTCAGTTCTTACAGCTATATTCACACCTATATTCTATGTGTTCCAACTTAAAAGAGAGTATGCTTCAAAGTACATGAACCTGTTGTACTGTTGAGCATATTACATATCCCTTCATTTTAATTTTTCCATCTTTAATAGGTATGTAGAACAGGAAAATACATACAGGAAGTTGTAAAGGAATCTTCAATAATTAATTTAAGCTATTTTTCATTAAAAAAATTAATTTTCCAAAATTAAAAAAAAATAAAATCTGAAAGTGTTTAAAGGTACAACAGTCATCCCTAAGTGGAATATCAATTCTGAAGGCAGTAAGCACAACAATATTTCAAAATTGAGCAAAGTCCTTTTAACGATCCTGAGAAGATACTACTGTATATTATAAACAGTCAGCTGAAAAATTATTTAAAAAAATTAATGCGAGAACTATAAAAAACATTTTACTAAGGGGAGTTTGAATAATCCAATGCCCAAATTACGTACAGTTTTAGAAAAATGTTTTGTCCCAGGTTCCAGAAATGAGACAGTGAACATGATCAGGAATACAACGAAACAAGTTTTATTACGTCAACTAGCTCTTCTCTTGTGACCCAGGTCGCACGTCCTCTGAGCATGTGAACTGCCTCTTTTCTGGAACTTATAAAGTATCTCTCAAAAAAAACATTTTTTTTTTAAAATAACACTCTATACTTGTTATTGCTACAGTTTGTGGTTTTTACTATTCTTTTGTATCTTACGATGTCCAATTTTTCCACATTTTTCATTTAAAATGTCTGCCCCAGAGTATGAAATCCTTTCTTGTACACACTGTAGCACAGCAAGTTATTCCAAGTATGTAGCCTAGCTCTAACTCGGAAAGAAATGGCAGGCGCCCACAACGAACAGTCTGAAGTGATAATGTTTGTGAACCAACATGCACACGTCAGGTCCAGACGCCTGTGTCTGTTTACCCTCGGCCGCCTTTCTGTAGAGGATGTTAGATTTGATCCAAGACATGCCTCCTTAGTTCTAAGCCACAAGCATTCAAATGCGCTATGCATAAAGCGGTAAAACTATTTAAGTGGGTCTACAATTCTGTCGAGAGTTCATATTTTCTTACAAAGCTGTTAGAAATGCATGTTTTGTTAAAAATATAATCTTTAATGAGAAATGAGGTGTTAGAAATAAATGTTTCGTGACTTTTTCACTTGAATACGTGTATAAATTTGGTCCAGTGCTAAGGTGCCATCCCGGAAAGTCCGCCTACGAGTTTTGTCGCGTATATAATTTCTAACCCACAAGATATATTCCAATGTAGTAAACGGCGATCGATAGACGAAGGATGAATGTATACAACGTGACCACGAGTTGGAAAGAGTGACGTCATCTAACAATATGCGGGAGCGGGAAGTTGAGGCACGATTTGGTGGGCCGCGCGGCAGCCGAGGCAGTGTAACTCGAGAATTCGAAGCGACAGAATGTTCACAGTGGCGTCAAACGATTTCTAACGAACCAATCGACAATCTCAATTGAGAAATAATCAGCAGTCGACAAGCTAAATTGAAAAAATCATGAGTGAATCTGAAAGAAGAAAGAAAATTCACTATACCGACGCGCGCGCGCGCGCACACACACACACACACACACGCACGCACGCACGCACACACACACACACACACACGTTTATTGTCAACGCATAGAAGTTGTAATAATAGTATATTTATGTAGCAAAACTTTAGCGGACGAGTCCAGTGTTTCCGGACGAGACGCAGCAAAGTCCGAAATAAAGGATGAATCCGCTAAAGTTCTTTATGTACATGGTGCATACTAGAGTCGTGGACAACCAATTACGGAAAATAGAAATCGTACAGGGTGTTTCAAGAGGATTTACCGTCCCTTACGGAGCTTATTTCTGAAGATATTAAGAGCAAAAAAGTCATATAAACATTTGTCCTAATCTCAATATTTTGAGAGTTACACTAATTTGAAATTGTTTGTAAAATACTTTAATGGCAAAAGAATATTACAGATAAAGAATGAACTATTCAGGAGTATCATATCTTTAATTAGCTAGTATTCTGAAACTAAAAATGTGTTGGGACTTCCATAATTGCTTCATACAGATTATTTTTCGATTTTTAACTACAAAATTACATTTTCTTACGCATTTATCATAACAATTGTTACAAATCACACAACTCTCGTAAATTATTTCAGATTGTACAGTAGTGGCAAAAAAACCGGACCGACCCTTGTAGCTGATTTCAGAGCCTTGTTCACTCCAGAGCGTCGGTGCATATTCCTTGGACCCGAAACCACCTGTGCAGTTGAACAACAGCCACGCAGCTGGTTACTGTTTTCGTCTTCATTGAATGGCTCGGGTGCTTGGGCGCGTCGTTTGCACGACACCGTGATTAAAAATAAAATTATATTTGATTACAAAAAATGAGTGCATTTTTTCATTTTTATAACTTACCTTCAACATCCCATCACAAGAGACATATTCATTTATAGAACTTGCGGCTATCGCTCAATACAACCTATCCTTTCTTTATGCACAGATAATATAAGCAATGCAATGGTTTTCCGATTATTTTTCACGCAGTGCTAAAGGTTCAGTTTTAAGGCCACGTGATAAAATAGCAATTGAATCGGTCATTTGTAAAACCATATGAGTCCACATTTTTACGAAAATGAGTTACCGGTACTACAGGAAGCATTATAGGTAGACGAATCATTTCCAGTCAAAACAACATGAGTTCGATCATTGCTAAGCATTCTATAAAATCTTAAAATATTGAGTTCTTTCAAAACCACATCAGTCCCGGACTCATGTGGTTTTAACGCTTAATGCCATGATGCAGTTATGACGCATTTGCTGTCATGCACTTCTTCGTCAAGGTGTTGGACAGTGTCTGTAGTTCCAAGAGGTCTGTAGAAGAAAAAATGATCAACAGTGTTCTATGAAAGTATCTATACCAGATAGAATAGATATTGTTCATAAAACTACGTCATTTGAAAGCAAAAATGAACAAGATGTGTACCTGTGTACCTTCAAGGACTTGTAGAAGTGCATGATATAAAGAGAAAAAGTAACCGAAGAGTGATCCCAAAGCAAGAAACACAGTCTTTTTTGGAGCGATAATATGCAATTTATGTTATTTTTTATTGTGAACTAAAGATATGTCTGTACTCATTGTAATTGTAATTTTATTCTTCATATTATAGTTGGAATCTCCTGGTAGAGGGGCAGAGAAGGCCTGACCACCTTATCTCTACCAGGTTAAATACTAAATACATTGCCATCAAACATGTGTGACACACTGGTACGAAAACTAATTACTCGCGAATAACATTTTTTAAGTCGGTTATGATATTTTGAATTTAATTTGAGAATGCTATAAATAATTTTGAATATGAAATAAAAATAACAATATAAATTGATTGAAAACTGTATAATAATGTATTTCACACTACAACAAACGAGGCATTCAGAGCTAAAGTGGATCAAGTCCATGAGGCGTAGTTTTGAGATAATAGGACTTAAAGTTAACTTGCTCTAGTGGATTATCTAATTTGACTAGCAATCATTTTATTGCTCCATTCTCAAATTCTAGATTTATAAAATATAAACAATAATTGTGATGTTAATTGATGCAACGCTTTGGTGACTTGATCCATTGTGGCTCAGAACATCGTAAACAAATTATCTGAGCCAAAAGTGACTGGTATCACCTACCGGCGAAAGCTTGGAATTAAGACTTGATCCATTACTGCTCGGAAAAGATCTAACTTCAGATAATCAGAAAATGAATTAAACTCAATTTATGAACATTTGTGACTTGATCCACTTTAGCTCTAAACGCCTCAAATAATACACTCCATATTTTGTCAGGATACTGGAGTTATTATTGGTACTTGTTAAAACAACACGAGTCCAAGAAATTAAAAGAAAATATTTTAAGGTGATATGAAATGAGATAATTAAGATACAATGGTTTTGTAATCAGACATACTAATGTATGGTCCTCCTGTAAAAATTTCACAGACCTAACAGAAAGTCCATTAACTATAGGTAGTTTTTTTCCCCTCTTCCCCAAACTTATTCATGTGGTCTTACAAATGACCGATTCAATTATAGGTGTGCCACAAGGTACAGTTTTAGGCTCACTACTATTTTTAATATACATCGATGACTTGCTATATATTGATATAGGAAACACATCTGGAGATATATTTGCATATGCCGATGATACAGCCTAATTTCTAGTGGATCGAATTGGAATGATGCCTACCTAAATGCTAATAGAGGTATAAATATAATTAAGAAATGGTTAGATGAAAATTTGCTCTCATTGAACATTTCAAAAACAACTGCAGTTCCTTTTACATTAACGGCTTCTAGTCTGAGAAAAATCAAACTCGATAAGGATACAAATTTAAAAATACACAATTGCAGTAACATAAACTTGATTGATTGTAATTGCTCTTCCTTGACAGAATCCACGCAAGTAAAATACTTAGATGTTGTCATTGATCAACATTTAAGATGGAATAAATATGTAACATATTTATGTAATAGGTTACGGAAAACAATTCCCAACTTTGTAACCCTTCGTGCATATATGCGTATCTATGTTCTCCGTGTTGTTAATCTAGCCTTGTTTCAATCAGTCATTCAATACGGAATAATAGGATGGGGAGGAATGACAAAGACTATCTTAACTCCATTAATATTGCTACAAAAACGTATCATCAAAATTTGTCTGCATAAACCACTTGATTATCCGACACAATTTATTTATTCTGAATTCCAAGTACTAAAAATTGAGCAAATATATAAACATACATTACTAACTTATTTTCACAAAAATCGAATGAATTTTATAACTGAAAAACATATACATAACACCAGAAGAAATGTCCTAACTCTTTCGGCAGAACCTAAATGCCACACTACAGCTGGATTAAGACACAGTAGGAATTATGGACCAAGACTATATAATTCAGTATTGAAAAAATAATCCAGATCTAAGCAATTTACACATTCTTAAGTTTAAAAATAAAGTGAAAATGTTTGTATGATATTTGATAAATTTTATTATTATTTTTTGTTAAGTGTTACTAGCATTATATGGTACTAATTTTTATTGGATTTATCTGATGCATGTAACCTATAAGATAAAACATTGTAATAAATATAAATAAATCATTTTCTTAATTAATAACAGTGTATATCTTCAATAAATGATTCCTTAACATCGCCACAGATATACTTGATTGTACTTGTCACTATATCTTGTCACTAGAAAGTTCTTGAAATTTATATTTTCCCCGCCATTGATAAAATATTTTGATATGATACCTCTTGCATAAAAGGAGAGATCTATAACTGGAACTTGATTAATATATTTCAGTATTATTTGTATTTATCCTGGTAATAATGAACAGTTTGACTCGTAGACATTTGTTTTTACAGCATTAACTTCCCATGATTGTACGAGAAGATTCGAAGAGAACGGCAGTTACGTAGACTTTCAGCTCCCCCCTACTACCATTAATGCACAACACAATGTCAATACGGCGGTTGCTGTTGTCTGCGATACAACGAACTTTTCTGTTCATTTTCGAGTTAGTCATTTTTTCCGGTTATTATATGTTTTTTAAGTTGTGTTAACTCTCGCTAGTGGTTTTATATTTTATTTTATCCGTCTTAGTATTTATTTTATTATTGTAAATATTTTTGTTTTATCATTTATTATTATTATTATTATTATTGTTAATATTATTATTATTATTAATGAATTATTTTGTATTACAATTTTTGTATCATTTCTGTCACTATAATTCTATTATTATTATTATTATTATTATTATTATTACTATTATTATTATTATATTATTATTATTGTTGTTGTTACTATTATTTATATCGGCAGCATTATTATTTGAACCCCGTAAAATTTATGTAGACTACTGGACTGTACCCGAGCACGAGCATATGCTCATTTCGGGTATCTATTCATATGTATTCAATTCAAATGTAAATTGTAAATAAATTTGAAATTTGAATTTGATTTGAATTAAGGAAAAGCATTTGTGTAGAAGTCAAAACTTAAGTGGACAGGAAAATGATATTAAAATGAGATGTAGCTTGCTGACTATGAACCAGTATGTCTACGGTTTGATTCCCAGCTATACTTAGATATTAAATCGGGTCATCTAATCTTGTAATTGAAAAAACTAGGAGGGACTTGCGAAAGGAACAGTTTGGCTGTGGCGCATGCGCGGACCTCTCATGCAGTGTCAGCGTGGTCCTTACTTGAATTTATTTTCGCGTGTACATTCCAGTATGTCTACGGTTTGATTCCCAGCTATTCTTAGATATTAAATCGGGTCATCTAATGTTGTGATTGAAAAAACTAGGAGGGACTTGCTAAAGGAACAGTTTGGCTGTGGCGCATGCGCGGACCTCTCATGCAGTGTCAGCGTGGTCCTTACTTGAATTTATTTTCGCGTGTACATTCCAGAACAAATCAAGAAGTTCCCTTCGTGCTTCGGTTACACATCTTGCATATATGAAGGTTAGGTTTGGTTAATCTAGGTTTTTATTAACCAAGTCTGCGCATTCCGCGCATGCGCAGACATGCTAAGATTATCCTGCCGAGAGCCGCATGCGAAAAACTGGGAAGCCACGATAGATGGCGGACTCCGACTGAGACAGTTCGATGAATAGCACCTATCAGGACTTGCAGCACTGATCAAACATCATTCATATCCCCTCTAGTAATTACGTAGTTTACTACTAGATGACAGGCATTCAGCTCGGCCCTGCTTTTCTGTGGCTGTGGTGCCAGATATTATGGGTATAATAGTCCCTGCTGTGGTAAAGGAGGCCGTCCGAGTTTGAGAACAGGACAGGTATAGGATTCTTCATTCAAACTTTACAGCGACACTTATGGTTGACGACATTTAGATAAACTTATATGGATCATATTAGAAAACGAAAAGGAAGGCAGAAAATAGGAAAGATTGGAGAAAGCTGGGTTTGCAGTGAAAGAACTGCCCTTGGGCAGAACACTAAATGAATGAATGAATGAATGAATGAATGAATGAATGAATGAATAAGTTTAATATAAACACTATACTTCAAAATCATTACAGCTCTGTGTAAGTAAAGCGTTATTTCCTGAAGTGAACGTCCATTAAATTTTACTAAAATGTATTATTATTATTTCATGTGCATTTCTCCCTGATAAATTGACTTGTAGATATTGAATATAGATGAAACACGACGAATTATGTAGTAAAAGTAGCTGCATTCAGATTGACAGCTACACAGAAACAACTAGTGATAGATTACACATGGAAATCAATTATCGAACTATTTTTTTACCTTAATTACTCTCCTGCTCGCAGTTAAATTCCTGTAGGTAACTTTTCCATTACATTTAAGCGATGTAAAAATATGTAAGGGGTTATCCACCTCATAATGTGGAAGATGCACTTGCAAGCATAACATAGTTTAGGCGTTTTCAACCTGGTGCTTGCGAGCACCATAGTGCTCTTTTAATGACATTGGTGCTAGTGTAATGTCAATAAAAATGTGCTTGCGAGCACGAAAGCTTTTGAGGTCCTTTTTCAATTCAAACTTTGTTGTACGAGCTGGAACAAATAGTGTTCCTACTTATTTATTATAATATTCTAGCGACCTAATAGGCCTTCTCGTATTTCATGGTGTAGATTATAATTCCTTTCAATTCAGTGTGAACTTAATCAGAAAAATCAAGATTACTCAAGAGAATTATATGGCTGCCCGTGAGGAACTTTAATTGATAGATCTCCAGTCCTCCTTATCGCTGAAATACTGTATTTGTTATAAAAAGAGAAATGCATAGCCTCTGGGAAGCGGAAGATACATTAAGTTCCAAATACTCCGAAGAGTTTCAAATGTCTACAATGTTAGGGACGACCTACCTATGCGAAGAACTTTTACACTTATGAAATAACTTCCTCAAGCACAAATAATATTAACTGATCACATCTGCAGGACTGTTTACATATACGATAGCTATAAACGACTTGTCCTTGGACGTCACTAAAATTCTGAGTAACATTCAAGTTCAAGGATATTCTACTTGTGAGTGCTTTTAAATGTATTTATTTATGTATGTATTTATTTATTTATTTATTTATTTATTTATTTATTTATTTATCTTAATTGTGTATTTATATATTAATTCTATTAGATTTCATTGTATTCGCTCATTTAGTACAGGGACTTCATTTTATTTTTATTCCAATTTTTATTGTACCTGAGTTTTTTAATGTACTTCACTCCCACCCCTTCTGCTACTGAAGTTCAATTGTCTTCCACACAGAACCAAGGCCGCATATGGAGTCAAAGCCACCTTACGGTCATAGTAAACAATACTGAGTTAGTGAGTATAGTACGTTCCAGAAATATGATCGCGTTTTCCAGTGAAGAAAGAGCTTTCAATATTGAATTATACTTTCGTACAGATATTGTACGTCCATTTGCTTACGTCATACTCCAGTTTCCCCCACCCGCATCTGCTCGCCCATCTGTAAAGACTAGTGGTTGGGCTGTCTTAGCTCGTTTCTGAAAACATTTTCTGTTAGGAAGTGGACGTCTACGTAATATTACAAAACTGTTTAAAATAACCTAAATAAAAGGTCTTCGTTAAGTAATTAACAGTCACGTGATTTGTCCCCTTTCTACGATGCCGCGACATAACCACTTGACGGGCAGTAGAGAGCGGAAGTGAAGATTGAATTTACAGTACGTAAGGTACTCTTTTATAGAATAGATATCATCATGAGTTACTGGTACGAAGGACGAACTGGAAATTGAAATTAGATGCAATAGTCTACAGTGCGATAATATTATGCACAAAATAACTGAAGCCTCTATCGAAATGAACGGCCATCATTTAAAAAAATGTGTTTAAATATCCATATTATGATTATTTTTCAATTTAAATTCAGTCTCTATATTGTACGCTAATGTGCTTTAGAAGGTATAATATACATTGCATAATGAATATGTTCGCATGGATAGCTCAGTTCGTGAGTAAAATCTTGTTATTAATATTGTACTGTATTTTGATTAAAGAAAAACATAATGAAAATTATCAAACTCAAAATCGTGATATTTCTAGCTTACGTAAATGGATGAACTATTTTTCTTTCCTCATATACCTGTAAAGTGATTTGTTTGTATTTTACGCCAGTATCATCAAACTCCGGTCGTGGAAGGGGTAGCAAACGGTGTTTCCTGTTCTCAACCGTTAATCCAAAGGTATAGCCAAGTTAATATTAAAAATGTTAGTAAAATAAAATGATGTCCCGGTATTATAAGTGGGCAGTGCTCACAATCTTAAAAATGTTGAGAACCTCTGACATAATTCGTTGAAAGGTTTTGAATTGCGGGATGAGAATTACCAGTACATTTCTTCTTAATCGGGTTTTCTCTACCAAAATCTCCCAAAAATGTGTGTTTCCCAATATATTCTCTTCATAGATCGTAAATTGATAAATTAGAAAAGGGTACGCGAAAAAATGTAAATACAAATATGAGAGAAAGGAGACAAGGAATAAACGAGAGAATGAGGAATGGCAGAAAGGTATAATAAACAGATGTAAGGAAAGATATATATTAAATAAAAACAGGAAACGGAAGAACAGCACCAAAGAAAATACATAAAATATCCTGATGCATATCGCAGCTAACTTTTAACTTTCTTTTAAATCCTTCTGAATCAGTATTAAACATTGCGCACTGAAAAATATTAGGAAACTTAACGAGCACTATCTATCGAATGAAAATGTAACATTAAAGAAAGTCTTCTCATAATTTTTCCTAATAATAATTTGTAGATGAAATTATTGGGGATCATCAGTGCAGTTTAAGGCGTAATAGATCGACTATTGATCAGATTTTTTGTATTCGACAGATATTGTTGAAAAATGGGAGTGTAAGGGTACAGTACATCAGTTACTCATAAATTTCAAAAAGGAATATGACTCGGTTAAGAGAGAAGTTTTATATAATATTCCTTATCAATTTGATATTCCCAAGAAATTAGTTCGATTAATTAAAAAGTGTCTCAGTGAAACTTACAGCAGAGTCCGTATAGGCCAGTTTCTATCTAATGTTTTTCCAATTCACTGCGGGATAAAGCAAGGAGATGCACTATCACCTTTGCTTTTTAACTTCGCTCTAGAATATGTCATTAGGAGAGTTCAGGGTAACAGACAGGGTTTGGAATTGAATGGGTTACATCAGCTTCTTGTTTATGCGGATGACGTGAGTATGTTAGGAGAAAATGCACAAACGATTAAGGAAAACACGGACATTTTACTTGAAGCAAGTAAAGTGACAAGTTTGAAAGTAAATCCGGAAAAGACAAAGTATATGAAGTCTCGTGACCAGAATATTGTACGAAATGGAAACATAAAAATTGGAGATTTATCCTTCGAAGAAGTGGAAAAACTCAAATATCTTGGAGCAACAGTAACAAATATAAATGACACCCGGGAGGAAATTAAACGTAGAATAAATATAGAAAATGCCTGTTATTATTCGGTTTGGAAGCTTTTGTCATCTAGTCTGCTGTCAAAAAATCTGAAAGTTAGAATTTATAAAACAGTTAGGCCTATATTACTGGTTGTTCTGTATGGTTGTGAAACTTTGACTCTCACTTTGAGAGAGGAACCGAGATTACGGATGTTTGAGAATGGTGCTTAGGAAAATATTTGGGGCTAAGAGGGATAATGGAGAATGGAGAAAGTTACACAACGCAGGACTGTACGCATTGTAATCTTCACCTGACATAATTAGGAACATTAAATCCAGACGTTTGAGATGGGCAGGGCATGAAGCACGTATGGGCGAATGCAGAAATGCATATACAGTGATAGTAGTGAGGCCGGAGGGGAAAAGGCCTTTGGGGAGGCCGAGACGTAGATAAGAGGATAATATTAAAATGGATTTGAGGGAGGTGGGATATGATGATAGAGAGTGGATTAATATTGCTCAGGATAGGGACCGATGGCGGGCTTCTGTGAGGGCGGCAATGAACCTGCACGTTCCTGAAATCCATTTGTAAGTAAGTAATAATTTTGTGCACAGATATGTCAAACACCGTGTACATTGACCAAATCATTTAGTACTAACTTATAGAATTTAGTTGTCGCATATGTAATTTAATATTCTGATATTAATCAGTGCTCTCAATAAAGCCTGCACCTCTATGGAAGCTAGTTTAACACTGTAATTACGAATGCTGTTTTCATAGCGGATTACCGATGATGGGCACGGCCCTGCGGATTTATTGTTCTCGCCGGCGAACATTACTAGCTTTGGTCACCAAGTCAGCCAAACTGAAAGCAACAAAACACAAAGGCACTGCATTGCATTAATTACCCATTATGTCATCGTCAAGGATTTGTCGAATTTGGAAACTCTAATCGTGTTGTTAAAAAATAGAAAATGTGCACCTAACAAACTACGGCATAAAAATTGTCAACTGACGGATATTATGTTGACACAATAGCAGAGTCAGGTTCAATTCCAGATAAGGACATTGCGAACTAATTCCCTTGCGATCGGGACTGCTGCATCGCTTGTGCTGTTTGATTCAAGCTCTAACTACAATACCAGAAATTCCCCTGCTCTTGAAACTCCGACATTAGTACCTATCATATGCCATATAGGATAAAATATATATTACAAAATACGATGAACAAGAGAGATGACGAAGTAAATATATGATGATCAACAGAGGTGATGAAGCGAATGTGTGATGGTCAACAGAGATGATGAAGTGAATACGTAATGTTCAAAAAAGATTATGAAGTGAATATGTAATGATCAATAGAAATAATGAAATGAATGTGTGATGACTGAAATCTGCGAAGAACAGAGATGAAATGAATGTGTGATGATCAACAGAGATGAGGAAGCAAACTTGTGATAAACAGAGTTTATGAAATAAACCTGTTCATCATCCTGATGAAGTAAAGGTGTGATGATTAACAATGGTGATGCAGTTAACCTATGATGAACAAAAGCGGTAATGAAGTAAAGCTGTGATGATTAACAGAGGTGATGAAATAATCCTGTAATGAACAAAGATTATGAAGTAAACATGTATTGATCAACAGGATGATGAACTAAATGCGTACTCAAGAGAAAAAGGATGAAGCATTGATCAGCAGGAGATTAATACGAATGCATGTACAATTCTAAGGCCCAATTGAGGTATTCTATGGAACAACACTCAACTAAAAATGTTGAATTTTGGATACAGAGCATCAAAAATTTTAGATCTGGCACAACAGCATTACGCATAACTACATTCAAATGTTTCTAGAGGACGCTGTGTTTGTTAGAGAGAAATAATATTTTGTCAAATGGGAGATGTATTATTATGGATTGAATATATGCAGGAAATGTAAAAAACGACGTAATGTACGTTAAGTTGTTAATGCAGGAAACGCCTTAATTATATTAGCGAACTGTGCAATATTCTAGTTTCCTAGAATTCAACTATAAGCTCTCTTCGTTCAGCTTGCGACGTAGAAAAAGAGATATTCGTGCAAAATGAGCCAAGCTATGCTATTAAATTTTTCACTTCGTAAATGAATGGCATTGCATATGTTCTATGAAACTGTGCAGAGTTTCCTCGTAAAATACCACTTGCATAGAATCATAATATCAAAAGTAGTAAGAATTTTCTTTTTAAACTATCACAGTTTCACGCCCACCATTATCCCGATTCAAGTAATCCAATAATACCAAAAATTCGTTTTCTAAATTAACAGCTGTGAATCTGGCAGACATCTTATTTTACTATTAATCACTGGTTATCTCCTTTAACCGCTCGAATATGATTTGTTGAAGTTAACCATAT
Organism: Periplaneta americana; assembly: GCF_040183065.1. Taxonomy (NCBI): domain Eukaryota; kingdom Metazoa; phylum Arthropoda; class Insecta; order Blattodea; family Blattidae; genus Periplaneta; species Periplaneta americana. Next base: position 81,945,156 of record NC_091130.1, on the reverse strand, counting down.
TAAAATCTTGTTTAAGACTGAACCGAGATTAGTGTACTGCTAAAATGCTTAACTAGGGGCTAGGTGACAATTTTAACCGGTGGACGTTGATACACCTGGCCATTTTGTGTCTTTAGGTAAGTACAGTGCGTCCGCAGAAACATTCCGGGGTTATAAACTGCTATAATTCTATGAATATTTAATATTTGAGGAGAAAAATTCGCTCCGGCGCCGGGGATCGAACCCGGGTCCTTGGTTTTACGTACCAAGCGCTCTGACCACTGAGCTACGTCGAATTCAATCCACAGCACCGGACCGAACCTTCCTCCTTGACTGTTTCCCTTTTATCCTGACTCCAAGTTAGGCATATATGTTGACGTATATGTCCAATGTCAACTGCTATAATTCTGTCGCTATGTGTTTTACGAAATTCATATGGGTGTCATTAGAAAGAACAACTCAAAGAATTTCAGGAAATGCGTAATTGATCATTGTTGACCAAAACAACAGATGGCAGCACAAGAAGAAAGAAAAACACCGTTTCCGCTATTTCGCTTGTCATTAAGGCATTGTTTGGATATAAACAAATTGTGTTAAATGATCTGAATGTTAAATTTTCAAGTCTGTGTGAATTCTGAAGCATTTAGAGGGTTATTTAGGTTATGGCGAATCCATAGGAACGTAGTTCTTGTATTGGAATATCATAGTACTCGGAGTGTAGTAAAAGTACAGCGTGCTTTCAGACGGAATTTTCATCATGAGGCACCTACCGACAAAACGAGTCTGAAGCGATATAGAGATTTTGTAGAGCATGGATGCGTGATAAAAGGAAAGGCCATTCAGGGAAACGGTCTGTCATTCAGGAAACTGTAGAACAGGTGCGGGAGGAGTTTGTACATAGTCCTAGAAAGTTTGTATGTAGAGCTAGCATGCAGTTAAACATTTCTAAATCCACCGTTTCCAAGGTACTACTTTGTCGTCTGCGATTTCACCCCTATAAACTGCGATTAGTGCATAAGTTGAAACCTGATGACTATGCAAAACAACGTGTTTTCTGTGACAATTTATTTACACTAATGGCGGATGATGATGATGATGATGATGGAACGTGTGTGGCATGAGTGGGAATATCGTCTTTATGTCGTTATTGTGTTACGTGGAGGACACATCGAGGGTCTTTGAGATAGGTACAAAAATGTTTGAGTTTCTGTTTCTAATGATATGAAATCGTATAAATCCGGCAACTGACAGCGATGCTATAGCAATTTATAACTCCGGAATATTTCTGCTGACATACTGCATAATAATCAAAAACATATTTGACAACAACATGAACAACTCAACTGTTAGAGAACACTTAAAACGTACGTACCATGAGAAAGTGTGTCATCTTCATGATACAGTTTTGTTTTTTTTAGATTCAGGTTACCGCTATCAAGTTCTCTCGTGCAGGATAACAAGTTTTAATTTCTCCTTTTAACTCTATAAACGTTCCGAGTCTCAGATTTCAATACAAAATTGGATCATTAGCCTCCAATCTTAAGTGCTGTAGTTATGTAGACTGTCTGCTATTAACTTGCATGGACACTGTAATTGACATATCCTTAACGACCCGGAAAATAGATGACTGGCGCGAGAGACGACTGTCTACTAAATGTTCACGGCTTGGATATGACTTCTAGCGTTAGTACCGTAAGGAAAAAGAAGAGAAACATTGCAGAGTTTTGTCGATGGACATCGCTCTCTCTATCTTCTGTGTATAGAAATGTGAAGTATGATTTGCGTGTAGTAATATTATTACTATGTCTTGCTTTCGAAGTGAAGTGAAAATGATAATATATTATATCCTTGTCGTAGAAAATTGAGGCATTTAAATTTCTCTTAATGAGAGACCTTCCGGTAAAATTTGCAAGCCACTTCTATTACACGCAAAACATTTAATTAATCTAATCATCATCGTCTATTATTGGGGCCGTGAATCATGAATCCAGCTTTGTAATGTCTCAATGTCAAAAATGACTATTTGTCCAGAGACGTTTTTACATCTTTATCTTTCTTATGGATATATTTCCCTTATATTGAAATCTTAATTCTCACAGTTTGTTGTAAAGAAAAAACTAGCTTTAGAAGCAATTTATAATGGATGTTTTTGTTAAATTTTTCTACCACATATTTTATTTTCTATTACAGATTAATTTTTGACAGATTCCCCCCCCCCCCAGTATCGATTTTATTATTGTTTCAGATTTTCATGGAAATTTTATTATTGAAGCTTTTCGAAATATTTTTTACAATATTTAATTAAACATTTATTATTATTTTAGAAATAGGAGTATTATAGAAATAAATATATGGAAAGAGATAATAAAATAGGAAATTTAGGAGTGAAGCGAAGAGAATGGGATCAATACATAAATAAACAGAGGATAGAAAAAAAAAATAAGTGATGTAAGTGTTGTAAAATAGAGTAAACAGAAAAGTTAGCAAGTAATGTAGGAGAAAATAGCTGGAAAATAATGATTAATAGTAGGTAGGATGTAAGGGTAGAGAAGAAAATAAATAAAAAATGTAAATTATTAAGGAAGAAATATGCAATATTTAATAGGTGAGCGAGAAATGGAAGGGAGACAGCCTAGGTAGGAGGGAGAGAATAGAAGAGGATAGAGAGGGGAGGACATAGAGCAATTCAGTTATAACAGAACATTAGAAAGTAATCAAGAAATACTCGGCAAAGAAAACATTAATAGAAAAGAGTTATTTGTATTAAAGGGATGGTGGATCGAAAAACAGAAATGTGAAGGTCCACCATAACTGTGAATTGTAAAGTTGACTGACAAATAAATATATCATATCATATCATATCATATCATATCATATCATATCATATCATATCATATCATATCATATCATATCATATCATATCATATCATATCATATCATATCATATCATATCATATCATATCATATCATATCATATCATATCATATCATATCATATCATATCATATCATATCATATCATATCATATCATATCATATCATATCATATCATATCATATCATATCATATCATATCATATCATATCATATCATATCATATCATATATCATATCATATCATATCATATCATATCATATCATATCATATCATATCATATCATATCATATCATATTTTAGAAATAATTTATAATAGTATGGTTGAAGTTTCTATGGAGTAGAGAGTTAATTTTAGAAAAATCGAAGTTCTTGCGAATTTAGAAGATAGATTTTTATAAAAACTAAAAAACAAATTCTGACGATTTTATAACATTGGAATCAGCTTTGCTTCTGCCCGTAAGTAGGCTATATGTGCCCCATAAAGAATAATATTCAAATATTTGACTAAATTGAATGAATTACATCTGAGAAAAAGTGGAAGATTATTTCAGTAAACTAAATTGCAAACGTCCTAAAAATCAGAACAACTAGCATCCCGACTGACATTATGACTGTACGTAGGACACAAAATCGAAGCCAGGACTGTCCAGCGAAAATCGGGGTAGGTGACAATCCTGGTTTTAGAATCGATTAAATAATTCTCATGTCAAAACAGGGAAAGACAGCAATATGCTCTCTCTTGTTAGAGTAATTTGCAATCCTTCTCACTGTATGCTGCATGAACGAGTAAAGCCTTGATTTTTCTGAACGGACGCATGCGAGGTGTGGACTTCGCACAAATCCGAACTACACGAGAGATAGTGAGTAGTTTCTATGACTGCGAGGTGCGAGGTCTACACAGCTCGCAGCCTTAGAAATCACACACTGGCATAGTTCGGATATTTGTGCGAGGCTGCTCGCATCTCGCATGCATTGGTTCTGCAAAACCAATCATTTAGACCTCTATTAGACTGAGCCACTGGTGGCGCAACCAAGCCAATCACACCAGTGAGCCGGCAGTAACAGCTTTGTGGTTATATGAAGAGGTTGGTAGGGATGCGCGTGCAGTTGTGGAGACGCCACTGGTGACGTAGCTTAATAGGCTACATATAAAACAATTCACGCCACCAAATGTTGCCCGACTTGTTGCTGGGTAGGTCCAACAGCAAGCCACCTATTTTCAGTGGCGCCACCAGTTACCCTAGTCTAATAGCTCTTATTAGTCTCAATGTCTCACGACGTGCTGAGCCATCAGTGGATCAGCTTGGTTGCGCTACCAGTGGTCTAGACCTCGCACCTCGCAGCCATAGAGACTACTCACTATCTCTCGTGTAGTCCGGATTTGTGACAAATCCGCACCTCGCATCCGTCCGTTCAGAAAAATCAAGGCTTTACTCGAACGTCACATTTAGCAGCTCTATGAACAAGTGTTCAGATCTCAGAAAGTATGTGTTGTAGGATCCATGTTTGTTAGACATTTTTCCCTTGTTTTGATGCATACTATCATCTCCTAAAATATTGGATATTATTTTAACACCCCGTGTACATGAAAACAGAAACTACAACAGTTCTCTCTCACCCATTGCTAAAAGTTAAATTACCGTTATTTTACTTAATTATGTGACGATCATTTAAACCACAAAAATCTATTAGTTTTATCAACAGTAATCTCACTAGAGCTTTGAATTTATCTAGAGAAAATCCAAACTCTAGTGGGATTTAATTGACTATTACAAGATTAGAAGAAAGCATATAAAGATCAGAAGAAATAATGTACTCTAATACTATTTCATTAATTTAATAATGAACAGAAATAACAGCTGTAAGTCACTTACAATATAAGTTCATTTCATCTTGTAAAATTTCACAGTATACGAGTGCAAATTTTTATTTTGTTTGTTTACATTTCTCGTCTTGAGAACACGAGATTGTAGAAACTGGATCTAACTTCATTTTAACCGAATCAAAAGCACTTACACTCACAAGGGAACCGTCCCAGGTCATAGTGCTTGAAGTTAATGAAATGCATGTTTAAACTAATTTTCGTTCGTTAAGAAACCTGCTGATAGTCGTTCGTTTCGCTTTTTTTCTCGTTTGCGAAATACAATGACATGCAAAATCGATGCTACTTATGCCGTTTCTTGCGCGCACTTGGATCCTCATAGTTTCGTGACACTATATTAATGTTCTAGTGTATTTTCTTTTGTCTTAATTCACATTGATACAGTAGGCATATTCTTACTGAAATACAAATTCAATTTGAATTTAAAATACCTACCGTATTAACTCTGTGACTCACCTTAAATATGATAGTGTGGATACGAAATGAAGTGCTCCAGGCAAAGAGTCATAGAAGAGTACGAACATTTTATACAGAGTGTAAATAAATTCAATACCCAAACGTCTATGGATGACAGCAGAAACCAAAACAAACGGTTTTTGTTATATGACCAAGGGTCTGAAACTAATTATTGAATGACAAAACCAGAAACTGGAGTAAAGAATAAACGTACTACAGCGTAACGTTATTTATGACACTCATGCAACAAAATCGTTTCAGTTTGTAATTCTTCACAAAAACTGTTCAAAAGTGCGGCCTCCTGCTTCAATACAAACTCTGCAACGACTTGGCATTCATTGCCTGTTGTTCACGTGCAAAGGCTCCAGGGATTTGATGTAGAGAGTCAGCAGGTGCAAGGACCCTACCAATGAGCTCTTCCTCGGATTTAATTGGAGTTCCGTACATCCGGCTCTTCAAGTGCCCCCAGACACAAAAGTCAAGTGGAGTGAGGTCAGGAGAACGAGCAAGGCTGCCAATGGGCCAACCGCGACCAATCCATTGCTCACCGAATCTGCGGTTCAAATGCACCATAAATTATGTGCGCATCTGTTAATTCAGCCCAAGTGAACTGTTCCATCTCTCTATTCTCAATGAACAATAGCGTACTGCGTGATCACAGTGCAAACATTGCACTCTGACGTCATGGCGTGTTTACCGATTAATGTAAATATTGATGGTTTTGAAGCATGAGTATCATACGTAACGTTACAATATAGTCCTGATTCCTTACAATACAGTAGAGTTTCTCGTTTTGTCATTCAATAGTTTCAGACTCATGGCCACGTAACAAAAAACATTTGTTTTAGTCTCTTCTATCATACTTAGAAGTTTGGGTATTGAATTTAGTTACATGCTGTATAGGCTGATTTTTCAAACTCTTCTGTAACACACACACTATTTCCAACATGCAACATTATTGTAAGAACGTTATAAAAGTTTCTCACATGTTTCTCCGCACATATCCACAACTGTGCCACGCTTTTATTAGCATGTCTTTGAGGAAAGGTGAATGAAATTGGTGATACACTAATGCAATTATGAAGCCCCTATCGCGCAATGTTTCTGGAATATTTTCACAGATCATTTTATGTCTGAAATCTCTTTTGGTCTTCGAATTACAATTTTATATTGCCCAAAAGTACACATCCAAGGGTTTCACAAATCTTGTACATTTTGGATGGATAATTTGTGTTTTAATTGTCTTAACATGGAAAACATTATTTCCTTCTTCAACAGTAAATATAGTGTCATCTGTCTGACCACTCCAGGAATCCAAAAGTAAGTAGTAGTGTGTCTTTCTTAATATCCGGGAGAAACATATCTATTAACCATCTCCTCACGTGATTTTTCGTCAGTTTACCGAAACTACTTGCATCGACCACGACATTAAATGGTTTATCTTTGTTTACACGTAGTTTTACTTTAGATTCAAATTCCCTTTTCGGCTCTTGAAAGCATGTGTACAGTCGTGTTCTTAGACTTCCAGTAGTATAACTATGGACTTTGACATGTATGAATGAATGACAGATGTCATGGATTGCACTACTACTGTCTTAATGCGAGTTAAGAGAAACAAATTAAGTAGAGCATTAATGCGAGAGCTGTGATACGGTGTCGCGGAGCTATGAGAATCCAATTGCGCGGAAGAAGCGATATAAGTAGCAAGATTTTCAAGTAGATATATTTCATACACGAGAAAAAATCGAAACGAATGACTATCACTACATTTCTTAACGAAAGAAAATTAGCTTAAATATGCATTTTCATTCAATTCATGTACGTGACCTGGGACGGTTCCCTTGTCAGTCAATTGAAATAGCTGGTAGTATGTAGAGCAAATTATTGAATACAGTTATCAATAAGTATTTACAGAGAATGACAATGGCAGAAATTATAGATAATTTGGCATCCATCTTGGACATTCGTTTCAGCACTTCAGGTGTTAGTGTTCTCGTAGAACATTTACAGACTTATTCATTGGTATCTTTTCCACCAAAGTACTTGAACTCATTCAATTTTTGTTGGTTGACAAAAGTCGAGGGAACTGCAGCATGTGGCATGTTAGGATCTGTAGTGCCTCTAATTTTAAATGGTTTATATACCGTACACCATTCAAAGTAATATGGAAGTTTATATAGAATTTAAAGGAAGTTGGTTATAACACAAAGCAGTTCAAACTGAAAATAAATATTTGCCTATTACATTAATACAAACGCGTCTAAAGTCATGAACGTCGGAGTATAAAGTATGTAGTAGGTATATTAAAAAGTTCCACAAGGTATATTTTGTATCTCACGGAAAAATAAAATTAAAAAACGCGAGCAAACATTTACAAACTTCTGAAGCGATGTTTTTACACTTTTAATGGCCTGCGGTAGTATTTTCTTCCTCTCAGACTCGTTAATTCTCAGTAATCCACAACGCCTCTCTGTTTCTGATTAAACAATACTCAAAACAGAAATGAAATTTAATGAATTACTATTTTGCTAAATATTTTGTGCAAGAAGTTATTTGCCTATGAATAACAAATGTCCTAGGGCAAGAGGTACACATCTAAAAGATATAATTACTCGTACATCGCAATCTGAACATGTATTGTATTTATTTTAGTAGGTTATTTTACGATGCTTTATCAACATATGAGGTTATATAACGTCTGAATGAGATGAAGGTGATAATGCCGGTGAAATGAGTCGGGGGTCCAGCACCGAAAGTTACCCAGCATTTGCTCATATTGGTTGAGAGAAAACCCCTGAAAAACCTCAACCAGGTAACTTGCCCCGACCGGGAATCGAACCCGGGCCACCTCGTTTCGCGGCGAGACGCCTAGCCGTTACTCCACAGGTGTGGACCATGTATTGTATAGAGGTCAATTAGGAATATCAAGAAATGGACCATGGGAAATTTAAAACAGTGCCTAGTTAATTAATATGGGTATCAGTTATGGAAAAGAAGTATATCTTACAAAATAATGTAAGGAAGTTCGGAAAGATGATATTAGTGAGGGTAGTTAGCATTTTTAGAGTAAGATAGTATATCATGCAGTAGATATTGCTGAGGTTAAGGAATTGATGGTCAAGCTAAAGTGAACTTTAAGCTTACGTAAAGATTTAACAAGATTGTTAAAATGATCTGTATTAGGAAGAAGAGTATCCAAATGAGTACAGTAAGTATAATCGTGTGAAGTGTTAAGTGAAAAACAGAAATAACGATTTTTTTGTGATGAAGAGGGAGAGGTTAGGAAAATGTTAGTAGGCCTATAGTGATTTTAAATAGGATGATGTTTCAAAATAATAACGATAAGATCAATGGAATATAATGTATAAAAATAGTAGAGTCTCGCAATGACTTGAAACGTACAAAAAGTAAAAGACTAAAATAGGAAAAGTAAGATGGGATGTAAGAAGATCGTAATTATATATAGAGTTATGTTAGTTTGAATAGAATGCAGCCACAGGCGTAGCTGAGTCGGCTAAGGCGCTTGCCTGCCAATTTGGGGTTGAGCTCGGAGGTAGGTACGATTCCCAATTGGGCTGATTGCCTGGTTGTGTTTTTCCGAGGTTTTCCCCAACCATAAGGCGAATGTCAGGTAATCTATGGCGAATCTCGGATTCATCTTCCAAATACCATCTCGCTATCATCGACGCTAAATAACCTAGTAGTTAATACAGCATCGTTAAATAATCAAGTAAAAAAATAATAGAACGCATAAAGGAACGTGAGGGAAGGAGAAATAACAACTGGTGGATATCGAAGATCATTAGGGACAAATGAACTACTTGAAGTAAAGTTAATACCAGGATTAGTGGAGTTATCAGTTAAACATACTGTGGAGATTTCATATTATTTGTAGGAAAATATAATAGAAAGCTATAGTGGAACCTGAATACAGAAATGTAGTGGCACACCATAACTCTTATAGAGGTTGATGACAATAAATATTATCATTACCATTATCGATATTGTATCTCAATGTGTTTCCCATGAGGCGTGATTTCTGTACAACAAAATTGTTTCAGCGGTCATTTTCATGTTATAAACACGTCGTGGCCACAGTAGAGAGATTTTTTTAAATTCATTGTTGATTTTCCGATAAGTCGATTTTAACCCCAATTATTCTTATTTATTAGAACACAATCACTATGATTTAGGCCTACCATACAATATCTGCAACTAACATGTTACATCATTATTCACATTTATTACAGTAGTTAATACGAGTATTTTCGCCTGTTCGGCATCTTCAAACTACAAAACACGTAACAAAATCTAAAAATAAGTACAGTATTCCATACATAATATAAGATATAATTGACATATTTTTGAAACCCGGTTCAACTCTGAATTGTCCTGGACTAATTTTGCTGGTATTATCACCTTCATTTTATTCAGACGCTAGATAAACACAGTAGTTTATACAGCGTCGTAAAATAAGCAATTAAAATGATCGGATGTATTATACATTGTAACACTTGTGAATCCTAATGGCTATCAAGGGACTGACTTACTTACTTATGTACTAAAATGTTATAAAATTTTTGAAAAAAAAAAATCTCAAAATCTAACATAGCCTACTTCCTTCATAAAAATGGAGGTTACAAATACGAATACTATTAACAAGTTACAAGATTGACAAAACTGCAAAGTCAAAATGGCCTCTACTAAGAGAAGCACAGAACAAGCATTCAGCATCTTCATTAGAAGGTGTTTTCTCTACCGCAATACTGTATCCAGATGAATCGTTTCTCACGTCTTTTCTCGAACTTGTTTCATGGTTTCTTGCACTGCGTTATCATTCCAATGTTTTCTAAGTTTGTTGGAAGGTAAGGTTTTCCTTCCTCCTACAACTGCGAACACTAGTAACGAAACAGAAAACCAAGGTATACAGGTGGAAGAGTAATAATAATACTAGTATTTCATATTTGTGACACTGATGTTGTAGGCCTAAGTCATAACCTCAAAACATATAATTTAAAAACGAAATCAATTAAACATACAGTGTTATAAACGTAAATTTTCTCTCTTTAAGATTATATATCATTAATATTTCTAACATTTAAGAAAATAATTTACCGCCAAAATTTTCACTTTCCTCGAAAACGCAATAGTGATGAACCTTTCAACAGTTCAGCTTTTAACTGCAAACTAATACATTCCCGCGAAAGAGAGTATCGGGGCGTAGTAATCTGGAAGGCTTCCGCTAGAATGCTGCATGTTCAAGGTCCTACATCACACTATTTCATATTTGTAACACTTCCTTTAATAATAATAATAATAATAATAATAATAATAATGATAATAATAATAATAAATTAAGTTACTCGTATTACAGAGAATTGAATTCATTTGGAAATTAGTACATCAGTTATGTACTTCAGGATTTTGAACTACATTAAAGTAATCAACTGTGTTTATCTTTATACTCCTAGCAATAACGAGAAGAAGCCACCTTGTGAAATTTAAATGCAGGGAGTATAAAGGCAAAAATGATGAGAAATGTCAGAATTTTATTTGAAATTCTTATATTCCTGAATTATAGCCAAACACGTAAAAACTTATGAGGAAGTACCCATGTGTCATCCTCATTTGCGTACGAATAATTAATTAATTATGGTATTACCACAGTCTAGTATATACAGTCACGAAGCTTGAGTTGTGAGGGTGCTAGAAAGAATAGACTGTGCCGGTCGCATTGTTTGTAATGAGGCGATATTAGCGATCCTAGTGGTTAACAACTATATATGGATGCATATTAACTACGTATTGAGCTTCGTGACTGTATATACTAGACTGTGGTATTACATTAATTTGTTTCCCCTTTAAGTTTTATCACGGCTGGCTGGATTAGAAACTACTTTGTTCTAAACATATCACAATATCAGTCACCCAAGGCGTACTGTAATTAATGACATCACAGTATTAACATAAAGTATGACCAGATTTCTAGACTGTCAAGCGCATAAATGTTTCATGTTAAAAATGCAATGCATAGATGAATATTTTTGCAAAACGTAGAAGAAGCTTATTGAAAGTAACCGAAAATAATTCCAGGAAAAACAATAAATTGCAGAATATTTGGAAAAAATCACACATAGATCAAGGAGGAAACAAACAAATCAGAATAATTATTAACGTTAACAAGTTAGCTAATGTTATAAATTATGTGTTAGTGGAACGATAAGAAAACCTTTAACATATTAATCATCACTTATAAAATTTTACAGAGTTAATAACCGACAATGTCACCGATAACATAAGACCTAACTGAATAAAAAGAACTAATCGAAAATAGTCTATGTTTTTCATGTTCGATTTAAAAAAATGTAACGTTAATGTGTTCAGCGTGTCACACAATCACTTCATGAGATAATGTAGAATAATACAAGACAAAATGATAACCTTACTAAACGCAATTCGGTGCGCTGCATGTGCAGTGAGCAACCGTAAAAAATTTTCTCGTCCCACAGAATATAATATTTAAAGAGTTGAATAATGATAAAACAAAAGTCAGCGAGAAGATAAAAATAGCAGCCTTGTACACACAGCACGGAGGAACTCCACAGGGTAAAAAACGAGTAATATAGAGCGCGCAGTTGGGAGGGAGTAAGTGAATTTTTCCAACGGAGGGAAAGAAAAAATGCCAACCTATGGGCAGAATACTAATGAATTAGCGAGTAACATCCTTAAAGTTTGTTCACTTGCTTTAAACATCGTGACGGGGCAACACTACGTTATAATAAAATATGCTGAAAGATTAGAGGGAAATGTGCAAAGTCTATCAACATTTACGAAATGTCATTTTATTTACCAATCTCCCTGTCTAAGATATCAAGGCTTTGTAAGTTATACATGATCCAAAATTAAACACAGGTTTTATGTAATAATAGTATTTTTAAGTGTTTTTTTTAATTAGTTACCTCATAAAGATTTGAACTGTGAATATAAAAAATTATATAAGGCACATAGCGAAGGGAATTCTGAACCAGCCACGTGTTTCATCGGTTACAATATTATTGTCGTCTGGTTAACCTACGATGTGCGATATAATTGACGTGGTTAGTATGAATTACTTCGTTTTTACAAAACTTATTACATAACTTCGCAGACGATTTACAAATCTATATCCATACAACCCCTGACTCACTCAATGACGCAATCGCAATCTTAACGAGGATATTGAATCTATATCTGCATGGACCAGAAAGTTCGGGTTTACTCTCAACGCAAGAAAATCACAAGCAATCCTAGTGGGACATCAACGTCTATTATGCAACATTACTCCTGCTCTTCCAGTCAAATTAAACGACGCAATAATCCCTTTTGCTTCCTGTGATAATAACCTTGGAGTTTACATTGATACGCAATTTAAATTGGAATAACCAAGTAACTCATATTATCAAAAAAGTGCTTTCCATACTACATTCCTTAAACAGAATTCGAAAATTTCTCCCGCTATCACTCAAAAAATACTAGTGGAAACACTAGTAATACCCCACTTTGATTATTGTGATTTTCTACAGATTGATCTAAATGTCAACCAGTCGCAAAGATTACAACGTGTTCATAGTTCTTGTGTTCGCTTCGTCTGCGATGTCCGCCGCGCTGACCACATTACTACACCCTTCCAAACTCTAAACTGACTACGGCTTAAAGAACGTAGAAATTTTCATTCCCTTCTTCTCCTTTTCCAAGTCCTTCACACCTCTACACCTACCTACCTTGCCTCCCGTTTCAGTTACCCGTCATCATTTCATAATCTCTTCACACGCACGCAAAATAGCCGCATACTAGCCATACCAACACATAAGTCATCATCGTATTCATCATCATACACAATCTCGCTATCGCGCTTGTGGAATACCCTACCCCAGTGATCATCAACTCGCGTATGAACGGGCACGCTCAGTGCTTGGCTCATGCGTGCTTACTGTACCGGGCAAAGGACCGGTTTGTGACATTGCGTTGTGGTGAACAGAGGCGGTTCTTGCTATCCATTCAAACAAGAGATGTGCGGAGCAGAAAACACTTCAAGACGTAGGCCACACTGAAGAAATACAATTTACAGATGCATTATACAACTCACAATAACGAATATGGCAGATACGAAGGTGAAGAGCGTGTAGCATTAATTCAAGAATTGAAGGAAAATGAGCTAGAAGTTGTTTAAGATCACAATGTTAGTAAATCGGCTTTGCGATCAGTTATAAAATTTCACTTGTAATAGTACGATATTATAAACCTTTTAAAGAATGAAAATTTGAAGAATGTTTAATTACAACTGAAGAACTTTTCTCAAGTGTAGGAGTTTGAATCTACCAGTTTGTCTCCTTCCACCGTGATGCATCCCATCCGACGTGTAGCCGAGGACGTTCAGATGCAACTAGTAATTATTTATCGGTCTGTCATTTGTTGTTCTTTGGCAGTAGATGAAAATACTTATGTAAGCGATAATCCCCAACTGGTGATTTTTATAAGAGGCGTTATTGAAAATCTTCAGATTAAGGAGAGCTCTTATATATTATTCTCATAAAGTATACTACTACTGGTTCCGATATTTTCATGTAGAGGCTGTAGAAATTATGTTGGACTTCCTTGGAATAAACTTATATCTTACTTGGAAGTAAAACTGGTGTAATAAGGAATCTAAGGGACGAAGTGAAAACTGTTAATGTATCCCATAAAGTTATTTCTATTCACTGGATTATACACCAACAGAATTCATGTGAAAAACAAATCAAAGTGGTGTTATAGAAGTAGCCCAGTTGGAAAAACCACTAACACAATTATATCGAAAATTCTCGCTCATTGTCAATTTAAGTCTTTCTTGATGAATGCAATAGCGAGTATGGCGATCTGTCATATTATAGTAAAGTACTGTGATTACATTATTGGCAAATTATTGAATAGGTTCTTTGAACTGAGGGAGGAAACATCATCATTCACGGAGAAAGAAGAAAAGTCTGTATCATAAGTGAAAAATGAAAAAATGGATTTCTGAACTTGTCTTCTTAATGGAATTATCTGAATGCTTTAAATTGTTTTCTACATGGCAACAACAAGATTATTACACAGTTATATGACAGAGTGAAGGCGTTTAATATGAAACCACCTCTAATTATGGAACGTTAGCTTAACTAAAAGGGTAAGTTACAGCACATTTTTTAAAATTAACAACCATATAGGCATACTAGTTTCTCAAGACTTTGGATTTCGAAGAAATTATTCACACATCATGACGATTTGCGCCAGGAATTTGATTCGAGATTTAAAGACTAGGAAAATTTTCAATTTGATTTTTGATTATTATTTGTAATTAGAACTTATTAATTTACTTTACGATAGTGAATTGAAGGAGAAATATGAAAACAAAAGAAGTTATCTGACTTTTATATGAACTTTCCATGTCTTAGATTTCCCCGATAGTACAGACATCCATTTTCGGATTCACATATCTGTGCGAACAGTAAATTTTTTCCTATGATGAAGATAAACAAGCCATGTCATGGAAGCAAAGTATCGGATCACACTTAAAATGTGCTGTTACATTATGCACTATACAAACAATAGTTTCAAACGTTGAGAAATTGCTGAGGGAAAAGAGAATTAAACAAATCCCGAAAAATCAGTGCTAATGCCAGTGTTCAGTGAACTGAATGGAGTTAAATTTCTGCATTGCTATTCCTAGGGTTTTTGTGTGTTTTGTTCAACATTTTCCTTAACAGAAGCAGTTTACACATTTACAGTAATTGTCATGCATTACCCGAATAATTAACATGAAATGTGTATTACATTTCTAAAAGTAATTATACATTTATTAACTTCTAACTTTGTTGAATATAGGCTACAATTTTTTTTTCAAATTGGTTAAGATAGTTAATTTAGTTTATTTCTATTCAGCCCGTATCTTTTTTCATCAGAAAACAATCATAAACCTATGCAGTAAATTCATATTGTGGTCCCGCCGCTGAATGTCTTACTTGCCCTGTTACGACTTCGCGGGCGAGCGGGCAAGGCTTGATGACGACACAGTACTCTGAGTTGAGGGCTACTGCCCTACCCAGTGACATCAGAGATTGTCGGAATATAACAGTGTTCAAAAACAAACTGATTAAGCATTTTCTTACTGCGTAGAGTAGGTTTAATTTTTACTAAATTAAAGAAAATGTTTTTGTTCTTAACTTCTACAATAAACTCTCTAGCCTTTATTAATCTGTTAATCTTTTAGTACATTGATTTTTATTGTATTTGTAAATTTAATATTAACTGTAATTATAATTGCATTCTTAATAATGTAATTGTAATCCCCTGGTAGAGGGGAAGAGAAGGCCTGATGGCCTTATCTCTACCAGGTTAAATAAATAAATGACTAAATAAATAAATACATAAATAAATGAATAAATAAATAAAAATAAATAAATATTATTATTAAACATTATAAGAAAATATTATAGATTTATTAATTTGTCACACAGAATAATATCTGTAATATTGACAATATACGAGGAGAAAAATTCGCTCCGGCGCCGGGGATCGAACCCGGATCCTTAGTTCTACGTACCAAGCGCTCTGGCCACCGAGCTACGCCGAATTCAATCTACAGCACCGGATCGAATTCTCCTCATTCAATGTTTCCCTTTATGGCCTGACTCCATGTTAGGCATATAATGTTGACGTAGGCCTATATGTCAAATAAAGTTAATCAAAAGAATTGAACAACATTATTAATATTATTTAAATTTATAATTTAAAAAAATACACATTGTAGGATATGCTACCTTTAAAAGGAAGTTTATATAATGTACCTTGAAAGCCTGATTGAAACTTCTACCACTGTCCAAGATCGCAAATGTGAGTATTTTTTGTCAATATTTTGAGAAATTCTTGTTCCTTTGGGACGATAGAGAAGAGACGTGATCCACTGGCCGTGCCTCTGAGAGTAACGTGGACAAGTGGCGCAGACAGACAAGGTCAGATATCACGTCTGTACATCACTATATCGCATTGCGTAGAGGACGGCGAGGGATGGAACTGACGGATAGGGTGTCAATTTGCAACGTTATTGGAAGCTCAGTCAACTGGGACGAGGGCTTAAGACGACACCGTCCCAAGTCAACCCTCTGCTCTCCATTTATGAATTCGACATACACTTGGGACTTTCAGGTCATCTCCGGAAGTTGGACGAAGAAATAGAGAATTACAAACAGGAGAACGCAGGATCCTCCTTGCAGAAGGAAAGCTCGAAGTGAGCGCAAAACTAACAGATCAGTCATATCTGGTTACAGAATTTAAAACACAAAGGTTACTAAGGACAATATCAGCGATGATATTTTATTGTAAGTCTTTAATGAACTTCTTTTAAGTTATGGATACTATTACCAGATAGCACACATAAATACAAAAAAATACAAACTCCAATGAAAATAACGCAAATTAAATTAAAGCCCTATAAAGAATCAACAGAGTTGAAGGAACACTATACAACTCTCATCGAGCTAATACAAGAAAAAAATCAAGAAAACAAAGATAGCATTGATGATAGTGATAACTTACTTACAAATGGCTTCTAAGGAACCCGGAGGTTCATTGCCGCCCTCACATAAGCCCGGCATCGGTCCCTATCCTGTGCAAGATTAATCCAGTCTCTATCATCATATCCCACCTCCCTCAAATCCATTTTGATATTATCCTCCCATCTACGTCTCGACCTCCCCAAAGGCATTTTTCCCTCCAGTCTCCTAACTAATACTATATATGCATTTCTGGATTCGCCCATACGTCCTACAAGCCCTGCCTATCTCAAACATCTGGATTTAATGTTACTAATGATGTCAGGTGAAGAATGCAATGCGTGCAGTTTTGCGTTGTGTAACTTTCTCCATTCTCCTGTAACTTCCTCCCTCTTAGCCCCAAATATTTTCCTCAGAACCTTATTCTCAAACAGCCTTAAGATAGTGATAACTGATTAATATGATGATGATGATGATGATGATGATAATAATAATAATAATAATAATAATAATAATAATAATAATAAATACACTACATATTAATTGTCAATTTGCAACAGCATAGCTACAATATTTATCATATGTTATGGGTTTGTCCGAAGTAGCGCAACCAGATGTTTAACAAGCAATTATTCAATGAACTAGAATGTGATCCTTTAATTTAAATTTGAATTTTGATATTGTCCGACAGTCTCTGACATGGTCAGGGAGAGAATTCCAGAGGCGTGGAATCGATATGCTGAAAGATGATGAGTAGAAAGATGTTCTGTGCAGAGGAATAGAAATAAGGTACATGTTCCGAGTTCGAGGTAGTGAAAGGTAAACAAAACGAGATGCTTGGTAAGAGGATGTGGAAGGGTGGATGATTTTAAACAGTAATAAGAGTTTAAGAGTTTTCTTTCTTTAAGTCGATTCCAAGACAACAATTCTGGTGACGATGTTACATGACCGAATTTTGTAATGTTACAAACGAAACGAACGCAGATATTATGAACACGCCCTAATCTGTGGACAAGATCAGAATTTAGATTCGTGAATAGAGAATCACAATAATCGAAGTAGGGCAACACTACAGTTTGAATGAGATTATTTTTTGAGGCTGAGAGGTAGAACGTTGGTTAAGTGTTTGAGGGGAATGAATTATAGAAAAAGTTTTCTTACATATGTAGGTCACTTGATTTTGAAAATTTAAATTTGAATCTAAATATACTCAAAAATTTGATACCGTTTTACTATATGTAATTGTGATATTATTTATTTTTGTATTTGATACAGTAGCTAAATCTATTTTATTTAATGCTCGTTGATGGCCCATTATAATTGTTTGTGATTTGTCTGGATTTAGTTCTCTGAGTCCAAATTTTTGCGCCCATTGAGCTACAGAAGCTAGATCTTCATTAATTCTGATCACAGAGTTATTGATTGTACAAGTTAGGGAATGACTGTAAAGTTTTAAGTCATCAGCGTATAGGTGGTGTTTAGAATATTTTAAGATCTTTGTTACTTCATTTATGCAAAGTGTAAAAAGTAATGGCCCAAGAACCCAGCCCTGAGGGATTCTGGCCTTTACGGTACGCCAATTGGAAGAATGACCACCGGCTGATATACATTGCTGGCGTTCGCGAAAGTAGGAATCGAACCAAGTTATGGTACTATTACAAAGATTATAGTTTTTGAGTTTACATAAAAGGAGATCCGTGTCAACTGTATCAAAAGCTTTGCTGAAGTCTAGTAATGTGAGTAGCGTTAGATCTCCTCTGTCTCGAGTGTCTTCTCGAGTGTCTTCAATCACTTTTAAAAGGGCAGTAGTAGTACAGTATTATGTACTGCCCGGAAACCACACTGGTAGTAATTAAGTAAGCGATTCTCATTCAGATATGAAGAGTCCACCGCAAGAATGATGGATGTCGCTTTCTTGTCGAAATGCATAGCTTAAAACATATAGAATGTACAGTTGTCAAAAGAAAAAGTGGCCGCTCTCCTGAAACAAAGTTCCCTTCGGGTATCTTCTCTACAATTCGGAGAAAGGCGATGTTACATGTTGTTGGACCACGTTGCCTGATATCTACAGTTATAATTAAAGTACTCCGTGTCTTATTCGATAGCGTAATGGTAGCGTTCAGGCCTCTTATTCGTGAGGTCCTGCGTTCGACTACAATCTCGTGCTTTTTATGTTCTTTTTTGTTCTGTTTTTGAAAGAGACAAACTATACATAATGGCTCCTTTCTCATTTACGATTATTTTAGTAATTAACATCAGGTTCATTAATATATTATGCCATGGCTTTATCATTATGATATTGTGGCTGCAAATGGAAAGAAAAAAGATTTTATTCTCAATAAAAATATCTTTCATGGCATAAACAAAACAAACTTACTGGCGTCGGCCTTACAACATTCAAACAATTAAGCGTTCAAAAAACAAAACAAAAAGCCACAATTCAATATTTAGTCTATCTTCCTCTTATCTCGATCATCTTGCAGTCGAGTGGGCATGGAATCGACTAGTCTTTGCAAATAGCGACTGTTCTTAGACACGACATTCCAGGTATTCTGAACATACATACATAAGTGTTCTGTCCATGGGCAGGTCTTTCATTGCAAACCCAGCTATCTCCAATCTTTCCTATTTTCTGCCTTCCTCTTAGTCTCCGCATATGACCGACATATCCTAATGTCGTCTATTATTCTTTTCAACTAGAGACCCAACCAATTCCTTTTTCTCTTTCTAATCAGTTTCGGCATCATTCTTTCTTCACTCACTTTTTCATACACAATTTTATTTCTTATTCTGTCTGTCCACTTCACACGCACCGTTCTTCTCCACATCCACATTTCAAATGCTTCAATTCGTTTCTCTTCATTTCGTCGTAATGTCCATGTTCCTTCCCCATACAATGCCACACTCCATACAAAGCACTTCACTAGTCTCTTCCTTAGTTCTTTTTCCAGAGGTCCGCAGAAGATCCTTCTTCTTCTACTAAAAGCTTCCTTTGTTCATGTTTGCAGTTTTTCTTGGGAAGGATAGGCCTAAATGCGGTGACATCCCGTTGTTTTCCGCACACCACTATCTCTTTCGCATCTTATTAAATTCCAGGGGGCCCAAGCGTGGAGATGAGGAGAGTGGATTTGACTAATTGGGCCCTCCGGACTTCACCGAAAGTAACGGCAAGGGTTAAATATTAATTCTATCAGGATGTTTGACCCGATCAGAGACCGGGAAATCTCAATTAGCCTTTGCCCCTCGCATCCTGGACTACAGTAGCTTCTACGAATCATCAGACAATCTTAGAGTGTGATTGGGCCAATTTTTCCAAAAATGTTTCCACACTTTTGCCCTCGTAGCTCAGAGGACGAACGTCGGAATTTAGATGTCAACGTCTCAGATTCAATTCCTCGTTACTCCTTTTCATTTTATTGTGGTTCAAGATAGTATAATGTAATAATACAGAAAGAAAAACTAATACCAGTATTATGCAACTGGATATTTCCAAACCTAATATTAAATTTATGTTATTTATATCGCTAAAGAACGATTACAATATAAATAACTTGAATATTATTTATACAGTATCACTAAAGAACGATAACAGAATATAAATGATAAATATTGGTTTGTTTAATTAATATAAGATATTATATAATACGTATTTAATTATCTAAATAAAATAACCTATTTTACAAAGAAAGATATTTATTTGTGTTATAATAATTACCTACATAAAATACAGATTATTCATATTGCGAAAGAACAAGAACAATTTAAATAACTTGAATATTATTTTATAATGCTAATGAAGGAAAACAATATAAATGATAACTTGAATATTATTTATATCGCTAAAGAACGATAACAATAAAAAAACGTGAATATTATTCATATCGAAATTTCACAGATTTATTACAGATGTATTTAAGAAATTGTAGAAGAATAGTAATTAGTAACAGTGTCCTATTTATTCTTCTTGGAGCCAAATTTGTAACTTTTAAAAGTGTGGTTACTATGTTGAAGTGTATGTGTTGTAACGGATGCTTGATTTGTTATGTATGTGAGTCAGTTATGGGATGCTTGATGTCGTCGATATGTCGTAATTATAGTTTGATTGTGTCTGTGTGACTATTGTGTATTAATTTATGATGTATGGTACGGAAAGCTGCATATTTGTGTTATAGAAGTGTTACGTATGCGTGTTGTTAATGTTTTTGTATGTTTCAAATTGATAACTGATATTTGTTTTGCAATCGCAATGCCTAATTTACGGATTGTTTATGTTTTGTTTACATCGCGTAAGCTAATTTCATTTTTCTTTTCCATTTCTTTTTATGCTTATCTTTTTTATGTATAAAACTATAGCCGTAACATACATATGTAAAATAGGGCTAACCCCCATTGGAGATACTGTAGCTACGATAGTAATAATTATTATTCATATCGTTATAAAACGATAACAGAATACAAATGATGACTTGAATTTTATTCATATCTCTAAAGAACGATAACAAAATATAAATAACGTGATATCCATAAAGAACGATAAATGAATATAAATGATAATTTGAATAGCATTTACATCGCTAAAGAACGATTAAAAAATAAAATGAAAACTTGAAGAAGGCCCGAACCCACAACCTTTGAATCATTAAACAAGCACTGTACCGCTGGTCTACGAGGCGCAGATGTGGAACGGTTTCATAGTTCCGGAACTGCTTGTACAAGTACATGCATCGTGTAACATCGCCGCGACCCGAAGTGGACTTTGAAAATATTCGCTGTTCACGAGTGCGGCCACTTTTTTTTTTTGACAGCTGTACATAGAGAGTTATATGGCATTAACACTGATAGTCATTGTCCAGAAATGATCGGAAAATCTCAGTTAAGCTTTTCGCTAAGCATTTCAAACTTTCAATTGCTTCTCCTGCAAAATGTATTCCAAATGACACCCATCATTCTTGCAGTGGACTCTTCATATTCAGTTAGTTGTTTATGTACTACGCGCTCCAGTGCTTTTGATAGAGCTGGCAAGATACTAATTGGTCTATAGTCATTTGGGAATTCAGGAATTTTATTTTCCGTGATAGGACTAATGAGGGCTTGTTTCCAAAGTTTAGGATATGTAGAGGTTATGAGTGAGTCGTTAAAAATGTTGGTCAAAGTTCGTAGTATTACATCGATAATTTTCTGGAGCAGTTTTATTCCAATCCGATCTGATCCTTCAGCTTTAGTCGAAATACGTTTTGTTGCCTTCCTTACGTCATCACGTGAGATAGATGAATAGATGATCAAATGATAATTCCAATTGTAATTGCTTATTTTAAGTTCCACTTAAAATACGTATGTCGTTCTGGGGTTATAAGATAATATTGGTAAAAATAGTGTCTTACTTTATCTACTTTAACATCCTTAGACCTTATTCAGAGAAAATGAGATGGTAATAACATTGTAAAATTATATACTTTATGTTATCTTATAAATTACTGTATAAGCACTATTCAGGCACAATGAAATGACGATTATAAAAAATTATAATTATATATTTTATGTTCAATGAACCAAATTATCCTATTTTAATTATGTGCATATAGGCCTATTAACAATTAAGAAACACGTTAAAAAGAATTATCCTTAACCAAATGTATTCTCTATGGACCAAAATATTGTGTATTTATTATTTAAATACAATTTCAATTAAAAACCATGTTAAACGATTTATTCTTGAGCCAAAAACAAATATTCCTTGGCCAAATATCCTATTCAAATTATGTAATTGAACGGTTGGATGGAAAAGAGGCCTCAGGTCACTCAGGCCCTTTTTGTGTAAAATGTTTTTTCGGAGTCCTTAGGGTTTGAAATACGTGCCTTAGAAATTTCATGAACGTAACATTAATGTTGCCAGTGTTGGAGCTGTGTGAAGAAATGTTGATAAAAGTGGAGACATCAGCTGTCTAACCTACAAACACATTGTGGTTGTGTCAAACGTGTAACGTGTCACTAGTTGTGTTTAAGACGTTCTACCAAAAGTCTCGAAGCAACTGTCATACAAATGGAAGGTTGAGGTTACGTATTATTCAACAAAAACTTAAGGATAACAGCAGATTTATATAAAGTAGAGGAAAACACCGAAATAGACCTAACAAAATATCTGGTGATGACTGGTTGCTTATTAGTTAACACTGGGCATCTATTACATCTGTTGAAATGCACTATCGAGGTAAGGACACTAGCCGGCTCTACTTTGTTGACTCTTTTTTTGGTGTAACAAGTTTGTATGGATCTTTTCGTGAACTTTACAAAGAAAAGAAAGACCGTTTTCCGGAAAAGAAATACTACAGCTACTATAAGTTCTCAGAGAGATGTCTCCATACGCATTTTGAAAACCACGAACTGATACAATTATGTGACTTTTGCGAAAAGTCTTAACTGCAGCTAGGAGCAAATCCAAGCTATATTCGAACAAAGACTGATTTAGATATTCACAAGCGGAAAGTTACTGAATACCAAAAGGTATAGGATAAAGTTCTGGACAAAATGAATGAAAACTCTAAATGTTTGGTCATCGAATTTGATTATGGTCAAAATCTACCCGTACCTAAACTGAATGTTAATAGTCAGTTTTATAAAAAAAATATTATGGTATAATCTATTTAACGTGTATTGTCATAATGTTAAAAATAGTGTGATGTATTGCTACATTGAGAGAGTCAAAAAAAAAAAAAAAATCAGAAAGTGTTGCATCTTTTCTGCAACATTTTATTGAAAGGAAACTCAACAGTTCTCATGTTGATTATAAAGACATTGTTTTGTTTTCGGACAATGCTGCTGGACAAAACTAAAATTTGATTATGTTTACTCGTATGTTCTGTTCCTATCTTGCTGTATCACTTAAAACGCGTGTTTCTTAAAATTTTCTTGTTCGAGGCCACTCGTACTGTCAACGCGACAGGAATTTTGTCATTTATTCCAAGAAACTGAAGAGAAAAAGCAGAGTTGCAACTGGATCTGATTACGATATCATAAGTAAGAGTGCTGAGGTTGTTAATGGGAAAAGGACACTGAAAAATTGGGGATCAACCTTGACTCCATTTTTTCAAAGAAAACCAAAGTCTAAAGGTAAAGTCTTCACATTACAGAAGTATTTTAAGTTAATGTACTCTGCTACCGGTGATGTTTTGGTTTGTATTTCCTACAATGGTACCTGTGAACCATTTTCACTTGTGTTGAAACCGATCAGGTTTTCATTAAAGTTAAGTGATACTGTTCCTGTTGCACCCAAGAAAAAATTCAAAGTTGATAAGATGCGAGATGTCAGACGTCTTTATGAGTTTTTGAAAGAAGATGAAGTAGCTGGTTTGAATAACAGTTTAAGAACACCACTGAGGAACCAGGAGCATGGCAAAGACTTCAGGAACAAGATGAAAACTTATCAGTTGAAGCAAGTGACTATGAGGACATTGTAGCTAGGGTAGACAGTTTCTAAAGTGATGTGATTGAGACATGTTTAATCAGAATTTTTTTTAAATATTTAGTTCCTTTCTATTCTATTGTATTTTCATTAAATTATGAGAAAAAGCATATAATTTTCTATGCATAGGCCGGCATAATAATAAAATAATACACTGAGTTTATATTGAGTTCCTTTGTATTCTGTTGTATTTTCATTACGTTATGCAAAAAAGCACATAATTTTCTATGCATAATAATAAATAACAAATTGAGTTTATATTTTACTTTCTGTTTTTAAGAAAAAGGGCCTGAGAGAGCCAATTTTCAAACACCAATAACTATTAAATCAATCAGCTGAACACAGATTTTCTTCTAAAGTGTTATTTAAACGTTGCAAATTCTTTTACCAAAAGCATAGAGTGTTATTTTGTACAGTAAAGAGAAATGGACCAGTACTTTAAAATGTTTAAAGGTCTTTTTCTCAAAACGCCATTTTCTCACTGAGGCCCTTTTTCCGTCCAACCGTTCAATTACTTTACAGTTTTATCTGCTCTATATGAGGTTGTTATGACAGAGATAGAGTACGTATTCTTAATTGAACACCATAAGTTATCGAGCAAATAAGGACTCGCAAACAGTGGAAGTCGGGAATTTGGTTGGTCCGTAAGACACAAGTAGTGCTAAATATCTTACTTTGCTAATTATTCGATATGGAGTGTTGTGCACTATACAGAAGTGTTAAGTGTAAAAGTATATAACTTTCTAAGTAAGCACAGTAGCTATGTCTCTAGAGTGGTGTGCTAGAATTTTGAATTTTTTTTTTTAAATTATGTAAGTAGATGCTATGTTTTTTTCTCCAGTGTGTGATGTGGGAAGATATCGAAGTTGACCTCATTCTGTAGTGTGGGGTGGACATTAATAATAATTATGTCCTATTTTGAATGTTCTATATAGGCCTATTAGATGACACTGCGCGGTTGTGCCCTACTGTACTGATAAACATGGCAGACTGCATCGAACATCCGCTGCCTTCTAGAGACGAGGTAGTGCGTGTGGGACTTAGAATTAGATTTTTGCTTGTTTGATTTTAGTGAATATGTATAAGTTGGACATTAATAAGTACGAGAACAATTCTCTGAAGAAGATCCTAACCAGTGCTGCTCATCGGAGAGACTACTACCGCGTAGGAATCGGAGATTACGAATAAAGCTCTCCACCGGTGATCTCCGGTACTACCGTAGGTGGAACAGGGGACATACGGAGGGATGCGGTGGTTCGGAGCGAAGCGACAGCTGAAGAACGACCGGCGCGTACGGACTGACGGTAGTTGTGAGTGGAATAAAATGGCACCAAATCGGATATCCGTCGCATGGAAATTCTTTAATTTAGTTGAAGGTAATAATAAAGTCGCACGCTGTAAACTATGTGGGCGAATTTACTCTAAGGGTAATGGAACTTCGAATTTGTTAAACCATTTGAAGCGATCGCACAATCGCTAACTTGATGAAAACAATTACGCAAAACATTTGATACGACTTCCTTTTATATTGTTTTAGTGATATTGTTCCCAAAGACCCACAGTATAGGAAGAAGTCTTGAAATTTCTCTAAAACGTAACTTTCGAGGCAACAAACAACATATGAAATATTTAAAAGACGACTTGAGTTATATTTTGCTGTTTAGACAACTTGAGTTATATTTTGCTGTTTAGACAACTTGAGTTATATTTTACTGTTTGAATTAAAATATTGAGTTTCTGAATGAAACTATAAAGAAACATGTGGTAATAATATAATTACAATTATCCTTAAGTTGATATACGCTTATATTTTTATTACAGAGAAAGAGTGGCACGTTTTAGAAGAAGCAGTTCAAAAACTGACACCCTTTAACACAATGATCACAATCCTGTCCGGTGAAGAATCGGAATAAATTATGTTGGACAGTAAATTTTAACCCATTGATAGCACACGTTTCTTCTGTACCATTCTGAAGCTCCCTTAATATATTTTACGTTAAACTAAACCGATGAGAATAATAATAGACTGTTTGCGATTTAACGAGAGTTTCTAGGAGAACTACAGTATACATGTTTACATTAGCTACTGAAAAGCTTACTTCTGCGTTAGTTTTGCAGTTAGATTGAATGTTATTAATTTGATCAATGATATAAAACTAATACGCCTTTTCACATATACTATGAATTTCAAAATTAGAAAAAATCTGTCAGCTAACGTAGCACTTCAAGCAAAACAAGAAAAAAAGAGCCGAAGAAAGAGAGAGAGATTAACATAAAAGAGAGAATAAACAACAACAAATTACAACTTATTTTAAAAGATACGCGGACGTCAGCGGACTCGAATCACTACCTGATCCGATTAAAATAATGCTCAGCGGAAAGTGTATGTCTGAGCCACAGCACATATACAACCTGCGCTGCATCAATCGGAGGTAATCCGGAGGTCTCCGATTGAAAGCGCGCAAACAACCGCTC
The DNA here is from genome assembly GCF_040183065.1 of Periplaneta americana. NCBI lineage: Eukaryota > Metazoa > Arthropoda > Insecta > Blattodea > Blattidae > Periplaneta > Periplaneta americana. The sequence goes on along the minus strand of NC_091130.1, from coordinate 81,918,482 downwards.
CGGAGAAAAACTAATCATAAGCAGCACTAATTCTAACAGTTAACGTTAGGTAGACAGGCCTATTGCTATTCATATATATATATATATATATATATATATATATATATATATATATATATAGTACGTACTTCAAAATGACAAAACAAAAACCTCAATTATCTCGAAACATTTCTGACTCAAGACAAAACAAAATTCGGAGATTTAATAAGATGAGGGAGAACGGGAGATTCGTTTACGAACTAACATACAATAATTTCAGTGACTCGACCAAGAAAAACTAGCATCGAACACTTTAATCGATTTGCCGAAAACAGAGTTCGAGCTTACCAGACACCTGAAAGAGGAAACAGCGCTGAACATTCCCAGAGAATTAACGAACAACGATAGAGTATTGATTTAGTATGCAGTAACAACACGTTAACTTAGCATTCCATTATAATCTAAATATTGATCATGCTCATTTGAATTGCGTGCAAATTGTTAAGATGCATAAACTACGCAGTAAATGCAAAACAAAAAAAAAAAATGATTATTGAGCCAAACGCATTATGTTGCGCTGTTAGGAAAGTTGTTCCTCCTGAGATTCAAGAGCCCCCGCAACCAATTTAAAAACTTACTTATAGCAGTAAATTCGTTACCAACACACTTTTTATGAGTAAATAATGTAAGACAGTAGGCTACAACACCTTGTTCCAAGTGGCATCGTTTGGTGCAAAAGAAATACATGATGTCAATTCTATGGCAACATTTATACAGGGACATCATTTTATTTTTACTAACATTTTTAATATTAACCTGTCTATACCTTTAGAGAACCGGAAACACCGCTTGCTCCCCCCTCCAAGACTGGAGTTCGATGATACTGGCGTAAATCACAAATCACTCTACTAGGTATAGGAAGGAAGAAAAGTAGTTCATCCATTTACGTAAACTAGGAAATATCGCGATTTTGAGTTTGATAATTTTCATTAGGTTTTTCTTTAATCAAAGTACAGTACTGTATTAAGAATAAGTGTTTTTACTCACGAAGTGCGTTATCCATGTGAACGTATTCATTATGCAGTGTATATTATACTCTCTACAGCACATTAGCGTACAATATAGAGATTAAAGTTAAATTGAAAAATAATCATAATATGAATATTTAAACACAATTTTGAAAATGGTGACCGTTCATTTCGATACAGGCTTCAGCTCTTTTGTGCATATTATCGCACTATAGACTATTGCATCTAATTCCAATTGCCAGTTTCGTCCTTCGTACTAGTAACTCATGTTGAAATAATTCTATACCTACTCTACATACTGTAAATTCAATCTTCACTTCTGCCCGACCCGAAAATATAAAATTACTCAGACATGCTATCTACTGTCCGTCCAAGTGGTTATGCCGCAGGACTGTAGAAAGGGAGGAAATCACGTGACAGTTAATTACTTAACGAGGCCCTTTTATTTAAGTTAAATTAAACAGCTGTATAATATTACGTAAACGTCCAATTCCTAAGAGAAATTAATGTTTTCAGAAAAGAGCTAAGACAGCCCAGCTATTACAGAGGGGCGAGCAGAAGCAGGTGGGGGAAATCGGGATGCGACGTAGGCAAACGGACAGTACCTGTGCGAAAATATGATTCAATATTGAAAGCTCTTTCGTCACTGGAAAACGCGAACATATTTCTGGAACGTACTATACTCAGTAACTCAGTACTCCTTACTATCTGCGGTCTTGGTTCTGTGTGGAGTTGGAACTTCCTTAGTAGAAGGGGTGGGAGTGAAGTACATTCAAAAACTCAGGTATAATACAAATTGAAGTAAAAATAAAATGATGTCCCTGTATTTCAACCATAGGCCTAGGCTTATCATTTAATTGGAAGTCTTGTTCCAGTTGAGAGTAACAACCCTCAGTTCTTACAAGTATAATTTGTTCCAGAAGCTGATTATTTGTTAGGTCTACCAAGCTTGAAAATATAACAGATAAGTCAATAACATTTATTAGTAACAAGTGCAGCGAAGTGCATAGGCATGACCATGAGCAATAAATGAATAAATAGATTATATAAATATACAAGTATATGTTTAAATAAATAAACGAGGAAACAAATAGATAAGTCAATAAATAAATAATTATATATAAATAAATATAGGCTATAAGTAAATAAGAGAGCTAGTAGATAAGTAAATAATTAAATGAATAAACAAATAATAAATAAATATGTAAATAGATCATTATATTTATAAATAATTGATTAAATAAATAAATGATTAAATGATAATAATAATAATAATAATAATAATAATAATAATAATAATAATAAAAGTGTAACAAATTTTTTTCTGGTAATTTTCGCGCTTACATAAGTATTTGGTGTAAACATATATAATTAACTATGTTGAGACCGAAATTCGCCTTTTTTAAATTTCAGTTTGCATGTGTGTCTGCCTATCTTTAAGTTTGTTTTGTTCCGTTTCCACTCGCTAATGGCTGAACCGATTTCTATGAAAATTGATATATGAAATAAGTTGGTACCCAATTAGATTTTAGGCTATGTGACATTCAAATTACTTTCTTTAAAAGAGAGGGATTACAATGGAACCTAAAGTAAATAAATCGAAATAACTTGCTTATTATTGAATTTTAGTAGAATGTTACATAACAAAAGTTGTTTTACAAAATGTTTCCAACAAGTTTTCTTCCATGCAAATTTTGATGGGACTGGACGAGATATAACGAGATATATGAATTTTAAAATAACAATGATTTTTATGTCAGTGCCGTCTGTCAGACTATTATATGCATTTACTTAAGGTGGTCTTGTACAGTAATCGTAAGACATTCATTTAACAACTCTTTTCATACGGATATCATTGTATTCTGTGATGTATATACGTGTTTATCTATAAAGAGAAACTATTTGTGTGTTTGTGTGAGCAATGTCAGAAACTATTTAACCGATCTGAATAGTTCTTTTACCGATGTCTGATTTGCATTGCGTTTATTTGTGAACAAAAGAAAGTAAAAGAAGGAATAATTTTGCAAATATACGCGAAATATACATTAAGTATTAATTATTCAGTACGATACCGGTACACATTTTTAATGGTTAATTACATATTTGGTTGAGCTACGGTAATGTATACTTGAACTTCATTTGGTCCACATAAATACTAATTTTTATTACATTTTATTTTTTGTCCATGCAACATAATCTGATTTTTACGAATATTATTATAAAAGACGAGTATTTTCCCTGGACCAAAAATAAAATACAAATGGAGTAAAAATTAGCATTTCACCATAGAGCTCACTGGAGCTCTTCATTTTATATAGTGCCATGAAATGGCGTTTCTGTGCTCATAATTTACCAACATTCCTTTCCTGTGTGACTTAAATTAATATTTATTTACTCTGTTAATTTTCTTTTGTTATTATTTACGTAAACAATGACGCACAATGTGGCTAAAATAAAACATTATATTCGTACACAATATACGCTATATTCATATTGGTTTAGATTGTTAAGGAGCGTATTCAAGACTAATTTAGAAACCTGTTAAGAGAATTGAATCGGTCATTGCAGAAAGGGGATAAGTCATGAAAAACGCGAAAATGAGTTAAGAATGCCATTGCTTTCTCCAGACCTAGACACACATTTCCATACAGAAATGGGACAAATTTGCTCATTCTCAACGCAAAGCAGAGTACCATAAGCAGCGCAGTCATTGCAGAAAGGGGACAAGTCAGCGACTTACCTTCTTTCTGCACTGACTGACGACGTGACGCAACTGAGTGCCGCGGATCTAATAAGTTACGCGCCCATCAGCTGATAAGGAAAATGACAGATAAGCTAGAAGTAGTAAGTGACCCAGGGGAAGAAAATTGTGTTATTAGTGGTAAACGTAAACGCAATGAAATTAACTACCGCAGAAATGTAAATAAGAAAAATAAACTGAAGGCATTGGAACGTCAATTCCATTGGGAAGTCTGTAGCAACCAGTACGACAGGAGAACAATATGGGTAAAAAACTACTCATTGTTTGTTTAGAAGCAACTTTGGGTCATCAATTTTCAACATTCACAATTTCAAAGACCATACGGCGCACTTCTATTCCTATCATGAAGGTATAGGCCACAAATCTTCAAATGAAGTGTGTTCCTTCTGAACTACATTGAAAATAATGTCCCTTCTTCAGTCAAGGAATTGTATCTTTTCTCTGATAACTGTGGAGGGCAAAATAAAAATCATACTTTAATTCGATTGTTGCTTGCACTGACCCAAATGGGGAGATTTAGCAATATCATTCATTATTTTCCACAACGAGGCCATTCATTTTTTCCCTGTGCCCGAAACTTTGGTATAGTGAAGTGTAAACTAAGGAAGACAGACAGAGTATATGTGCCAGACCGATACAATACCTTGATCCACCAGGCAAACACAAACAACAGATTTTCTGTAGAATCAGTTACTACTGATGATATTTTGAATTTTAAATACTGGTGGCCAGAGTATTACAAGAAAACCACCTGCTCATTAGACACACTAAGGAAGAAAGGGAAAGATAAGAATATGTTTTCTTCAGCACAATTCAGTGAATTTGTTTACTCTAAAGATGATCCAGGATGTGTGACTGCCAGTTTTTTCATTGGTAGTGAAATGAGGAAACACAGATTCTGTATGAAAAAAGAAACAGATTATGGACGCACAGTAATGCCTACATAAAAGCATACAATGGGAAAATTCCCATTAATACGAAAAAAAAACTTGGAGACGTATCGAAAGTGAGGCAATACATTCCATTGGAACACACTTTCTTTTACAAAGACATCCTGAACTGGCCACCTTGTGACAAGGAATCTACAAATGACGTGGCTTCCAACGTCTAACAATACACTCTATAACAATTGAAACAAATTATTTTGTGTAGTACTTTAGTGTATTTTTATTGTGCTCTCCTATATGCAGTTTTTAAGTATTAGTTTAAAAGTAGAGTTTTGATTTAAAACTGTGATATAAAATCACATATTGGTACATTTCTGTAGTAGGAATAATGATTAAAATGCAAAAATAATTATGTAAATGGTGACAGTAATGTAGTAATTACACACAAAAACATCGGTATCATTGTAATTATTAACATTTAGTTTGTTTTCAAATATTACATTAGCCCAAAATTGTAAATTATATATATTTTTTTCTTTTATATTTAACAATTCCTTGCAGAAAGGGGATGTCATGGTTCGATTAAACAACTTTAAACAAAAGTGTTTGAGATGTCAGATGTCTAACATGATGTATTATACTTCACTATTCACAAACAAAGTAAGAAAAAATATTTATAATGATTACTCCAGTATTGGCAGAAGAAAACAGTTTTTATTGATTATCTCAAAAGTAAGATTTTATGACTTATCCCCTTTCTGCAATGACCGATTCAATTATTCTTGTACCAAAAACAGCTGCTCCCTCGATCAAAGAGTCGTATTTTAATTATGTAATTAATCTGGTATTGTATGCTTTACGATTTAGATACCTATTGTTAATTGTTATTTGGAATTCAGGCTCTGAGGTGGCCCACAAGCCACAAGTAGTGCTAAAGTTGTTGCTTTGATAATTATTAAATATGAAGTGTTGTGCACTATAGGTTACATAACTGTTATCTATTAAATATTTAACTTTCTCAGTGATCACATCGTGTCTCAAGAGTGGTTTGTTGTAATTGTCAGGTTATTTTCAATGATTTACGCTTTTCCTCCCGTGTGTGTTGTGAGAGAATATCGGAGTTTCACCATATTTTATAATGTAGGTTGGACAATAATAATAAAATAATGTGTCCCATTTTGTAGGTTCTATATACCATAGAGTGTTCGCATACATAATGTAGGTCGACCGGGAGGCACGTGATTGACATGAAAGTCATGTAAAACGCGGCAAACTCTCTTCCCTACGCTCAGCAGTTTTATTATTACTGAACTTACCTTCATTATAAGAGGTGTTGGAAATGATGTCCTTCTGCTGCAACATGTTTCTGACATCTCTTAAGGATTTAAGAATTTTAGTGGCTTCATTTGCTGTGATTTTAGAAACACCAGTTTCTTGCGCGAGACGACGGAGGGATTTCTATAGGATGTTTTCAAATCTTTGCTCTATTTCATCTAGTTCTTCCTCAGCAAGCATACACCGTGTTCTTTTACTGCTTTGTATTCCAGATCCTAGTGGTCAGCCGTAGATTTCGGCCAGATGTCCCAAATTGTGGAATTTGTGTGTCAATACTGACCCCATTCCTCCAAATTTTTAACGAGATTGCATATGGTGTTGCTATGTGGAACAGTAACATTAGGGAAATTTCTTGCAAGTCACCTTTTCACCTTTCCGCAACTACTCTTTTTCAGACAAGTCTCTACCATGAAAATACTTTGTTCTAATCTAACTTTATGTGGTGTCATGTGAGAAAACTAATCTAAACACTTCTCTAACAGAATTAGAAGAATAACATACAATCTAACGACAACGCAACTACTTCTAAATCTAAACACTTCACTAACATAATCAAAACAATGATACGTCCACTCCTACAGAGATACAGAAATGGACTGCCGAGCATACGGGAAATGGTTGCCACGTATTGCTAGGCCTTTGTGCAGGCCCCGTGACGCCCGGCCGACCTACAGTATTTAAGCGAACTCTGTGTAGGTGACACCTCGCGGTCGTGCCTTGATCTACCTTCAATCATGACAGACAGTATCAAGGATCCGCTGCTTGCTAGGGGAGCAGTAGTGCATATAGGACTTTGAATTCTATTTGCATTTCGTTCATTTAATGGATGAGTATAAGTTGGACTATAATTTCGGGTAGTATTCTCTGAAAAAAGTTTCTATACGTCAGTATTAGATAGACAGCCCTGTGCTATATATGAAATGTAAAAACAAAAGTCTCCGTTGATGCCTGAAGGCAAAGCAAAATTCAGAGACTTAATAAGAATGAGTAAGAATGGGAGAATAGTTAACGAAATAATAATGCAACATTTCAGCAGTTCTAGCAAGAGAAACTTGCATCGAACACTTTGAGCGAGTTGCAAAAATGAGAGTTCGAACTTACCAGGCTAAAGAAAGAGGAAGGAGGACTGAACGTTCTCAGAGAATTAACGAACAACGAGATAGTATTACTAGAACTAGAGAGAGCAGTCGAGAGTTAATACGCAATAATAGTATGTGAACATTCCATTACGATCTGAATACCGATTATGCTCATTTTAATAGTATTAAAATAAGTAAAATGGATAAAAATGTAATAAATGAAATGCAAAAAAGTTGGAATAATGAGCCAAACGGATTATGTTGTGCCGATTGAAAAGCTGTTCTTCGAGAGATTCAAGAACTCCCAGAACGAATTAAAACTTTCTTGTAGTAGTATATGCGTTTTAAATAATACAACACAATACAATACCTGACTCCAAATGATATCTATGAGAGACAGGCAAAATCTCTTTCAGGCTTGCCCATGACTGTTTACGTCCGTGAGCGGGTTTACGCTTAGTATCGTTCGCCCGCCTGCAACCTTCCCTCACAAGCAGGCAGGTAGTGTGGTTGCACGTGACTCCCAAACAGTCTTAAGAGTGACCCGAAAGGACTGTGCTACTTTCAGATGCATGATAAATATCAACCAAGTCATTCTAACCTAACAAGAAGCCTACAGATATAGACAAACTACTGAAAACTTAATTTGTTGTCTTCTGAAACGTACTGTTAATAAAGACAAAGAAAACTATTTTTCGTCAACATAATATCCATTAAATGCCAACAGTTATTATAAATTACTTGCACTTTCCTCTTCATCTTAGTAATATAGATTTAATGCAAACCATTCAAACTTTCAGCTTCATAAATAAAAAGAAATCTGACCCTCAGAAGTTAAATAGCAAATCAATATTCTGAAGGACGAAAAACTTTTATACATTTTACAGATATTCATGAGGCTTTTAATTGTTGATATGGAAAAAGTTAAAATGAAATATTTTTCTATAATAATTGTTGATATTCATAGTAATTGTTACCAATATCTTTTCAACATATTTACTTCACTTCCCTCCCCTCCCCTCCCCTTCCCTTCCCTTCCCTTCCCTTCCCTTCCCTTCCCTTCCCTTCCCTTCCCTTCCCTTCCCTTCCCTCCCTTCCCTTCCCTTCCCTTCCCTTTCCAACTAGTCACAAGTTACGAAATGTTACTATTTTGTTCAGTCAGATATACTTTGGAGGAATATGAAATATAAAATATTGTCTTATTATTTTATGAATTCTGTAGCACAATGAATCGTAAAACTGGATTTCTTTAACCAAGAATTATCTGCCGTTATTTCTTGAGTCACATACACTTTGCAGAAAAATGAAATGTATGATATTTATCTTATTATTTTATGAAATTCTGGACCGCAATAAATCGTAAAACTGTGTTTCTTTAATCAAGAAATATCTGCCGTTATTTCTTGAGTCAGATACACTTAGCAGAAAAATGAACTGTATAATAATTATCTTATTAATTTATGAAATTCTGTAGTGCAATAAATTTTAAAACTATATTTCTTTAATCAAGAATGTTCTACCGTGTTCGACCAGAAAATAAAGATTTTTTGAAATGACTAAATAGCCAACGAACTTAGATATCAAACTAGTACTGTTTCATCTTAACCAGTGCCCCTGAACAAATTTCAAAGGTTCTTCGCCGTAATTTATTAGCCTATAACAGTGTTTCCCAATTGGAGATCCCCGGATCCCGGGAGGTCAGTGGTACAAATTTAAGGGGTCCGTGGCATTATTTACATCTCATAATTTATAACTCACTCAATTGTGTAAAGAATTGCTGAAAAAAAATTCCTCCGGATAACCAATGCATTCCTGCATTCAAAAGTGATGAAGTACAACTATTTCTGAGGGATACTAAATGCCAATGTGATCAGTTGAATAACTTCTCTTGGTTGTCTATGGCAGCTTACTTAGCAGATACTTTTGCGTAATTGAACACTGTTAATATGAGTCTTCTAGGTAGTGGTAGGAATATTTTTGACGTTGGACTCAGGATTGAGGCAGAAAATATATAAAAAAATACGACTGAGGGCAAGCCTAGCTGAAGGTGGTGATCTGAGAACTTTCCCAACATTGAAGTCATTTCTGAAGTCCTCTGATGAAGAATTACCACAAGAAGTTCAACATGCCATCGTTGAGCATCTGTATGATTTAGCGACTAACTTCAGAGATTACTTCTCTCCATCAAATTCTGAAAACTCATGGATAAGAAATCCTTTAGAGTTTGGTGTGGTACAATTAAACATTTTGTCTGAGGAGGAGCAAGATGAACTTGTTTATCTTTCTTGTAATGACTCATGAATGTATGTACACTTGACCAGTTTTGGGTGAAGGTATTTTCTGAGTATGAAAAAAATAGGTGACAAGGCATTAAAACAACAGTTCCATATTGTAGCACATATCTTTGTGAACAAATATTTTCAATACTTGTTTCCTGAAAAACAAACATAGAAATCGCCTCGACGTCGAACCTGATTTAAGGCTAAAAGTAGCAAATACTGAACCAGACTTGGAAAGAATTGTTAGAAACAAAAAGAGGTGTGATTTTTCCATGCCATTTATATTCAGGTGTATACTGTGTGCACAATTTAATTGTTAATATTGACACTACCTCTCAACTACTACTTCGATGCAGATACCAAAATTTAAAGGTGTGGGGTCTGTAGCTTGCCTTAAAAATAAAAAGGTGGTCCACAACTCTGAAGTAATTGGAACCACTGGTCTATAAAGTTTCTTGTGCGCTGTTTGGAATACGAGAACCAATTATATGCTTCTCTTATTAAAAAAAATTAAATTTCTTGGAAGAGATTCGACAGAGGCATGAGATATCGACAGCTGTAAACAGTGGCAAACACACTTTATTAACTACAAATGTTGAATTTCTTGGCGCAACTTCGCGAAAACTCCATTATTAACGCCAATCATTACTGATGCGTTGTCTGTTCCGATTGCTATAATTTTCAGAATGTTTAATCCTATCACTTGCAAGCACTACTTTAAAGTAGAAATAATATCATCAGCAGTGCAATCAGTCAAATCAACAACTGCTAAATATGTTGAAACGTTTTTTTTTCTCTGAGTAGTAGTATCTTATTGCAATACCTAACAGCTTCGTAACAGAGCTATCATTACTTTCGTCCAACAACAAACTATATCCACTATCAACCGTTGCATATAATAGTTATTCCGTTGAATTTATGTATTGTCACTGTTGCGTCAATGAGCATACTCTGGCGTTCTGTGGCGGTTGAGAGCATGGATGACCTGAAGTTAGAGGAATATCTCGAGAAACAGGGAATCCGCTCCATACAAGATCATGGACCCAAGAAGCCGATACCCCCACAAGCGTAAGAAACCGAACCAGCGCAAGAAGCAGCTCAAGAAGCCGCGAGACAACGAGCACTTGGCTGATGTCCTGGAAACGTACGATGACAAGTGAAGATCGGAGGAGAGTGGGATTGATTATTTATTGTGACGTTTATAGAGGAGACTGATGCTGTTGACTGAACACGAAGACCGGTAGACAATGAGGAAGTACACAGTTTGTGCATTGTGTGCGACTGAAATGAAAGCGAAAGGGTGTATGTTGTATCATGTATAATTGATGGAACTCTTGTATATATTTCATATAGTGACCTTGCTCAATGCTATAAAATTGTATATGTAAAATTCTATTTATGTAGTCTACAAACGAAATGACATTATATTATTATCTTTGAAAATAACATGTCAAAATATAACATATGTAGTATTTGACTTTGTCTCGCTATAAATCATAGACACTATTCTGAGACAGTAAGATGATAATTGCAAATATATTTATTTTGTTTTGCATTTCTTTTAAGCTGTAGACGTTAACAGAAACGATGAGCTGAATTGGAGGTTATGAAACAAGTAGTGACCGGCGTAGTTCAGGTGATAGTACGTTTGCCTACTGATCCAGAGAAGCGCTCGGTGTGTTCTATTCCTGCTTGTACTGATTATCTGGTTGTATTTTTTTTCCCCAATATTTCCTCCACCCTTAAGGAGAATGTCTAGTATGTCGCGCCGAATCCTCGGCTTTATTTTCTCAAGTACCATCTCGCTAAATTCGATGCTAAATGACCTAGTAGTTGATACAGCGTCGCTAAATAACAAAAAATGAAGTGAAGTTGAAATAAGAATAAGTGAGGAAATCTAATATTTAAAGATCTTACCTTTCACAAATATTAAATCATCTCGTTGAGTCGAAACCTTTATAGCCTTCATTTTAGTGAACCGCGAAAATCTTCTGTTTGGCGGAACTGTCTGCCAGGCAGAGAAGTGAGAGCCAAGTTTCTGTGCTTGTATTAGAACTCCAAGTTGTTCGCCTAGCAGCCACGCTACCCGCAATTCTCCTGTCTGTCTAGAGTTGTGAATCCCCACTCTGACGTTGGCACGTAACGGTAATGACGCGCTTGTGGGAATGGAGAGGGTTGCATTTGTGTTTGCAGGGGTAATTAATAATGGACTTTCGAATTGATAAAGGGAGGCAGAGGAACGATCCACTTAAGATTACTATACAATTATTCATAATATTATGAGTGGCCAGACTGTAACGGATCAATTATTTAAGGGAGTTGATCGTTAAGCAATGCGAAAGCTGTTGTTAGAAAATAATAAAATTTTGTTTTGCTGTAGCTTAGGTTATAATACTCACAACTGCGTGATTTCTTTGTTTTTTTTTTTGTTTTTGTTTTGTTTCTTTTTTATGTTTGCTTTTTTCCTTATTACGAGGGTGGATAGGAAAGTAAAGCACAATAATTAAAAATAACAATGTTTAATAGGTAAAAAAATAAATAAAAAATACACAAATGAACTTACATCTTTTAGCTACTTTTCTACATAGGCGCCAACTTTCTCAACATATTTCTCCTATCGTGGTACCAGTTTTTGGTATAACCCTGTTCATAGAAGTCCGTTCGGTTGGGGTTATAGCTTTCTGCGGACAGTTGATTGCTCTTCTTAATCGGTCGCAAAGCGATGGCCGGCCAGGAATTTCTTCATGGGACCAAACAGATGAAAGTCCGACGGTGAAAGGTCTGAACTGTATTGTGGATGCTGGAGCACCTCCCAACCGTGTTGATTTTCTCACAAACAGAAGCTGCAACATGGGGGCGAGCATTGTCATGAAAAAGTTTGACATCGTCGGCATTAATGTTACGGCGTTTGACACGAAGGGCACGACACAACTTTACCAAAGCTGGAATATAGGCTGCAACATTCACAGTTGTCCCATATTTAGCAAAGTCCACCAACAAAACACTATGCATATCCTAGAACACTGTCACAGGTGATTTCTTAACAGATTGCGTCACTTGGAATTTTTTCTTTACTGGGGAAGCAGCATGTTTCCACTCCATAGAGGCCTGCTTTGTTTCGGGCATGTAGCGGTACGCCCAGGACTTGTCATCAGTGACAATTCCTTTCAGAAAGGCGCCCTTCTGCAGCGTAACGCCTTAAGTGGCGTAATCACGTCGTCATTCCCTGGCCCTTGTGGTCTACTGTCAGGTTATTAGGCACGCAGCAGGCAATAACTTTATGAAATTTCAATGTTATGCAGGATATTGTACACAGCACCGCATGAAATATTGAATTGCTGAGATAAGGTTCGCAGTTAGGTCCGCAGATTGTTCTAAATTGCCGCCTCAATGCCTGTGACATTCCGCTGGGTTGCAGCTGTTACCTGCCGCCCGGAATGTGGCGAATCACAAAGGTTCTCACGGCCGTCTGCGAAGAATGCGCACCAACTGGAGATGTTGCTACGGTCCATATAGTCTTCCCCGTATACTCGGGTTATGTCCTTCAGGCCACAAAAATCGCACAACACTTCGCTGCTCTTCACAAGTTGACGACAGTAACATGCGCGCCATCTTTGTTGCGTAGTTCACGCTTCTCTCGCTAGAGCTGGACATGTAAAACAAATTCTGTCTGTAGTGAAAACTTCAAAGTATATCTCGGTGAAATATCAACATCCCAGGTGAAATATCAACATCCCAGCCGCAATACCAACGCAGAAAAAAATTATTGTGCGTTACTTTCTGGTCTACCCTCGAATATCCTTTTTCTACTCTTTACATAATATGTACCATAAGTTGCTAGATTGCTTCACTTTAAAAAATAAAATAGTTACGTACCGTAAGTTTTCATTAGGGAATAAACACAGTAGGCTATATATACAGGCATTCATATATTTTTCTTTTTTCCAATATTTCAAATTTCAAAGAAATTTAAGCCACATAGACTTAAAAGTGGTAGAAAGAATGCTTGCTAGAAATAATAAAGTTCTTTTAAATATTATGGCCCAGGACGTATTTGAAATGTTTATTAATTTAAAAATATGTTCTCCCATCATTTGTAGCAGGTTATTTTACGACGACTTATCTGTATCTTAGGTTATTTAGCGTCTGAATGAGATGAAGATGATAATGCCGGTGAAATGAATCCGGAGTCCAGCACCAAAAGTTACCCAGCATTTGCTCATATTGGCTTGAGGGAAAACACCGGATAAAACCTCAACTAGGTAACTTGCCCCGACCGGGAATCGAATCCTGGCCACCTGGTTTCGCGGCCAGACGCGCTAACCGTTACTCCACAGGTGTGGATTTTTCCCCATCATATAATGACGTATAGGTTAAAATAATTTTAGCAATATATCTTATCCAGGATTATTTTTATCATTTTTTATGTAGGCTATAATTCATTTTACGGTCAGAGTAAAATTGCAGTAAACATTGCTTGTTTATTATTATCTTTTATTTAAAGTTCACTCTCGGTTAACATAATGATGCGAAATTTGTAGCGGTTGGTAAATCCAGTTTTTAGATATTTAAAATATATTTTAATTTATTTTCATTGTTTTCCGCGGCTGTTGTTAAAAATCCATATAATGAATATGACTGACATAAAAAAAAAGATAAACCGAGAAATTTCTCGTTAATGAAGGTACTGAAAAATATTAATGATGAGAAACGGGACATTATTGAAAATAAGAAATCAAATTTTCATGTGGGAGCGAAGTAATAAGGCATGCAATTGAGTATGCGAAAGATTTAAGAGACACTGAAAGATCTGTTAAAAATTATTTGTTGAATTAGTGAACTATTAATTTAAATAACTTACTTCTTCGTCATACGGCGAATTTATTTACGAATAAGGCTACGAAGTAAAACTACTAGAGGTTTTGCCAAGCCGAATCGCTTAAAATTTCTTGGTGGCCCGAACTTTCGTAATACAGTGGACTCTCCTAAGTTCGACTGAACAAAATTAAAAGTTCAGTCCAATAAGGGTAGTGGGTGTGGCAGGTGAAATAAATACAAATTCTATTGCTTATCTGTCAACGAATACAGTACTGTACTTGCATTTTCTGCCCGCCCCGAAACTTGTGTACGTTCGTAGTTCGGACGGACCGTTCCGCGGCGGCCTTGAACTGGGTGAAGATTGGCGCGCCTGCCGCCAGAGTATCGCTGTAGCTACCGCTGACGCGCCAGACAGTCGAGTTGGATCAGTCGTGAGGGAAAAACTTCGGTGCGCGTGTTGTGAGTAAAATTGTGTTGTCTCGTGGTGAAAAAGTGTCTACTAATAATGGTTGAGTACACTTTAGAACAAAGTATTTTTCTCTATGATGCGTATGTGAAATACTCTTCTGCAAGAAGGTGTCGAAGAGAATTTGAACTTCGGTTTGCAGGTGTTCGAATTCCTAGCAGGTCAACTTTTCATGACCTTGTCAATAAAGTCAGACGTACACTACCTTTTTTGAACAAGAAACGTGTTCAACAACGCCGTGTACTGACAGAAGAGAAGCTTAATGGAGTAGAGACCCGGTTTGAGCACTCACCCCGCAAATCACTGCGACGTTTAGCACAAGAGGTTAACATTTTCAAGACGTCAGCTTTTGTGGCAACGAAACTTCTGAAACTTAAGCCGTACAGGGTAACTGTAGTTCATGCTTTACAACAACAAGGTCCTCTAAGTAGGATTAGGCTAATTATTGCAATTGGTTTTTGCAGTCCGTTCATAATGGTGACATGACCCAACTTTTAATGTTCTTCACTGATGAAGCGTGGTTTCATCTTCACGGTCACGTTTCTACTCAGAACAATGGATACTGGGCTACTGAAGATTCCCATAAAGTAGAATTATCGGTCTCATATTTTTGACACAATAGTTGATTCACACGTTTATGTAAGTTCAATTTTAAATATTTTTTTTTTTCCGCAAGTAACAAGAAATGAACGAATGAGTGGCTGGTTTCAGCAGGATTCAGCTACAGCACACACCGCTGCGAATTCTATACACGAATTGCAAAGTGTGTTTGGTGACAGAATAATTAGTCGATGATTGGCCACCTTGTTCCCCTGACCTATCTCCAGTCGATTTTTATTTATGGGAAACATTAAAGAATAAAGTGTACGCATCAAATCCGCACATGTTACAAGAATTGAAGGAGAAAATCACGAGAGAAATACAGACAATCAGTCAACATGAACTTTTGCGAGTGAACCAGAATTGTTTTCGGAGATATAGGGAATGTGTTCGAGTTGATGGTCATCACTTTCAACATCTGTTGTGGTGCAGATAAGCCTAATGTTAGTAGAGTAGTTAGTGTTCCGTACCCATGACTTTCCGGTCGTTTACGTGTAACTCTGGTGGCAGGCGCGCGATATTTTACCGACATATGGCTTCTAACCGGATTTTGTAAATTCAACTGTTGGTAAAGTTTCAATGAACGTAACCGTAACCTTATAACTGGCGATCGTAAAAATGGGCCTAAATCTGATACGATAGCATTATTATATAGGTTACAGAGGGGTATTTTGAATAGCGGGGAAGTGTTTCTGGAAGATTCGTGTCGTCAGATAAACAAACAAACAAACAAACAAATAAGTAAATAAATAAATAAATTAATAAAAATAAATAAATATGTAACTAAATAAATACATAAATAAATAAGTAAATAAATAAGTAAATAAATATATAAAAATAGATAAGTAAATAAATAAGTAAAAATAGATAAATAAGTAAGTAAATAAATAAATAAGTGAGTGAGTGAGTCAATAAATAAATAACTAAATGAATGAATGAATACCTATTACCCCGAATTAAGTATTCCGAAGTATTCCGTGACAGTTTGTTCCTTTCAAACATTCAGTTCTTCCCCAAACTACCTCTTAAATTTTGTCCGCTAAGTTCGGACGTACCTTGTTTGTATGAATATTAGGTAAAACATTATGAAGACGTTATAATATTGCAAAAGAATATATTATCTATTCTGAAAATTTAGCAGGTTACACTCGTAAAACGGGTGCTACATTTAGATATTTGAAGTTTTCATGCAGCATAGCATACAATATTTTGTTAGGACGAGAACAATAAAAGATGTGTTCATCTCATTGTCGTAAAAATGTCATATTAAGTTGTGTGTCGTGAAACAAAGAAAAGCATACAGAAATGTGGAAAAGTATGTAAACTGAATTTTGTGAGGAAAATAAGACTAAGATTAAAAGTTGTTATTTATGCATTTAAATAAAACAACAACAACGGAAAACATATTTAAAAAAACTGAAATTGAATGGGCAAATGCGACTCTAGTAGGCTAAACGATGTTCAATTATTCCATCTGCGTACCCAAGATCCATATTTGGTTCTTGTGGAATATAGTAGGCCACGATATTAATGCATTATTTATTATGGGGTAGGCTACAGTCTGAAATAAATGACATACATATTGGTTTCCATGACAATACTCATAGAGAGTATAATAATTATTTACCTCCAATCTGATTCTAATGCAATCCGTATCACGAAATGTCTTCAATAAAACAGATTGCTGGGTCTCTGTAATTAGATTTGTATTGGCAATGTGACGTAATTCAAACAATACAAACACTTCGACAGCGTTCAGATACATTCATAAATAAATGGAACGCCATAACAGATTGCAGTTATTGACAGCATTATGAAATTCATAGCGTATCCATCCACACACTAATTTGCATGTTTCTACATTAACTTAACGCAGGATTATAGTGACTCCCTCTGCAAATTGAGGTTTCATTGTTTAATCACGTGCCAACTTAACAGACCCTAATAACGAACTCAGTGTAGCGAGAAGGCACGTGTCAAGAGTACCTGTGTACACAAACTCTGTCAACACTCTGAGAATACCAATTCGCAATATCCCGCAATCTCATGAGAATTCTAACACCGTCTTCAGGCTTCTAGTGGACTGTCTTTAGATTAATCCCTTTGATAGTGGTAGCCTCCGAGATCAAAAGGGGTTCAGGAGCCTCCTCCGGGCTTTGCAAGCTACTGCGTGTTATTTATTCTACTACACAGCCAAACAGTACAAGACGTGATATTTATAGTATTCTTGACGTAGAATTATTACATAAAATATGTTCATCATCATCGTCATCAAGAAAGAAGTAAAAACAGCGAAATTGCATGACTTAATTTTCGTTGAAGGTTGGTTCTTTCCTTATGATATTATAACCTAATAATAAGCACTCATAAACTTAAGAAACTGTTATCTTCATTGACAGAATTATAAATAAAAACAATGAAACATTTTTTTTTAAATATCACATATGAACATAGAATGCATTACATTCTACAGGTATGTGTATACGATTTTATAACGGCTAGTTCAAAATTATTTGTAAGAAATCTTCCCTTGAATTTCGTTCTTTCGTTCCTGCTAGTTCTTTGCGCGTCAATCGCTGCAGAAATGTACAGTGATGCCTATTTCTACTGAAAATGTATCACGCAAAAACATAGTAATATGTCTGGTGTATTGTCACAATGTGCAAGAACACATTCTCTTTATTACTTTGCATTTTGGACTTTACAATCAATTTAACATATGAGTATTGAATCTAACTTGAACGCATGCTATAACACTGTCTCCATAGTGTAGTGTTCTCTACCGTAACGTTTTGTTACTACAAGGAAACTAAATTGAATATCTTATCATATAGTATATACCAATAAAGTAAATAAATGGTTGAAGAAGAGCCTATACAGTGCTGAGCTTGTATCCTTCCTGCCATAAATTTCGATGCACACAGGAGGTGACGTTCTTTTGTGAAAATAAATTAACATAATTCAGTCAACATGAGGTAGATTATGGAATTGTCTCATCCTAAATCCTTTGTTAATCATCCCTTCAGTTTCGGACAGGAGAACAGATGGCAATTTTCATGCAGGCAACAATGCAATGAGAAAGTATCTTCTAAATTACGGTCAACTGGAAGACTGTATATCTGATCATGCAGCCAACAATTCAAAGAGAAAGTGAGCATCTTCTAAACCACAACCAACAAAGAGACTGTATACCTGATCATGTAGCCAACAATGCAATAAGAAAGTAATATTCTTGTAAACCACGGCCAACTGGGAGACTGTAATACCTGATCATGCACCGAGAAAAGAGTATTGTCTACACTTCGGCCAACTGGGAGACTGTATATCTGATCATGCACCGAGAAAGAAGTATCTTCTAAACTTCGGCCAACTGGGATACTGTATATCTGATTTTGCAGCCAACAATGTAACGAGAAAGTGAACATCTTCTTACCCCTGCCAACAAGGAGACTCTATACCTGATCATGCAGCCAACAATGCAATGAGAGAGTAATATTCTTGTACTCCACGGCCAACTGGGAGACTGTATACCTGATCATGCAGCGAGAAAGAAGTATCTTCTAAACTTCGGGCAACTGGGTGACTGTATATCTGATCATGCAGCGAGAAAGGAGTATCTTCTAAACTTCGGGCAACTGGGAGACTGTATATCTGATTATGCAGCGAGAAATGAGTATCTTCTAAACTTCGGGCAACTGGGAGACTGTATATCTGATTATGCAGCGAGAAATGAGTATCTTCTAAACTTCGGCCAACTGGGAGACTGTATATCTGATTATGCAGCGAGAAATGAGTATCTTCTAAACTTCGGGCAACTGGGAGACTGTATATCTGATTATGCAGCGAGAAATGAGTATCTTCTAAACTTCGGCCAACTGGGAGACTGTATATCTGATTATGCAGCGAGAAATGAGTATCTTCTAAACTTCGGCCAACTGGGAGACTGTATATCTGATTATGCAGCGAGAAATGAGTATCTTCTAAACTTCGGGCAACTGGGAGACTGTATATCTGATTATGCAGCGAGAAATGAGTATCTTCTAAACTTCGGCCAACTGGAGACTGTTGTTTAGTCAACTGTCCGAAGATAGGTCTCAACCTCACAAATGATACCAACAAGACAACTTATGAGGCAACTAGGTCAGAAGACAATGGGGTGGCCAGTTCTTTTCTCCCTCCATTGGATACATCGCCGATTAGCCTCATAATAGATGTACATATCAGCCAGAAGCTAAATCGGAAGCACTGGAGACTGTATGGTTCATTATGCAGCCAATAATGCAATAAGAAAGTGAGTACCTTCTAAACTTCTGCCAACTGTGAGACTGTAAACTTGGTCACGCAGCCAACTATACATTGATAAAAGCGAGCAAGTATGTTTTGAACAATGGCCAACTGATAGGATGTGCCTGCAAACATATAGATAATTTTTTTTTTGTAATATAACTTCACATGAGTTTTCAGATAATAATAGTTCAAGTACAGTACTATCTGTGATACAGAATTACGTTCATCAACCACACACCTACCCGAATTTATTGTAGATCATGAATGTTATTTAAAGAATAAAATATAATGTGTATTTCTCATAGCATCGCTTGATCTATGAAGTCAAGACTCTTAAGCGTTGTTGGCTGAGAGTATAAAGAACAAGACAGTACGTAAGCCTTGAGAGATAAACAGAAAATTGTATCACCATGTCAATGGCAGCGTTTGTTAGTCAAATCAGATGTTTTGCTGCAGTTGCGGGTTCTGTAACTTGTGTGTATAAATCGATTGCATATTATATATATATATATATATATATATATTTGCAGAAAATTAGCGTTAGAACACTGTTATCATTTGAAATAATTTATATTACATCTACTTCGACAGCGAATGTATTGAACACTAAGAACAATAGTCGAACTTCAAGAAAACGTATGAGAAATCTTGTTACTTTGGTTACTGAAAATGTTCAATAAATATATTTACTTACTTACTGGCTTTTAAGGAACCCGGAGGCTCATTGCCGACCTCAAATAAGCCCGCCATCGGTCCCTATCCTGTGCAAGTTTAATCCAGTACCTATCATCATATCCCACCTCTCTCAAATCCATTTTAATATTATCCTCCCATTTACGTCTCGGCCTCCCCAAAGGTCTTTTTCCCTCCGGTCTCCCAACTAACACTCTATATATATTTCTGGGTTCGCCCATACGTGCTACATGCTCTGCCCATCTCAAACGTCTGGATTTAATGTTCCTAATTATGTCAGGTGAAGAATACAGTGCGTACAGTTCTGCATTGTGTAACTTTCTCCATTCTCCTTAGCCCCAAATATTTTCCTAAGAACCTTATTCTCAAACACCCTTAATCTCTGTTCCTCTCTCAAAGTGAGAGTCCAAGTTTCACAACCATGCAGAACAACCGGTAATATAACTGTTTTATAAATTCTAACTTTAAGTTTTTTTGACAGCAGATTAGATGACAAAAGCTTCTCAACTGAATAATAACAGGCATTTCCCATATTTATTCTGTGTTTAATTTCCTCCAGAGTGTCATTTATATTTGTTACTGTTGCTCCAAGATATTTTAATTTTTCCACCTCTTCGAAAGATAAATCTCCAATCTTTATGTTTCCATTTCGTACAATATTCTGGCCATGAGACATAATCATATACTTTATCTTATCGGGACTTCCTTCCAAACCTATCGCTTTACTTGCTTGAAGTAGAATTTCCGTGTTTTTCATATGTCTCACAGAAATAACATTTGAAATACAGTACCATCTGTGATACAGAGTTATGTTCATCAACCACACACCTATCCGTCTTCATTGTAAATCATGAATGTTATTTAAAGAAATATAATGTGTAATTCTCATAGCATCGCTTGATCTATGAAATCAAGACTCTTAAGCGTCATTGGCTGAGAGTATAAAGAACAAGACAGTACGTAAGCCTTGCGAGATAAACAGAAAATTGCATCACCATGTCAATGACAGCGTTTGTTAGTCAAATCAGATGTTTTGCTGCATTTGTGGGTTTTGTAACTTGTGTGTATAAATCGATTGGCATGCATATTGCATATATTTTTGCATAAAATTAGTGTTAGAACGCTGTTATCATTTGAAATAATTTATGATGTATTGAACACTAAGAACAACACGTCGAATTTCAAGAGAACATATGACAGATCTTGTTACTTTGTTTATGGAAAATAAATTTTTTAATTTGCATTGTTTTGTTTTGTTATAATAAATGCTATTTCACCAATTGAATCTGTCATTGCAAAAAGGTCATGAGTCAGCTTTTTTTTTTTTTACGAAAATGAATTATGCATTAAACACTATGATATGGGGGTAGCCCGACCAGTCTCTGTAAGGAGGTTGTAATCAAAGCTTGAAATTTTCACTTCTTGCAGAAAGTCATGAGTCTTTGACTCGTGACCTTTTTGCACTGACTTTAAGTCTGTAGTCTATATTCAAAATCTTC
Source organism: Periplaneta americana (assembly GCF_040183065.1). Classification (NCBI taxonomy): domain Eukaryota; kingdom Metazoa; phylum Arthropoda; class Insecta; order Blattodea; family Blattidae; genus Periplaneta; species Periplaneta americana. Next base: position 81,896,771 of record NC_091130.1, on the reverse strand, counting down.
ATTTGCGGGAATTAATAGTGTTTCCTGTTTCCTTTTTATTTCAAATTTAGTACTCATTATTGTCGCATTTGAAGGTAAGATTTTGTTATGGAAAGATGCTATAATCCGATTCTTCAAGTTCGGTGAATGCTCCTAAAAGAAAGAAAAGAACTAAACATTCTGATCAAGATAGAAGAAACATTATTCGTGATTCGAAAGTGAAAGAAGTGGTACATATGAATTGGTGGGGGATGTATCAACAAAGAGATTCCAAAGTATAATACATTACTTTCCAATAAGAAGTCACAAACTCCTGCCAAACAACAGGGATTTTGGGACTATAAAGAAACTGATAAAATGGTATGGTGAGGAGTATGGTGTTATGATTAAAAAGGCATCATGTAGGTTCTCAGTGGAAACCACTGATGCTGTGCCTGTACTCTACTTTAAGCGATGGTGGTCTATTTATTACAAGACGACTTCTCTCTCTGAGTGAAGTATGGGAGAAATCCCCAAAATTTCTTTTTCCCCTTCTAACTGGATGGCGTTTGAATACAACTCAAGCTACCGTGGTAAAGTGAAAACTAAGCAGTTCATCGATGGTGCACAGAGAAATTCAATCTTCTTCACACTTACAACAAGAATCCTGTACTTTCTACAGAGTTAGTTTATCTTTCAGAACAGGTGCCTATTAATGAAAAAAGTTGGAGACGTTGTTAGGGTGAAGAAGTATATTCCAGCTGAGTATACAGAGTTTTACGATCAACTTCAGAAATGACGAACAGAACGAGGAAAATAAGTTGAAAATGATCAGGAGGACTAAAAACAAACAAAAACTACTTTCTCAATCTATCTTATATCCAAAGTGTGTAGATCTGCATTAGATTTCACTCTTGTTCTAAATAGACAGCTATATAATATAAAAATAGTACATATAAAAGAGTTATCAATTTTTGTATACTGGTGTATCAAACAATTTAAGTAATTAAAACATTACTGAATTTCCTGAAAACATATTTCATTAATTGGAAAAGCGTAAACGTTCATTGCAAAAAAAACGTAATGAGTCACTGATTTTAAAAATGTATTTTATGCCAAAAAATTAAAGGAAAAATGTATAATGCAATATTTTCCTTGCTAACGCTTTAATCATTGACATTCGTATGAGAATTAAATTTTAGGTAGTTCATGCTGTAGGTAGTTTTTTTTTCTTTCTCCTGTAAAATTTCAATTTTCTGACTCATGGACTTTTTGAAATGACGTATTCAATTGAATGTAACATTCTGTTGAATTTCAACCAATCATTACCATCTACCACTGCAATACTGTCGATTTCATATTGTTACTTTTCTGTTGTCACTGATAATTCGCAATTGTTTCCCGCTGTTACGTAAACATTTAGGAGCTAATAGAAATTGTGTGTCCATATAAATCAATGAGAAATACCGTAACCTAATAAAATTACTCAACAAGGTTTTCATAACATGGACAAGAATAACTATTTTTATGTAATTTGTATGTGCTCATTAGGAATATGGCATTGAAAAAGTGCCTACACGTCATATTTTTTAAAAACTTGTAATTTTTATTTAGCGAATCGTATAAAAATGTGTTGAAACCTAAGCCACTTTGAAAGAGGTTTTCTTTAACGTAGATCTTTTACACAATTATGTATTATGTATGGATGACTACTGAAATCAAGACCCTATGACTTCTAGAGACGTGGCACATCGTAAGTACAGACATGATAAAACTGACGCAAATCTTCAACATTATAGACAGTTACAAAACAAAACGATTCAGGCAATAAGAAATGCAAAACTGAGGTTTTTCCATGAACTTATAACACCGGACTCAGATTCAGCCGACCTGTGGAAGAACTTACGAACAATAGGCTTAGGGCGCAGCAAGACTCAGGTAGACGGGACACCATTCACAGTAGACGAACTGAATGACCACTTTGTTTTGACACAAACAACGGGCGTGAACGAAACAACAAAACAACATACAATTGACGAACTAAACAGTATTACCCTACCAGAGAGGGAAAAGTTTCACTTTCTGTACCTTTCACATGATGACGTAAAGAAGGCAATAAAGCGTATTTCGACCAAAGCTGAAGGATCAGATCGGATTGGAATAAAACTGCTCCAGAAAATTATTGACGTAATACTACCAACCTTGACCCACATTTTTAACGCCTCACTCATAACCTCTACATATCCTCGACTTTGGAAACAAGCTCTCATTAGACCTATCCCGAAAAATAAAATTCCTGAATCCCCAAACGACTACAGACCAATTAGCATCTTACCAGCTCTGTCAAAAGCACTGGAGCGCGTAGTACATAAGCAACTGACTGACTACCTCAATGAGCATTGCTTACTTGACGACTACCAATCTGGTTTCCGTGCAGGACATAATACTACTACTACCCTTTTAAAAGTGATTGAAGACACTCGAGAAGCCAGCGACAGAGGAGAATTAACACTAATGACATTACTAGACTTCAGCAAAGCTTTCGACCCAGTTGACACGGATCTCCTTTTATGCAAACTAAAAAACTACAATCTTTCTAACAGTGCCGTTGCTTGGTTCGATTCCTACCTTCGCGAACGCCAACAATGTGTATCAGCCGGTGGTCATTCTTCCAATTGGCATACCGTAAAGGCCAGAATCCCTCAGGGGTCGGTTCTTGGGCCATTACTTTTTACGCTTTATATAAACGACGCAACAAAGATCTTAAAATATTCAAAACACCACCTATACGCTGACGACTTAGAACTTTACATTCAATCCCGAACTTGTACAATCAATGACTCTGTGACCAGAATTAATGAAGATCTAGCATCTGTAGCTCAATGGGCGCAAAAATTTGGACTCAGACTAAACCCAGACAAATCACAAGCTATAATAATGGGCCACCAACGAGCACTAAACAAAATGGATCTAGCCACTGTATCAAATACAAAAATAAATAATACTACAATTACATATAGTAAGACAGTAAAAAATTTAGGGGTATATTTAGATTAAAATTTAAATTTTCAAAGTTAAGTGACCTACATATGTAAGAAAACTTGTTCTATAATTCATTCCCTCAAATACTTAACTCAGCCTTAAAAAGAACCTGATCCAAACTTTAGTGATGCCCCACTTCGATTATTGCGATTCTTTATTCACGAATCTAAATACAGATCTTGCCCATAGACTACAGCGTGTTCACAATATCTGCGTTCGTTTCGTTTGTAACATTAGAAAATTCGATCATGTAACACCGTCACTAGAATTGTTGTCTTAGAGTCCACTTAAAGAAAGAAGATTCTTCAACTCTCTCTTATTACTATTTAAAATCGTCCATACCTCCACACTCTCTTACCTAGCATCTCGTTTTGTTTACCTTTCACTACCTCGAACCCGGAACATGTACCTTCTCTCTATTCCTCTGTACAGAACATCCTTCTACTCATCATCTTTCAGCATATCTATTCCACTCCTCTGGAATTCTCTCCCTGACCACGTCAGAGATTGTCGGACAATATCAAAATTCAAATTTAAATTAAAAAATCACATTCTAGTTCGTGGAATTGTTTGTTGAACACATGTCAGGTTGCGCAACTTCACCTTAACCCATGACATATAGTAGTAAATATTGTAACTATGCTGTTGTAAAATTGAAAATTAATATGTAATATGTATTTATTATTACTATTACTGTTACTACTACTACTACTACTACTACTACTACTACTACTACTACTACTACTACTACTACTACTACTACTACTACTACTATTATTATTGTCAGTTATCAATATCATCATTGCTATCTCTGTTTTCTTTCTTTTTGTTGTATTAGCTCGATGAGAGCACTATAATGTACTTTTGACTCTGTTGACCCTCTATAGGGCTTTAACTTAATTTGTATAATTTTCATCAGTGTTTGTATTTCTTTTTTGTATTTATATGTGCTATCTGGTAGGATGGAAGAGAAGGCCTTATGGCCTTAATCCTGTCAGATTAAATAAATTATTATTATTATTATTATTATTATTATTATTATTATTATTATTATTATTATTATTATTATCATTTCCGTTCTTTTAAGGCACCATTTGAAACATACTTTCACTTTTGTGTGTTAAATGAGTGTTACCCTTAGCGATGGTTTATTGTTTTATTACTCTTATTATGCAGCTGCACGGAGGGTAGGTCACATCTGGCTGTAACTAACTAAGGGAAAGGAGGAAATAAGATCGCTGTTGTATTGTTACACAAGAAATGAACAATTTAGCGATTAGTTCTGATAGTGGAAGTGTTGTGAGCGGTACTACTGTTCTCCAACCAGGAGATAAACCATGAAAGGAATGTTCTTACTTTTGCGTCATCTATTGCAGCGAAGTAGATAGATAATATTAGAGTTATAACGTCAGTTTAAAAATCATGCGCTCTCCTGCATATGTTATTTCCTGTATGGAGGGATTAAAAGACCAGGAGATTAACACTGATCTAATTTTGTAACTAGGGTAGTATAAAAATGTGTATATCAGTGTTATGGTTTATGCTTTGAGAGACAGCCAATAGAGATACGAGTACCCACGTGTGTGACCTTATGACATCTTATGACATCAACATTCATTCACAGCATCACCCCGCTTCGTTTCATTCCCTGGACACTTTCTCGTGGTTGGAGTACAGTAGTTATTCTGTAATAGTGTTAAATGAATCGCAATCATCGTCCATGTAAAATTTTTCGAAATAGTTTCTTCTATGTTTGTGGGGAATTAATTTTGAAATCACAACGTCGATCAATTACAGATACCGGTAGTGTAAAAAAGGCATATTACTGTACTTGTATTTTGGCTGTAAAGTGAGTGAACAGGACAAAAATTGGGCACCACACGTGTATTGTGTAACATGTTACGTGAAGTTAACAGAGTGGTTGCGGGGAAAAAATAACAACATATCTTTTGCTGTTCCAATGGTTCGGCGATAGCCTACCGGTCATCTGGAAGATGTTACTTCTGCATTACCAAACCACAGGGATATTCAAGGAAAACTAAAGATAAAATTGTGTATCCTAATCTCCCACGACCTGTGCCACATTCTCTTGAACTTCCTGTCCCTATCCCTCCACCGAGTGGGTAAGATCAAGTCATTCCAGAAGAACACGAACTATCAGAATCCACAGACTACCCTTTAACTTCCGCTGATCCCACCCACATTCCCGAGCATCATAGAACATCACATCTGACACGACAGACAGAACTTAATAACCTAGTTAGGAATTCAGGTCTTTCCAAGCAACATGCTGAACTATTAGGTTATAAATTACAAGAATGGGACTTACTAGCAAAAGATACCAAGATTTCAGTGTTCAGAAAACGAAACAATAAGCCGACTAGTTATTTTGTAATGGAAAATTCTGTTTGTGGCTGCAAAAATGTGAACGGTCTTATGGATGAATTAGATATTGAATATAATCCAGAAGAATGGAGACAGTACATCATTCATCACAACTAAGCTTAAAAGCAGTTTTATTGCACAATGGTAATACAAAACCTTCCAGCAGTGGCTCATTCAGACAATATGAAAATATTTATGAAAACATGTCACTAATGTTGACTGCAGCAAATTGTAATGAACATCGCTGGGCAATTTGTGGGGATTTGAAAGTAATAGCTTTATTGCTTGGATTAAAAGAAGGGTTTAATAAGTTATGTTGTTTTAATGTTTATGGACAGTCGAGCAACAGCACAACATTAGGTGGTGAAGAACTGGCCTATCAGACAAGGTTATATTCTTGGTGAGCATAATATTAAATACCCTCCGCTAGTGCAACGTGAAAAAGTACTTCTTCCTCCACTGCATATAAAACTAGGGCTAATGAAAAATTTTGTGAAAGTTCTAGATAAGAGTGGAGAAGTCTTTCAATACTTAAAGACTCTGTTCCCTAAAATCAGTGATGCTAAATTAAAAGAAGGCTTATTTGTCGGTCCACAAATTAGAAAACTTTTGAGAGACAACATTTTTGAGAAAAGACTTAATCCCAAGGAATTACCTGCATGGAAATCTTTTGCATCAAAGGGTTTTTAGGAAATCACAAGGCAGAAAATTATCCCAAATTAATAGAGACGTTACTTAAAAAAATGGCCTGCAATATGTCACTGAAGATCCACTTCTTACGTTCACATTAGGACTTCTTTCCTGAGAACTTGGGGACTGTAAGTGATGAGCAGGAAGAGCGATTTCACCAAGACATTGCTACAATGGAGCAACGGTATCAAGGAAGATGGGATCCAGCGACGATGGGCGATAATTGCTAGTTTTTAAAAAGGGAAAATTCCAGTTCTCATAAGAAAAAAAATGAAGTATTTTTTTATCTTTCTCTATTTTATTGCACGAAAATTGGCTTTTATATGTCTTAATAGCTGATCAGTTATTTATGTATCAGTTTTATCATATCTAAGCCAAGATATCACACAAAAAATGAAAACAAAATAATTTTTAATGAGTCAAAAATCCTAATTTTTCAATGTATCAAGTAAGTATCTATAACAAAAAACGTGACTTGTTACGAACGTTTCATTGTCATTTTCGTGTTCTGCGCATGCAAATTAGTTAAGATCAGCCTATTTTATTACTGTTATGCAAAAAACGTTCAAATTTGTTGAGTAGTGTTATTAACGAACTAAGAAATAATCAATCAACATCAATTTCCTCAGCATCAAGTACAGCCAATAAATTTAATTTTATGGAATGTCACTTCCAGAATTGTGCATTTAATTAATGTTATCCTTTTTTGAATTTAATTATAATTACTAGATCCATTATTCCGTTCTTCTTGTTATTCATGTATAGTTAGGTTAGTTAACGCTAGATGGTTTTAATGATATTTCTAAACATATATTTAATTATTTCTCACGAATTCAGTACGCCGTAGCAGCGAAGTAGTATATTATTAACTTTATTTTATCATTTATTTATTATTTCATTTCGAAATAGTCATTAAATATCACGCGGTTGTGGATTTCTTTTACATATACAGTATTTACTAGCAAGGAAAACAATAGCGCTAGTACTCCAGTGTCTGTTATGTCATTATTCAAACAGATTTAAACAAGATATATTTTTTTGTAATAAATTCTAATACGTTCTCCTTCGACCACGCTTCTACACACGTATGTAAATGTGCATATAAATATTCGTACTGTAAAGATAGGAAGAGTAGAGGAGCTAAAAGTAGGACTAGACTAGATAGGTATCAGTAGGACAAAGAATTAATATAGATAGATGAAACCAAATAATAGAGGGTAGGCTTAGTTAAGACTATAGTACAGTAAAGTGATTGTAATGATATGTTAATAAGTTGGGTCTGTGAAAATGCAGAGTAGAAAAAGTAATTTGTTATGTTGTTATTAGGAATAGGAAATAGTAGAAGGTAGGATTAGAGGGAAAGAAGGAATATTTAACTAACGCAGAAATATAGGAAATGTGAACGAACATGAAAGACATAGTGGATGAACATTAAATGATGAAGAAGCGTCGATCATTAACATCGGGTAGTGTGCAAGTTGTAAATAGTATATGGAAGGGACTACTGGCCCGAATACTATAATGTAAAGGGCCAGCAGGATCAAAGGTTTGAGTGAGAATAAACCATACCATATCATACCATATAAATATTGTTCTGCGAAAGCTCCGATCAACAGCAACTCATGACTCATAGCGAGAAGCGTACTGGTATTGACTACACAAAAGGCCAAACACACAACTTAAAAAAAAAAGTATTCAAAAAATTTCAATAACATTTTTTTTTTTGCTTTGCATATTTACCTAAGACAATATTCATTATTATACAGGGTGTTTAAAAAATACGGGGCATAGTTTCAGGTATGTATTTCCCACATGTAGACAATCAAAATAGTTCATTACAACATGTGTCCGGAAATGCTTTATTTCCGAGTTATGGCCTTTACAACATTGACATTCACCGGAACGTTTTTCTTTCCGCAGGTCGTTGCCGTCAAAGGAGATATTAAGAGGGCACTCTGAAGTCAATGTTCCTCATACGACTGTCTGGAGACTGTTGAAAGAGTATCAATTGTATCCTTATCATATCTGAGGACATACGCAATACTCCTGGAGTTTGGGATCGTGTTCGCAGGTCAATGAGACATCGATGTGAGGTCTGTATTCAAGCAGGAGGTGGACATTTTGAACATCTTCTGTAATGACAACGACCTGCGGAAAGAAAAAACGTTCCGGTGAATTTCAATGTTGTGAAGGCCATAACTCGGAAATGAAGCATTTCCGGACACATGTTGTAATGAACTATTTTGATTGTCTACATGTGGGAAATACATACCTGAAATTATGCCTCGTATTTTTTAAACACCCTGTATACTTATACGTATTGAACGTAGAACTTTACACTCTTTGTCATTACTCTTTTGAATTCTGCACACTTCAACACCAAATTACCTTTCGTCTCTTTTCTCTTACCTATACTCTAACCACGACATAAATACCAGATCACTTATCACAGTCAATAATTGTGGGCCATTCACGTTTGTTAAGCACTACTACCATACCAAATTTGTCCCCGATTAAAACATACGGCATCAAAATTCCGTTCAGTGAATCAGTAAAGAACCTAGGTATTTATATGGATAAAAGTTTAAATTGGCACATTCAAGTTGCAGAAACCAGCAAAAAATTATTCTCATTAATCCACTCGTTTAAGCGATTGAAGAATATTCTATCCTTTTCCCTGAAAAATATGTTAGTGCAAACACTCGTGATGCCACACTTCGATTACTGTGATATTCTGTTCACTGACCTAAGCGTCACTTCGGCGCAGACACTACAACGTGTTCATAATATTTGCGTCCGTTTCGTCTGCTATATTCGCCGGGCTGATCACGTAACACCATCCCTCGAAATGATGTCCTGGCTCCGTCTAGAAGATCCACTGTCTTCCCATTCTCTTTCACATATTGCATTTCTCCACTCCTGTCTATCTTGCGTCTCGTTTTCAAAATTTATCCACCCATCATAACCTAGAGACACGATCACAACACTCCTCAATATTATCCATTCCCTCTCACCGAACATCCTCACATTCATCTTCTTTCACTGTGGATGTTCCTCGACTTTGAAATTCCCTACCAAGTAAAGTCAGGGACTGTCAGACATCAAACCAATTTAAGAATAGACTAAGGAAATATTTTTCTAATAAATTATTGTTAAAAATAATAGCTGTTTCAGGTTTCTCAATGTTTAATGGTTATATATACACAGAATAAATATTTAAATTATCTCATTATTATTAATATTATTATTGTTATTACTATTTCTGACCAATGTTTATTATTGTCTCACTAACATTACTTATCCAACTTTCATTATTTACTTTCATGTTGTGTTATGGTCTATATATTAATATAATAACTACGTAACCAAATGTATTTAATTAGAATTAGAGTCTGGTTGGGCGGCAGAGAAGGCCTACTGGCCTTAGCTCTGCCAGATTAAAAAAATAAATTATTAATTATTATTATTATATATTAATCCTTTAGGTGCTTTACAGGTTACAATATCAGTGATAGAAGAGTTACTGCTTCTTTCTTTGAAGTTACGAATGAATGAAAACTTTTTCGTCTTTAAGGGTATGGAAAAAAATTGAATAATTAATTTATCATTTAACTGTCTTACTATTTAAAGCTCTTTTACAGACGTTTAACTACCTTACAGTCTTACAGTGAACGCCTCGTTTATACATCGTGTCTAAATTCCTGACTAATTATCACTACACAGAATGTTAAAAAAAAAAGAATCCGATATTTTGGGAGGTGATAGTATGCATCAAAACGAGGAAAAATGTCTAATAAACTTGGGTCCTACAACACCTACCTTCTGAGATCTGAACACTTGTTCATAGGAGGTGCTCATTGTGACGTCCATTCATGGCAATGCATTTTTCTGCCCTACGATAAGCTTACAGCAGACTACCAGATAATCATACCGTAGTTGACACCCCTGGCATGGAATAATGATACGTAGCAAGGAATTCTGAAAACAAAAGTCTGGTTGCGGATATGAGCGGGGTTCAGTAGAGTTGGTGTTGTGAATTTTCCTAATCACCATATTTGGGCTGATAACATTCCCATGCAGTTGAAGAAATAAGGCATCAGCATCGATTCTCAATCAACGTATTGGCAGGCGTTCTTGGCGATAGATTAAGGGTCATACGTGCTACCACAGAGATTAACTGGGGATCGTTACCAGAACTTTCTTATTAACGTATTGCGTACCTTGCTGAAGTATGTGACATGTCAGCTAAGACTACAGATGTGGTTCATGCATGATGGCACACCAGCACATTTTTTCCGCAATGAGCGTTATATCTGACGCTGACATTTCACACCTTGGCCTGCTCGTTCCCCAAACCTAAATCCCCTAGACTTTTGGTTATCAAGAACACTTTCAAAGAGTGCGTGATCCCTTACGTCGAAGGGCAGAGGAACTGCAATAACTGGACGTACATTGAGCACCTACGAACAAGTGTTCAGATCTCAGGAATTATGTGTTGTAGGACCCATGTTTATTCGACATTTTTTCTTGTTTTGATGCATACTAGCACCTCATAAAATATTGGATACTTTTTTTAACATCCTGTATATGTTTGTGTATAACAATACAACTGTTATAGAACGATGTCATAGTTTCGTCATTATTTTATTACGAAAAGTAACAGAATAACTGAGATTCTTTATTGCATCCGATAGTGTGCGTTAGTGTGCTGCGCTAATTATCGATTGTACATCTGGGCCTGATCGATTGCTAAGGTATATTTTGATCAAAGAGTACAGCTACAGAAATACTATTCTAATTATTCTGTGCTCTTTGATTTGCTGTTCTGTAATTACTAGGCAACCATAATCATTAAATGACAATCGATATGAACAGCTGTTAGAAAGGCAGTCATTTTTTTCTCTGTATATAACGTTTAAACAGGGGGTTTCGTGTATATAACTAAACAAAGCAATTGTACAGTTGCACACTGCTTATACATCCATCGCTTATGCATGGTTTAACAGTAACGTTTTCTGTCCCAAACCTGCGTAAATCTCGTATAAAAATTATACACAGCTCATTATTAAGACCGTAAATCTATAAGTGTATGCGAAGAATTATCACATCTGAATATTTAATTAGTTACACTAATTTGGCAACAAAATTAGTTAAATTTCCTTGTTTCCTAATACATTTATGTGATAAACGGAGTAATCTATGAAAACATATTGAAATATCATAGCTGTACAACAGACCGCTAAGTAAAACTTTGTTTGAAACATTGTAGAAAATATAATATGCATTCTGACGCCACATTCTTTAAGACTAGGTACATAAAATAAGAGGTAGTATGCAATTGTCGTTCCTCTGCTGATCTTTAATAAGGGCAAATTTATTTTATAGAATACGCATACATCTTTACTGCAACCACTCTTAACACATTTACAAAAGTAGGCCTAGTACTAGAAACATTTATCAAAAGATGTGGCTCAGTGATAATAAACATACTTGTAATCAGGAGGTCTCGAGTTCGAATTTCGAAGTCGATTAATCTGATTAAGAATTCTAGTGGTTTCCTGGCTCATTAAATATCTAGCAGACTGATTATTTAAAAGGGGAAAGAAGCAGATACAGCCAGTTTCCCAACACCTGAAGATTGATTGATTCATATGTCTGGAATATTGTTCAGATATGGCCATTAGATAGCAACACATGTCTGCGGAATAGTCGGTAGATAGTAGAAAATTGAAATCCATTGTACCATTCTCCATAGACCGTCGCGGTATGACCTCGCTATTAAAGCGAATATACACTAATGGTGGGTATTTGACTGTTCGTCATTCACCCATATGAAGCCAATTGTGTGGACTAATTTACCGTCAAATTCGTTGTTAGTCTACGCTACACCCACGATGAGATAAGAAGATGATGGAAATTTAAATAAATCCTAAAAGAAGATAACGTAGGGAATATTTGAAAGAAACACTGCCAAAATCTTCATAGCAGTAAAGTATCCTGTAGGCTAACTGGTGGATTGATAATTATAAAAAAGTGTCAGAAGATTTGAGGAAATCCAAATGATGATTGCTTGTAACGTTTATACAGGAATTAGATTAATGAAAATTAAGATGAATAAATGCGGATTGCAGTAAGATATACATGTGTGTAATGAGCTATGAATAAGTCAATTCTCCAGTAATAATAATAATAATAATAATAATAATAATAATAATAATAATAATAATAATGCATTAAAACAGAATGTACTATTACGAGAATATGTAAAGCTTTGTTTTTGAGCCAAAGACAAGTCATAACTGCTGTAACTAGTAGGCATGTATTGTACACGCATCTGTCATGAAGTGGCATCTTATTTTTATTATTTTCGTCACTAAAGTAACCCATTTTAAAATATATTTTTTCCTATTTCAGTGTTAAAATATTTCAAATAAACATAGTATTAAAAATTGTGATGCAGTTATTTAAAATAGCATAAATATGCATTTATACACCGAATAAGATTTATTAGGGCACTAGAAAATTCGTAATTCGTAAATATAAATTAGCCTATCAGCACATCTCTGTCTCTGAAAAAGATTGCTAGTGCATGAATTCCTAACCCTGGCTATAAATGACACAAAGGCACCTCTGATGACGCAACTAAGCCAGGAGATAAGGTACTGTGGCCAGTTCCAATATTAATAATAATAATAATAATAATAATAATAATAATAACAACAACAATAACCTCGTAGTCATGACAGTAGGACCTATATAGAATAGCTACATGGATGGATGGGTTGATAGATGGAAGAATGGGCAAGAAAAATAGACAAGACAGGTTAGATCAGGGATGTAGAACTCAGAGAGCGAAAGGGGTGGAAGCATGGGGAAATCATTGGTTTCCCCTCCACAGTCCACGGGTTTTGAATGACGTCTCAGTGAACCGTCCACAACCATGTAGCGGATTACAACAAACTGATGCTCATAAACAAATAGACGGAAGTATGTCCAAAAACAGGAATAATATTGTTTGTATATATCTGAAGTCTGATTAATGTTATATGTAACTACTCACTGATGTATGCTATGGAGGGGGAAAGGAACTGCCATCATCTTACTCCATCATCTCCTTGCTCAGTTGCCTCATGAGTGAAGCCTTATAGGTGACACTTGTGAGGTTCAAACCTGTCTTCAGACTAATCAACAAAATACTTATAACGCTAAACTTAACCAAAGAATTCGGATTAAATGCTATATATATATATATATATATATATATATATATATATATATATATATATATATATACACACAGTAGCGTGCAAATTAATCCGAACACGACATATTTTTACATTTTCTGTCATTGTTGGCCTCACAGCTGCTCATACCGCCTTAATTGATATTTGTAGTACGTGTAATTCCATTGTTGGTCTGTCATTATTTTTTTTATAATATGTGACATTTTGCCTGTCGTTTTGTACTTATAAGCATTTCAGTTGTGTTGAAGACTTAATACTGCAATCCTGTGTACATTCTGTCGTCTTCACAAATGGATACAACTCCACGAAAACGGTCTAAAATTATAACATTAGCAGAGCATTCTTCTATGACACAGAGGCAAATTGCTGCAGAATGTCACATCGGTTTGGCTACTGTTAATTCGATCATAAAACGATACAGGGAGACTGGATCCATCACACCCCAGAAAAAAGGAAACTGTGGCCGGAAAAGGAAGACTTCACCTGCAGATGATCGTTTAATTGTCAGGAAAAGTAAATTAAATCCTAGCCTAACTGCTGTCGACTTAACCCGCAAGTTAATGGCTACCACTGGGGCGAATATTCAAGTCACAACAGTGCGGCGTAGGCTTTTGGAAGCTGGACGAAGGGCTCGTAAGCCTATTAAGAAGCAACTGCTAACCCCTGTTATTTGCAAAAAACGCTTAATGAGGGCAAAATTACATCAACACTGGACAGTGAATGACTGGAAGAATGTACTTTTTTCCGATGAGTCTCATTTCGAGGTCCACGGCCACCGTATTTCTTACGTACGGAAAGGATCCGAAAAAGTAACAGCAGCTCATCTCCAACAAGCATCCAAATACCACCCTAAAGTAATGTTTTGGGGTTGTTTTACACATGAAGGGCCTGGAGCATTAATACCTATCAAGGGAATGATGAATTCTGACAAATATATTCACTTATTGGAAACCAGAATCGTACCCCAGCTGCAAAAATCATTTCCGGATGGCAGAGGTGTGTTCCAACAAGACCTGGCACCATGCCATACGTCTCGAAAAACTACAGAATTCTTCGAGAAGAAGAATATTCAGGTACTCCCCTGGTCAGGCAACTCACCCGACATCAACCCCATTGAGAACTTGTGGTCAATTTGCAAAAGAGGAATGCAAAAATTGGATTGTTCTACAAAGGAGAAGATCATTTTTGCCCTCATTGGTGTATGGTTTCGCGATGAAGAAATGAAGAATATTCGTGGTAGATTAGTGGAATCCATGCCAAATCCTCTCAGAGCTGTTATTAGGAACAAGGGAGGCTACATAGATTACTGAGGTTTGTCTTAGATCCTTTTTTTTTATCCCGTTTTAGAGTTTTTGCATAAGTAATTACGTTGTTCGGAGTAATTTGCACGCTACTGTGTATATATATATAATGAATAAACCGTCATTTTTAAGCTTGGCATCCAAGGATTTTCAGAAAAATAGTAACTTTCAGTGAAACAATAGTTTTCCTACATAATTTTTCTATTTTCCAAAATCCATCTTTCGTCAGTTTTGAGAACCAATTGCGTTTCAGAATTAAACAAAACACACACAACAATAAACAATAGGCTATTACACGAAGGCAATGACCTGCAGGATTTCTGACATATTTAGAGTTCAAATTTAATTGGTTATTACAAATTTCAAGATTTGCTAAAAATAATTTACAGGTCTGATTCTGCGGTGTGTAATTTTCTGAGTAGAGCTATGTATTGGATATTAAAATCTACAATGAAATATTGTTAGAGTTAATGCCATGATGTTAATATATAACTACAAAACTTGCGTAAGATAATAATATTGTTATTAAAAATCAAATATTTTTATAGTTATTAATCAAGTGGGGTTGGGTCTTTTTCATATACTTAATAGCGGTGTGGTGTAGATACTTATAATATGCGTCATTCTCTTCAGTACTGGCTCGAGAGAGTGTAAAAATTACAGTTCCTAAGGAAAGACGGTATTACTTACTGATAAAATAAGAGGCCTACAAAATGTTGTAGTCCCCCGATCATTTCAGCAAGATCTCTTAGCAGGTTAAAATGATTTTACCCTCTACATTTCAAGCTCTACATGCAGCAGCTATACCAAGATGCTATGTCTATTGTTCGAAAGTGTAGCAAACCTGACTTTTTTAACTTTCACCAACAATCCATAATGACCTGAAACAGCTATTGCTTTACTCCCTCATGAAAAACCCGCTGACATTGTTACTTGCGATTTCGCGTTGAAACTCAAAAACTGAAGATGGATAGGTTCAAGACAAAGTATTTGGCATAAAAAACATTCAGAGGGAGTATGTTTCATTATTACGGAAGCAAATAACTTTCAAAATGTCTGGTATTTTTCATTGAAAATGAATCTAAAAAATTTTTATTTGAACGTCTAATGAACTTAGTTTGCAGCATTTGCTGCACAAGCCACTAGTATATCCTATAATGATATATAAACGAATACAATACGCTTATATGTAAAAATAAATTTAGTTATACCTAAATACACAATTTCTCATTTAAACTCAATTGGTTAAAGTGAACTGATAATATTGAATGATTAAACAAAACATACTCTTGTTGTAGTCATAGCAAATAGGGGAACTAACTCAGGACTAAAATTATAAGTAAGTAAGTAGGCATACTTACTTTCGAGACATATTGATCTTGTATCTGCTAGTATATAGGCCTACATAATACGATTGTATACAAAAGTTGAATAATCCATGACATTTTGTAAAGTATGAAAGTACATAGTTTCTAGTTTAAGTGAAATTGACTATACTGATCCCATAATGAAAACTAAAGCAAATCTAAATTCTCATGTAAATATAAAGGAAAATCATTGCTGTAGGTAATTAATTAACTTAGCTTGAACTACAACGTGCCCCAGACCTCTGCATTCCTTTATGTTCACCAGTTTGGTTATATGAGATTCTACCGAAGATGTACAGATTAGAGACCTGCAAAACTGTGCACACAACCGGTTTAGATTCGACGGGTCGGAGCTCAACCGGCTACGATGAACATCGGGCCGAATAACTGCGTTGTCGAGCGATTACGCCTAATGTATTGCAGAGTGGACAGAACATCAGGCGCATTTACATGAAACTAACGTTTTTCGAGTACACAACCGGAGTAACAAGGACATTTACGTTGTCTTATTGAAAAAAAAAAAGTGTTTGCAAATATTCTTACAGTTCATTCGACACTATAACACACATATTTTCTTTATTATTCTGAACTTGCAGCAACTTTATAAGTATCGTTTATATTTTAAACTTTTAGAGTTTTACTAATGAAAGTTGCTTATAGATATGTTAAACAATGTTATAGTTTTTCACAGAACAAGACGTGCACAAGCCATGTATATTTTTCTTACCAACAAACGCTACATAGCTGGCGTTTTTCTATACAAGTGTTAAACAGTATACGTCATAACTTCATCATTTGATTACGTCGTAACTCTTTCTCGTCACATATTGACTGAATCTTATTCGATTTGTATAACCCAATGATCGATATTACATAAGTTCATGTAAGATCGTGAATTATTTAGAACACAAATCTCACACAGAAAGAAATGGTAAGGAGGAAGAAAATACGATCTCCAAATAACACCAGGTACATTTCATCATATAATAACTCTAACATTTTCTCAGTAGGCTATACAAACAGAGTAATAATATTGAAGGATATTTATTTTATTTTATTACAAAAATATGTTTGCTTCAAATAGGAATACAAATAATTTGACACTTTAATACATTTATTTTTGTATTTCGAACTTGCAGTAATTTGACTAGTAACAAATAAATGAACAATGGACACAGTGACATCGAAGGAAATAGACGTAATGTATAATGTGAAATATCATAATGTAAACATATTCAAAAATATAATTACAATTCATTATAAAGCAAAATAGGAAATAAGTACTTAAGTCCATTATGACGTTTGTACTTTAAACTAATAAAAATGTATAGGTCTACCTCTAAAACAATAGTTGCATGCTTTTTAATTATTCTAATCAGTTGCAATATTATTTATTAAGAAATCAATTTAAAAAGATAAACAGTAGGCTAATGTTATTTTCAACAATACGATTACTTTGGCTCCCAATGGTGGTTGTTCTGTACAAAATAAGTAGGCTATAATTTACACATTTCTAAACTACGAATAACAAAAGAATAGCAAGGTTTAGAAACAAATCATTCTGTATAGAAAATATCTACTTCAGAGAAAACAAGTGTCATTCAAAGAACTATTCTATTACACACGTATTAATATCAACTATTTGATGTTCACAATTATTATTAGGGCTTATTATCATAGACTACATGATCAGAGTTGACTTCTTGTGTTTATGCATTACTAAATCTCTTTTACTAGTCTAAAGTTACGCTCGGTGGAAACATTCATGGAATGGCCAATATTTGTTTCACAAGTGTTGCTAGAGAGGCTAGAGTTGTCTTTCCATCAATTTAATATGTAGAAATGAAATGAGCATAATGTATAATGTGAGATATAATAAGTAAATAAATCTAAAATAGAATTACAATTAATCACAAAACATAAAATTAAATAATTATTAACACTAAATGCATTCCTCCAAAACAGTAGCTATTCATATACAGTGTAGAAGTGAAATAACCCCGCAGATTGTACGGGGCGATAAGGTTCACATAAATGAATGGAAAACCTATATTACGTTTAATTCTCTAGTCATAGTAAACACACTAAAAGCATTGGTTGTAGTAGGTTTCAGAAGATATAAAGTTATTTTTGTTTTAGTTTTACTATTGATCGAGTTTACTGTGTTTTAAGTGTGTCATTATTGTAATATTATAATTCAGTTTTCTAGTGTAAGCAAAAATTACAACCTTGGTAATTTGTGGATACCGAAAGTTTTTTTTTCTGCAATTTACGCTTTACAACGTCTGTAGTTTCACGCTGCATGCTGTTTGTTCCTCTTGATGATCCGCAGCTATAATATCTGGATGGTTCACTGTGATCTTCATTTTATACGCCAGAGCCGTCTACCCACAGAGAGATCGAATCAACTCGAATACACGTTAAACCGAATATGAGGCAGTACGCAAGCAGATGTACTTCGCATACTGCCTATAAAGCCAGGCGTTCAATAGCGCTATGTAAGTTTGTTCGATTTTCAACCGGTTTTGCAGGACTCTAGTACAGATACGGAATTAAAATATGGGCCGAGTCTCGGTAGCAGTTCTTCTCTATGTAGGCAACAAGCTTCGCAAGACTGTCCACAAGTAGTATACATTTTTGGCGTTTTTTGTTTATTGCACATGCGCAATGAGTTGTATCTGGAACTTAGTAAATTTAGGTGGCCCAAATTTTGTTTCTGGATCTGTACACAGCCTAAGGAGGAAAATCAAATGTGCTTCTGCCAATTTAGAGCCGCCATCGGACTTAGTAAAGTTCATTTCCAAGAATTTTGCTCACATAGGAAGAGGTGGATTCCAAACTAGACTAAGTCCAAATGACAAGTTATGAGAAACATGACAAAAATTGATAAAATAAATTTGACACTCTTAGATCCGTTTGAAGAAAACATGTGGAGCCAGTAAGTCAAGACTTAGGAGAGTCTGTTAAATAAACTTACACAGTTATATATAGGTTTGAAAAGGATAAATTAAACCGTGAATGAAGGAAGTTAGTCTCTTAAGAAAAGGACTTAGATCACTTTGGAACCAACCTCTTCTTACGTATGTAGAACCAACACAGAACTCATACATGCAGCGAAGGCTCGGGTGCTTTTTGATTATTTTAAATAAGAGGAGGATTCATTTTCACATTGCTCTTTAAACTGCTATTTTCGCAATGACACTGCGCTAAATTTCACCACTAGAGAGTGAATAAAAATTTCCTCCACCTTTTTACGTGAATGACCAGTGGGGTTGAAGGAGGGATGAATAACGTAATCCGGCTTGTGACGTATGCCACAAATGGCGCCCGGTTCTGTATCCCTGGATTAAATACTGCCAACTACAGTGAAATAGAAATGATTCGTCCTGACCATGGAGTAAATAATCCAACAGTTGAGACTGTTTAATTTTCATGAATAATTATTTCGCTCGTCGATGTGGTTTTCGAAATGGATGATTTATTTTTTGGGAGCAGAGCAATGAAACGGCTGTACTTGATTAAAACCACATAGGCTACGTGCAGCTTATTGATCCACTCATTTATGATTCAGCGCTCCGAGCCATTAGCGAATTTGATTGATTTGCACACTCGTAATAAACAAGTATCAAAATGAGTTACCTAGAAATACCAGATATTAATAAATAATGGTGAAAAATAATATATTTTACATCAGAACAAGGAAGTGCAATCAGATTTATAATGTAATATTATAGGCGAATTTAAGGAAAAGCTTCTGTGGGGAAAGATCATTATAAAACTACATAATGGCCCACTCGAACCTCCCTGATTTTGACTATCTATGAAAGGAAGATCAAAGGGCATTTTTAATCATCTTTATTGGGAAGTTCAACTCGAGTATTTTCGTCACTGATGTGGATGGCACTGGTGATTGCTGTCTGTCGATAAGAAACTCACGCAACGTAAGAATTATCCCCACTTGAATGAACGAACGAACGAACGAACGAATGAATGAATGGGGCTCATTTTGTCCCATGAAGGGCTAAGGTCTCTTAGAAAGGGAGAGTTCGGTTTAGAACTCATGTGGTGAGCTAGTTCACAAGGGTTACAAGTTTAGTTCATACCTGTAGTAGTTTCCTTTCTTATACTAGACTTTCCTACGATCTTTAAACTATCGCTACAACCTTTCCTGCTAAAGCAGATACTCCCTTCTACACTGTCAACTTTTCTATTAGCACAGGCATGTAGCACGTATGAGCGAATCCAGAAATGCATATAGAATGTTAGTTGGGAGACCGGAGGGAAAAATACCTTTGGGGCGGCCGACACGTAGATGTGGGGATAATATTAAAATGGATTTGAGGGAGACAGGATATGATGATAGAGACTGGATTAATCTTGCACAGGATAGGGACCGATGGCGGGCTTATGTGAGGGCGGCAATGAACCAGCGGGTTCCTTAAAAGCCATTTGTAAGTTTGTTTTATTCATTTTGTTAAGATATTTTCTATTACACAGAATATTGATATGCACAATGTTATACATACTGCAAGTTAAAGTATGCATGAACCCCTAGAATGGCAATTTTTCTTCAAAAAAATGAAAATTTTGTTTTTTGTTCCATATTATAGCCTGATTCTTCTAATTTTTAAACATATACAGGCCTAACATGTTTAGGTTTTCCCACTATTGATGGACGAAATTTAATTTCTTCATACTCCATGCGCAACTGCTTGCGACAAGAAGTGGATTAAATCTATTTACGGAAGGCTTACAGACCCCAGTATGCTGAGCAGGCGTTTGCATGACAAGACTCAGAATGCAAACGAGTTTTTCAATGGTTCGATTTGAAGAATTTGCCCCAAAGAAACGTATCTAGGTCGTTTCCGTGAAACATGGGGATATGGATGCTATCTGCCACTTGAATTGTGACAACGGAGTTGAATTGGACATATTCCGGAAGATGAGCATCACTCCAGGAAAGTACACAATGGCTGGTGTGAATGCTGTAGATGAGACCCGAACCCTGAAGGTCAACATACAGTGCACTCCTAAGCAACACCAGCGAAGACGGTACCGGATGGTTGTGAAAAAGAGGAAAATTGACCTCAAGACACAAGAAGAGGACATCAGTTATGTTGCAGGAGGGTTTTAGGAGCATACAAGTAAATTATTTTTTACCTAGCTTGAACTTAAACTTTAACTTCATTTTTACCCTATTTCAGTTTTTCAACATTTTTCAGTCTTTGAACAAGTAAAAAGTATGCTTAGATTTGAGCTGTCAACTTCATTCAAACGCCAAATTGAAGATTCGATATAGAGCTATGTTGTAATATAAAATCAACTAATTTAGTTCAAAGCAAAAGCATTGCCTTCGTATAAATATTAGACAATAAAATAACTTTTTTACACGTTAGAAAAAATTACATAAAAAATAAGCCTTACACCTTATATTGTCCATAAACCAAATTGTTCATATACCAAAACGTCCATGAGGACAAAATGTCCAAGAGATCACAATGTTCATAACATTAAATACCCATGGGAACAACATGTGAAAAGGATATTTGTTTCCTTATTGCCTACATTTTCCGAATCTGAACTACTAGTCTTCGTCTTGGGGCACAGCTTCAGATTTAAGATGATATCCAATTCCTCGTAGATATGTGAGAATTCCTCCATAGTTCCTCACAATTTGCAGTATTTGTCTTTGATTTGTGATGTATATGTTTTATTTTGAGGTCCCTTAATTTCTGTGTGCCCATCTCTTACTTGGATGATTTGCGTCCATACTTGGTTGTCTTCATTCTTTAAGTATTGTAGAATCCTCCAAATTGAAGATTGCTGCCGGTAATCATAGAAGCATTACAAATTTTTCTTTCTTTACACCTCCAGTAAATTTTTGTTCTACCTCCGTTGTAGTCTTGATGGTGGTACAAAATTCCACGACAATTTAGGATACGCTTGCCCATTTGTGAAGTCAAGATTTCAGCTGGTCCATCCAGCCTAGAGTGTTGTGGATATTTTGACTCTGAAATCAGAGTGAAGTGGACTGTGGACATTATAGAACTATGGCCATTTTGTCTCTGGACAATTTAGCATGGACATTATTTCATGGCCATTTAGACACATGGACATTCTAATCCTGGACTTTATAACTGGTAACCAAAATAAGTGAGAAATGCTAGGCCTATTAAGTTCATTCTAGACTACAACATTCTTCACTGTTTAGGAATAAATTTGGTGAAGAAATGAAAGATCAAGGTCAATTGGAAGTGAAGAAATGCTGGCCGAAAGAGTATATGATTTTTTTCACAAAAATTTTGCCCTGTGCCCCAAACATTTTATTTTTTTTCCTGTTTCCTTTTGCATTCCTTTCATTTAACTGTAAGAAAGTAGTGAAATAGAAATAGATTGAGAGGACATTGTAAATTTTTACTTCAAGAGTCAATGCATACCTTAATTGATAAGATAAACGTACTGGGACAATATGCATTTCTCAAATTACATTCCTTCTTCACCCTTCTAAACAATTATTGTCATTATTAAATACATTACAAGGTAACTAGAGCTGGCTTTTTAACACTAGTTTAAAAGTACGTACAGTTTCCCTGGAAAAGGATGAGACGATTGAATATTCCTAAGTCTCAGATGTAAGACACTGCGCATGATCGGAGACCAGAGCACCGATACACAAGATAACGAATATTGAGTTACTTAAATTCAGGCTATTTGGTTTGTTACTAGCATCGTTCCGAAATTCAATTAAAAAACTGCAAAAAATATGATAATATTACGTAAATAAAAGATAAATATATACATAAATCGTGTAGTTAAATCGACAATGGACCTTCATGACTAGATCGACACTCCGCACAGAAAGGAAAGCTTTCATGTCGTTTCCATAGCTCAGACGGTAAGAATTCTGCGTGTTGTGTAGAAGAGTGCGAGTTCGATTCTTAGTCTACACAACAATTTTTTTTGTCTAAATAACGTTGAAATAGCTAAGTCACGTTGAAATATAGTTTTACAAAGTCCTGAGATTAAGTGTTAATGATCGCAAACAATACAAAATTACAAGTTATAATATTATAAACGTTAATCTAATGAATGCATTTATACACACACATATATACAATGTAAATGCATATATATTAAAAACTAACAATTAAAATGAAATTAAAAAAATATATAATAATAGACAAACTTTTACAAAGGTTTAAAGTCCTTAGGCTATGTCAATTGTTGAGTAATTATTACAATAATTTATTAATAGTTTCCCATATGTGTAAGAAATGCACTCGCAAAAAATTTTTGTTAAAAGTATGGCTTTGGATTATTTCATTCTCACCCCTGCAGCTAATTTTAACTATTTTATCTATGTGTTTGCATTCAATTTTATTCATGTTATGATTGAACGAAAAAGCACTTTTGCAGTTATTGACTAATTACATATATTTATAATAATTATTAAATACATCTGTTAAGTAACCAATTGGAGTATCTTTTGCAAAATCTTGAATGTTTAAGTTCTCAATAATATTTCTGTACTATATACTATAATACGTTAAAAGAATTTGCAATAGATTTGGGATCCTCTACTTTATAATCATTGGTTTTAATGAAAAAATATTTTCTTTCTTAGGATATCTACAAGTTTAAATTTAATAATATTACGAATAGGTTTAATTGCATTATCTGAATTTTGTACTTTTCTACTCAAATATATTCTATTTCCCTCTTTCATAATTTTTGATAAATTACACTGTACTTCTTGCAGTATTTAAGAACATGAAGATCATTACATTGCAACTCATTACATATAGATTCTTCTTTTTAATACATGAGATTTTGAAGTCCCTGCGTTATATACATGTTTTAACTTTTGAATTTTTTCACAACATTGAGTGGAGAACATCCACTGAAGTGATTATGAAATTAAGTGAAAAATTCAATATATTTACTCTTAATATCAGTAGTACCAGTATCATATATGTTTTTCCAAGATTCATTTTGTAGACATAAATGTAAATAATCACTAGATACAGCAATTACGATCCTTTCTTAGTTTTTAAATTAATATTTTGAAATTGTTCAGTGACATTGGAAACACATAGGATTTGTTTATCATGGTCAGACAAGCCATTGATTATAGGTTCTGTCGAATAGGAATTCAGTCTAATTCTGTGTACAAAACGTTAATCAATGGCTGTGTTACTTCAGCTTGTATGCTATGGGAAAATGACCCTACGAATAAGTTTTCCAGTTTCAAGGAGTGAATTTAATTTACTTTTACGGAAAAGTTCAGAGAGATAATCTATGTTTATGTCACTACAGATCACAAATTCCATATGAGATTTCTAAAGTCTTTTCTTTACAAATTCAATGTTGGCTATAAATATTAATAAATAATGTAAGAAATATGAATGATTGTAGTTATAAGTCTGATTTACATTATAAAAAGCAAGAAGTTAGATTCCTCGGCAAGATTCGAACTTTCGATGTTTGGTTTTGTCGTCCAACGCACAACCACGGACCTATTCAAAGCTTATGTTAATAACATACAATTTAGCTGTAGCAATGTGGTGTCATAACTTGGGGTTTGTTTATTTAATGTAATTAGATTTAATTTGATTAGTTTCGCAACAATTGGACTTCCTGTTATATCCTGTTATTTAGATATTTAATTTAGGGTTGATTTATTAACTCTTACTATGCAAGATGCCTCTTATTTCAATAATTCTATATCATGTTAAATAGTCATTGTCTACACTAAGGTATTATCGTCATCTCTCATTTCTCATCGTAATGGCGAACCGACGTGACATGAGACAGCGAGTTATAGCTCTAGTTGAGGCTGGATATGGGGCTAGATCTGCTGGCCGTTTGGTCGGTGTTCCTGGAAGTACAGCCGCGAGATGGGTTCATCGTTACCAAAATTTTGGGGAGGTCGAAAATCGCCCTATTCCTGGGCGTCCGCGGATTTCTTCATTGGAAGAGGATGCTCTTTTATTCGAGACAGTTCGACAGGACCCCTTTCTGACTGCTAACGAAATAAGAGCAGCATCTAACTTTCCCGGCTCTTCACAGACTGTGATCAGCAGGTTGAGGAACCGCGGTATTAGGAGCCGGAGGGCTGCGCAAATGGAAATATTGGGGGAAGCACAAGCTGTCGACCGTCTTGCCTTCGCTACCAATCGAGTGGATTTCGATTGGAGAAATGTAATTTTCTCCGACGAAACAACCATCTCGAGTGATTACGAAGGTCCTGTCCGTGTCTATCGTGAGGATGGTCTCCGACATGATCAGCGCTATGTGCACCGACGTGAAAGATCGGGGCGCTTTAGCATATCGTGTTGGGGGTGGATGTCTTACGATGGACCTGGCGTTATAGAACGCATCGATGGCCGGTTTAATGCGGAAACTTACGAGCACATTCTGGAAAATATATTCCTTCCCTCCGCCCGAGAACGTTTTCCCGAAGGAACATTGCTGTTCCAGCAGGATAACCATCCCGTGCACTCTGCTGCAAGCATTCAAAGATGGTTTCAAAGGAGACCCGAGATCGAAATCATTAATTGGCCTCCGAAGTCACCTGATTTGAATGTCATCGAAAATTTATGGGCGGAATTGAAAAAGAGAAGGATAGCCACCTATGCCCACCGACGCCCTCGAAATCGAGACGAATTGTGGGATCAAGTTGTTGACACCTGGGAAGATCTCGCCGGGAATCAGAACTTATTCCACAATCTCGTGACATCCATGCCGGATCGACTTAGAGCTGTAATAGAAGCTGATGGCATGTGGACAAGATTTTAAGTTAACAGGTCTCTTTTTGTTTCTTATGATTTTTGTTTGAGGAAGAATACTTTTAACTTCCAAGTAAGATTTATTTTTTTTGACGAGGTTCAGCCCACTTGTAAGACCCAGAAATTGGGCATAAATTATTCCATATTTTTTCACAAATTAGACAGTCGAGGAACTCTGAACAAATTAATTACACCTCAATAAAAAAAAAGTTTTACCTGGGATCGAACACGAGACGTTTGGGTTATACAATGGAACCGGCACGCTACAATATGAGCTACCGAGACAAGACAGTGATAGCAGCAGTCCAGAATGTAGATCCGATAGCAGGCATTTGCCATTCGGTACAGTGAAGCAATGATATTTTGGGACTCGAGCTATGTTGTGAAATCCTGGCCTTAAATGGCAGTCTTCTTCGTGATCCTTATTCTGGTCCTTGTCCTTGTTGTGGTCCTTGTAACAATTCTTGTACTATCTGTCATGTTATGTATCCCTACGTCGATATCGAGTGAACCGCGCTGTAGAACTTTAACTTTCGACGACCAAGAATCGTGTCATTCTTTTTCAGGGTAACTGTACCTTTTAAGTTAAAAATACCTACTGAAGCTATGAACTTTTGACCTCATCCACTGACAGAAATCATCTACAATGTTTGCAGATTGTGCCATAGAGATATATCAATATTGTATCCGACACATTAAAAATTTATTGCTACGCTACGTGCAGGTTCAATCAGTGGCGTACTGGCCCAAAAAATATTTCACACCATTACGTGCAAGTTTGAACCCGCATATCCCTAATTCTCTATCTCATAATACTTATCTTGGACCCCTCCACAACCACTTAAATTTCTCGGTTGAATTCTAAAACACTCCATATATTGTTTCTATTTTAAGAGTCACTCAGTTATTAAAATATACTCTTTTATTTTGGAATCGATGTTAGAATATAATTTATGTTGTACTTTTTGTTACTTCAAATAAAATATTCTTTATTCATTATCCGGAAACATTTAGCCATTAGAGAAAATTCCACTACCTACTTCCCTCCTTCCCACACTGAATACAAAGCTCGCTATCAAATATCTAGTGGTTGAAGAGAATTTGTTAATTGCATATTCCTATATATATATATATATATATATATATATATATATATATATATATATATATTTCTGTAATGACGTTAAACCTTCTAGTTATTAAATATACTTTTAAACAGACTCGAGGGAACTTATACCTCTATAATTATTACGATTGCGTTCTATCCTTTCGTAAATATAGGATTTAATATAGAGTTTTTTTCTATTTTTCTGGAATTTTTTTCCTGTATCCAACATGTTTTCAAGATGTTGAGTAATATAAGTTTTAA
This sequence comes from Periplaneta americana, assembly GCF_040183065.1. Classification (NCBI taxonomy): domain Eukaryota; kingdom Metazoa; phylum Arthropoda; class Insecta; order Blattodea; family Blattidae; genus Periplaneta; species Periplaneta americana. The sequence goes on along the minus strand of NC_091130.1, from coordinate 81,869,627 downwards.
TTTAATTCATTATTTTAACAAACCATAATTAGTTAACAATACTTGCTGGTTCGAGTCCTCATGGGGGAAGAAATTTTCTCATGAAATTTCGGCCAGTGTATGGGACCGGTGCCCACCCAGCATCGTGATGTACTTGGGGAGCTACGATAGGTAGCGAAAATCCGGTTTCGCAAACCAGCTATAACGACTGGGGAGTTCATCGTGCTAACCACACAATACTTCCATTCTGGTTGGATGATCGTCCATCTCTGCTTCGGCATGTGGACGTGAGCCCAGCAGCCGGTTGGTCGGTCTTGGCCCTGCAAATGGCTGTAGCACCATAATTAGTTAACAACAAATAAATTAATACTATAGAATTACACACACAAAAAGTAAAAAATTAACAAATTGACAAATTACTGCAGATTTTGTTCAAACTGTTCGGGTAGGCGATTTGTAAACAGAATCCTACAGGAAGTAATTTAATTATCGGATTCTTCCCTGGACATATTCACGCCCTTTGCTAAGAAACAAAATTGGTTTCCGGCATGTGCTTTACTACCTCAAAATACTTGAATTATGTCTCCTATAAGTCAACATAGTTTATCGGTTCAATTTAGATTCACTCTGTATTGTTCTTGTCGTGGTAAGTCTCAAGGTTCAACCGTATAGAAAATTTAAAAAAAAATTCCGGATTGGCCGGACCAAAGAACTGACCCAAAAGTGTAGGCAATACTACTTTGCTATTGTAGCTTAAAAGTAGTTTTTAAACGTTGCACGTAGTCTCAGCTTATAGTATAAATACCTAGCAGTCAGGATCTGCAGCTCGCAGACGGTGGCGCGTTGTACCGTGGCTTTACCAGGCAGCACGCGTGCCGTGAGGTGAACAGGCAGACAGGTGACCCGAGCGAAGCAACACGTTGTGGGTCAGGCAGGTGCGTGATCAATAACCAGCGCGACCCAACCTGCTCCATCAAGAAGCTGCACACAACCGCGACATCATCATCGGCTTAGGCAGCGCGCGGATTCGATCCTCGACAAACACCTTTCCTTATGCAGTATATCGTTCTCAATCCAATTACGTTTCGGATTCAAACTTTCGGACTTTTAGGGCGAAAAGAAACCTTAATGTTTGTTTTTACCTACCACGATGAAAAGATGTAGGCCAATGTCAATTGTTTAACTCTTGTGAAAGCGCTCATCTTCATTTATTCTTTTTTTTTCAAAGTTAATGATATAATATGATTTGGGACTTCCTCAATGTTCAACATTAGTTATTTCTGCTCCTCTAACATTGTGCAAAATGTAAAAACCTCTAGCAACAATCTTTGTAATTCGTTCATTCATTCGTTTCAGGTTCAAGAGCAGATCTTTCACTGAAAACGCAGCATTATTCATTCTTTCCTATATTCGTCTTCATCTCAGTTTCCGCATTTGATCTATATATCTTAATGTTATCTTTCATCTGATATCTTCTTCTGGTCCGAATTTTCCTCCCTTTTACCGTAGGCCTACCTTCCAGTGCATCCTTCAGTAGGCAGTTTCCTCTTAGTCAGTGATCCAGCCACTTTGTTTTTCTCTTCCTGATCAGTTTCAGAGGTTATTATTTCTAGCATAGCTTCATTTCTCTTTCTATCTATTTCACACGCTCTATTCTTCTCCATATCCACATTTCAAATGCTTAAAGGCGGGTTTTTCACTTCGTAGTGAATCCATGTTTCTTACTTACTTACTAGCTTTTAAGGAACCCGGAGGTTCATTGCCGCCCTCACATAAGCCCGCCATTGATCCCTATCCTGAACAAGATTAATCCAGTGTCTGTCATCATATCCCATCTCCCTCAAATCCATTTTAATGTTATCTTCCCATCTACGTCTCCGCCTACCCAAAGGTCTCTTTCCCTCCGGCCTAACCAACTAACACTCTATATGCATTTCTGAATTCGCCCATACGTGCTACATGCCCTGCCCATCTCAAACGTCTGGATTTAATGTTACTAATTATGTCAGGTGAAGAATACAATTCGTGCAGTTCTGTGTTGTGTTAACTTTCTCCATTCTCCTGTAACTTCATCCCATTTAGCCCCAAATATTTTCCTAAGCACCTTATTCTCAAACACCCTTAGCCTATGTTCCTCTCTCAAAGTGAGAGTCCAAGTTTCACAACCATAAAGAACAACCGGTTATAAAACTGTTTTATAAATTCTAACATTCAAATTTTTTGACAACAGACTGGATGATAAAAGCTTCTCAACCGAATAATAACAGGCATTTCCCATATTTATTCTGTGTTTAATTTCCTCCCGTGTATCATTCATATTTGTTACTGTTACTCCCAGGTATTTTAATTTTTCCATCCCTTCAAAGGATAAATTCCCAATTTTTATAATTCCATTTCGTACAATATTCTCGTCACGAGACATAATCATATACTTTGTCTTTTCGGGATTTACTTCCAAACCTATTTCTTTAGTTGCTTCAAGTAAAATTTCCGTATTTTTCCTAATCGTTTGTGGATTTTCTCCTAACATATTCACGTCATCCGCATAGACAAGTAGCTGATTTAACCCGTTCAATTCTCTGTTATCCTGGACTTTCCTAATGACATAATCTAGAGCAAAGGTAATAGTAAAGGTGATAGTGCATCTCCTTGCTTTAGCCCACAGTGAATGAAGCCATGTTTCTAACCTATAAAATGTACACTCCATATAAGGCAGTACACTAGTCTCTCCCTTATTTCTTTTTTCCAGAAGTGCGTAGAAAATACTCTTTTTTCTATTAAAAGCTTCCTTTCTAATTGCTGTCCTCCTTTTAACTTCTTGGCAACAGCTCAGGTTACCACTTATAGTGCACTCCTAATATTTGAAGGCGTCCACTTGTTCTACTGCCTCATTTAGTATTCGCAAGCTTACCTTGTTTAATTAACTTTCGATAACTATGATCTTCGTCTTGTTTACGATTATCTCCATTCCATACTGCTCACAGCACTCATTTAGCTCCAGTAACATATCCTTTATCATCAGGTCAAAGTATGTGTGATCTTGCAATACTGATTTCTGTATGTATTATTACTTGATATTCAATGTTAATTTCATTCCTGTAGTGTGCTTGATGTACAGATGTTTCTTAGCATGACTAACGAGTGAGGGAACTTCAATACCACATCGTTGCTTCTAGATCTAGATATAAATATGGTTTTGTGTAATAGGCCTATTATAACACGAACTAAGGAATCGTCGAACTGACTAATTCGTTGGTTATCTGATGACGGAACAGTTTTTATTTCAAGAAGATTATAATCATAGATAAGAAGTTCGTACCAAAACAGTATATTTCTGTTGAGTACAACGAGAAATATAGATGTCATCCGCGCCTCGCCATGCTCCCGCTCGCTACAGACGATACAAAGTATGTTCACATAACCAACGCATAGTGGCATTCTGTGGAGATATGTACAGTCATGAATACTTTGAAGAATATTGTTAATTCATATTAATATTTTAGGTTGTGAAGAAAGTGAGCTATTATTATTATTATTATTATTATTATTATTATTATTATTATTATTATTATTATTATTATTATTATTATTGTATTAGGGGAGAGTCGGGTAGTATCGGACATCGGGTAATATCGGACAGTGAGTTTCTTTCATCTACCACACGATGATAGTACCTGATTGACATGGTTACGTTTCTGTGATGTCGCATAGAGAAACGTAACCATGTCATTCAGGTACTACCATATGGTGGTAGATGAAAGAAACGCACTGCCCGATATTACCCGATGTCCGATACTACCCGACTCTCCCCTACTTACGTAATGTTAATATTATGCATGATTCCAAAAAGTAAACTCATCTGTTATTAAATAATTATGCAAACCGGAGTGTGTAACACATTTATCTTTTCCCGGATTATTCGTCGTTAAATGTTGACTTCTCGTGCTGCTATGCATTCGGTTGCGTATCAGTCCAAGTTCAACATCGGAATTATGATACGAACTTCCTAGCTGTCATTACAATAGAAGTGAAAAATTTCCTTGAAAACAATTATTATGGTTTTAATATTATGTGCTACATACGAGATACACTATTAGATGAAAGGCTGGTTCACAATAAATTGGGAACGGAAACGACAACGAGAACGATAACGGAAATAATATTAAAATACATTAATTTAAATGTGAACATTCACAATAGTTAATTGTGAATGCTCACATTTAAATACATTTACTTTAACAGTATTTCCGTTCTCATTGTCGTTTCCGTTCACGGTTTATTGTGAACCAGCCTTTACAAAGTAGTTGTTCACCTGATAGTAAGATATACTGTATCATATTTCAGATTTGCTCCAGTAGTCTACAGTCTTTTGACGTAGAATGAATATTTTCAGAGTCCAAATATTGTTTTTTAAGTATTTCTTTTGATAAAATGAAAATGATCAATGTTACTTGTTATAATGTAGTTAGAAACATAATTGTATACTTTGCATTTTATTTTATTTTTTTTAATTTATGGGTAAATTATTTTAGTTTGGAATTTACGAAGTTTATAATTACAAATTATTGTTTGTTTATATTATTCGTTTGTTATTTTCTTGTTCTAAGGCTGTGGACGATTGGAGCACATGTTTGGCTACCACCCAGCTGTACATGTTTCTCGTTCTGGTTCACTGACATTGAGAGATGCGCTATTACTTTTCATTCGGTGTAGATATAGTCCAAGCTCACACAACTAACAGTTTTGGTACCAACTTCCTAGCTCTGATTATAACGAATCAACGATGGTTAAACTGCCAAGCAACTTGTGACGGACATCGGAGAAAAAAAAAACATGTATTAAATGAAGTAAAGCCTATTGTGAAAAATACCTCACTTCATTGATAAAGACGAATAAAATGTTGGGGATTATGCCTTCAGTTACACAATTTCATTCAATAATGATAAATTTTTTTATGTTTTTTTTTTTCATTCAATTTTTAAATTCAGAATTTCCATCTTCTTTTCATGTTCCTCCCGTCCCTGTTCACATCTCTCTTTAGCACATTCATTTTTCTTCTTCAGTGTAGTAGATTTTCTGAGCTCCCATCATGAATAGAAGTACCCATTTTCTTCTTTTTATAAACAGAAGTTAATTCAAGACTCCTAAAAGATTTAGGAAGTCCTGGTGACCAGGAGAACCACGTGTTCGTTGTGCACTGATTGTGTAAAACAATGGTACATTATAGATGTTACATCGAGGTGTACTAATTGATAGTAATAAATGAATTTTTGCTTCAATAATTTATATCTGTTGTAACAAACTTGGTTTTTATCAGATGTTATCAGTAACATCTGGACTGCCTTTCATTTCAATCAAAGTCTCTACATCAGGCCTGCACAAACGGCGCTCAAACAAAACGAAATGGAAAAAGTATTAAATAATACAATTGTAAAATAAATACAAAATATAATGCAATAATGGAGTAATGTATTATATACATAAATTATATTTTATTTCCATTTAATTTATTGAATTTTGAAAAATGCATAACATAAAAATATATATTTTTTAATTTAATGTAAGAGAGAAATATAAAAAATGTAAAGTATCAAAAATGGATATATAAAAAAATAATATATATATGTACATAATAAAAGAAAAGACAATTAAAATTTATTAGAATACTAATCAGAATAAGAGATATAAATACGAGTATATCTGACAAATGTATGCACCAAATGCTACAAATTTCGCATCAATATGTTCACCTGTAATAAACTTTAACTAGAAGATGATCATAACAAATCAATGTTCGCTGAAACTTTACTCTTACCGTAAAATTAACTGTAGATAAGCTTTAATCTTACTTAACTGGACATTGTAAGATTGGCCCTTAGAGTTACTATGAGACTCTGAGGTAGCCCTTTCAGTCTTTCAACCAAATATAGAAAGGAAAACCGAACAAAACCACCAATCGAAGAAAACAAAAAGCTGATCCAACCAACAATATTGTGGCACCAGTCTGGGTTGTTCTGATTGCCTCAGGAGTGTCGCGCCCATCTAGCGAGAAGGGAGGCGCGGGGAAACGGAAACTCGATCTTCGGTAGGAGCTGTAGCGCGGTACGGAGCCGGGGGAGGAGAATTGCGGTGGCGGCGCTGAGTGGAGAGAACAAGGGAAATATCTAGAAGTCTATTTCTCTCGAAGATTCTGAAAGCCACTCGAATCGAAGATTCCAGAACGTATAGTTTAGTAATAAAAGCGCGAGTGGCCGACAATCAGTCTTGAGTCTTCAAATCTACAAGTCAGTCTTCAAGTCTTGTCTTGGACAGCAGCGAGCAAGGGGGACCTGAGTTCGACGTGCGGAGGATCGCATCTGGGAGACTCGGGTTCGACGTGTAGTGAACCTCATCTGGGGAACCTGGGTTCAACGTGTAGTGAACTTGGGTGAGTCCGTAACTGTGACCATGTCCACCAGGGGAGTGTGACGCAGCTCGAAGACCTGAGTTCGATGTGTAGTGAACTTGAACAGTGAGATAGAAGAACTAGCCAAGGCAAACGAACTGTGAACAGAGAACTGACAGTTTTGCTCTGCACATAGTGCATTGTGAATATTAATTGAAATTAGGAGTACTTGTTGTTCTTCTCAAGAATACACATCGTGTATTACCATTGTCGTGGTGTGGAGTGCAATAACGACTATTGTGTTGCTGTGTTGAGTGGAATATTCATTATTGTAGGGTGAATTATTAAGATTAGTAATTTCCGCTTTCTAATAGACCGGTTACTTGAAGTCCCATTAAACAAAAAGAATTATCAGGCTGAATACCAATACATTTTAAATTTAGCAAAAATCAACGGCTTCAATAAGAAACACATTACCAATTTGATAAGGAAACGTAAGAATAAATTTAAAACAGAAACTAAAACTAATAGTACTTTAATAAGTTCTAACAAAAAGGTTAAAACCACCAACCAGAAACTCATGACATTCTTTGGAAATGTTTCATACAAATTAGGTAACCTTTTTAAAAAGGAGAGGATTAACGTGTCCTTCCGTACCAATAACAAATTGAATAATATTATCCCCAACAACCTACAAAATCACAATAAATTTGCCAATAGTGGGATCTACTTATTGCAATATAAAAATTGCCCCAGCAAATACGTAGGTCAAACTAAAAGGAACTTTCGCACTCGCTACAGAGAACATGTTTCGGACTTTAAATTCAATAGGAATAAATCAAAATTCGCCGCACATCTCATCAACCAAAATCACGATCTCACGGGCATAGAAGATGCTTTGCAGGTTCTAAAAATTATCAATAATCACAATTACATCAATGCTGCTGATGAATTATACATTAACACTCACTCTAATAGTAACAATAACCACCTGCTTAATGAACAATATCCAAATTCAAATAACCCGCTGTTTAAGATTATACAGAAGTAACTTCCGATCATCTACTAGTCTTGTCGGGTATGCAGTTTTCTTTGTAAGCTACTTCTTAATGCAAAGGTCAGTCGTGCCGCCGCTCTCATGAACTCCAGCCAACTCTTTCAATTTCTTGTAAGTAACGTTCTATATGATCTTAAACAATATTTTCAAACAATTTTGTTCATAGCATCCTTTGCTAATTACAGGGCTTTATCCTGTCACCATTACTCGGCAACACGACCGCCCTATTTGTAGCATCTTTAATCTGATTTCGAAACTGTTACCGCAATACTAGAAGAGGTCTTGCCGTCCCCCTCGTCATACATGCTTTCTACTATACATCATATTCTACATACAACCTGGTGGCTGCATCACTCAATTTCATTAACTGTTTTAATTTGTATTTTACTTTTAACGTTGTTTTAACTAGTTAAGACCAAGTGTTCATTTTGTTAACATGTTTTATTCGACCTGAAGATGCCAATATAGGCCTAATTGGCGAAAACGTTTGTCGTTAAAATATATGTAATGTTACTTTTTGGTATAACACAAATTTTAATGTAATTCTCACCGTTAAGTATTGATTGAATTAAATTCTTATATTAATTGATATTGTACTTAACGGACCAATATGCCATTGAAATCAAACAAAACTAGCCAATCATGACAGAAATTCAAAATAAGAAAACCCCAACCAGCATAACTAAGTAATCGAAAGAAACAAAACGAAGTTAATCGAACAAACCAGCTGAAGCAAACAAAACGAAATAAAAGACAATTAGTGGAAGAGAAAACATGAACCAATGAAAACAAGCAAACCCGAAGCAACTGAGCCAACCAATTGAAGCAGACAAAACAGAATGAACCGAAATAGACAATTGAAGCAAACAAAACCAAACTAACGAACATAAAAAACCAGAACAACAGAAACAAACAACCAATCCAAGAAAGCAAATCCAAAACAACCGAACTAGCAAACTAACTAATGAAGGCACACAAAACAGAACGAACCGAATGAACCAACTACAGCAAACAAAACCAAATCATCAAACCAAGAAAAGAAATACAAGGAAACAGAATCAAATAAATTAAAGCAGAAAAATCAAACGTATGTAACCAACCAGTATGAGCACACAAAATCAGCAAACATCAAAAGAAAATAAATAAATCAACGTTTGACCCGAGTCGTCGAACCAAACGTAACCATTCTGAGAATGGGAAGCATGAAACAGCTCAACAAGGCTGAGTGCTCTGGCTCACGCCACACTGGCTGGACAGTTCACCATAGATGAGGAGCAATGGTGGTCAGACTTATTGAGGAAACAATCAGTATTAAGGGTGCAGAAGGGATGTTGGGCGCATTATCAGGACGGAACTGGAGTCAGCGATCGATGTTGCATAAGGTCAGTAGCTATTAATAGGTCTCCACATTAATATTCAGGCACAGTGGGAGTATAACGGAGCGCCGGAATCTTTAATTTGAAGCAGAAGTTATGTCATAGACTCTGAAATTGAATCGCTAAACGAAACAATGGATAATTATTTTCATAAGTAGGTATGTTACGGCTATTTATAAGGAGGTATTAACATAAAGGTAACACTAGTCTTTAAAATTTGTCTGACTTTGTTTGTCTATATTTTAAGAATGCAGTATTACTTAATCCTATGATGCTCATTGTAAATAAAGAAGTCATTTTTCTGCAACAACGATGAGACTATTATACAAGATTTAACTAAAATGTATACAGGGTGGAAGGTAACCTTTTACAATCCTTCACACACATAACAGATCATGCCATTTGGGAACGTTTTGTCACATAATATTTTTCCATAAGACCAACAGTTTTCGTAATATTTCGAGAAAACGAATGTTGCAATGCTGAAACGTTGTAGACAGCAGTGTTTACTTCGTGAGATCATTGCATCCCAGCATACTGAATGTCGCTCCAATCATCTACTTGGCAGGGGTTTTGAGAGAATGTACAGACAAAACATCTGTTGAGAATGCAGTGAAATAAAAATTTATGTAATCGCAACATGTTAATTCCATGAACTATGTTATTCGTTATCTGTGATGAAACGTTCATTATTGTATCGTTTCAGCACTAAATTTAGTACCAACAAACACGTAGTTTCCGTTACATTTTAAGGCAATTTCATCAATAATACAGTAGAATGAAAAACTATGCATAAAACAAAATTAATCCTTTAAATACATTATTATTTTACATTGAGGATCGAACAGTTGATCTCACTCCAACTCAATTACAATACAATGTTTGGAAGAAATTAACAACTTTGAAATTAAATGAAAATGATACACATTAATGTGGGGTACATTGTTAAATTTTGTACACCATTCTCTACAGTGTCTTTTAAAGCTATTTTTCAAAGTGTTCACCAGTTGCGTGTCTACAACTTTCACACTCCGAGATCCAGTTATCTGTCACGGTATAAGCGAGCAGCTGCAGCGGCATTGTGACTAGTTTCGCCAAAAATTAATAACATGTCCAGATACTCATGATTAGAAAACTGTGGCATCTCGTTGTGTTTCAACTGCTTCGAACTGCATGTAGCCTGCAACTAATGATGAAGTGAATGTAAGCGTATCGTCCGCTCCATCCACCTAGCTCGACCACATGGTTTGGAGAAAGAAACAGTGTTTCCAGACCTGTTCCCACGACTACTAACGCGATTTATTCGAAATCTGTGTTATTTTCCATGCAAATACTACTATAATATGGCCACACATAGCTTATTCTATCATCCTACATGAGATGAAAATCCAATTTTTTTAACAGACCTTCTGGGAACGAAATATTATGACATTTTCTTTTTTGTCATAATTCGAGATATATCCCAAAAGGATTGTAAAAGGTTACCTTCCACCCTTTGTAAAAAACTTTAGCAACATTTTTCGCTCATATAGATTATGAAAAAATATATGGACATTGGTCGGGAAACGCTTTATTTCCTTCTTACAGCCCAATTTATACAATTATGCTCATATTGTATAATGCGGTACATTACGAAATAAAATTATCATACCACATGGAAATATGTCTTACAAGAAGTGCTCAAAATAGCCCCCGTTAGCGCAGCTACATGTACCATCTCTGCATACGTTGTATGAACCGCAAGCTGTTATATTTTAATGTAGAATGGAATCATAGTTATCGTATAACAACACAGTTAAGCTGAACCCAAAGTCGGCACATTTTTAGTAAACCATTCAAAGGTTCCGTGACAAATGGATAAGTAGAGATGAACCAACATACCAACGGACAATTTTGGTGTATGTAAAAGGTGTTGGATAAAGAAATTTATTATCCAGATATTATTACTGTTGTTATAATACTTTCCCCTTGTATGTATATGCTTTTTGTACTTTGAAATTTTACAACAATGACCTACAAATCTTTCAGCTTGTGTTAAATATAAAACCAATGCATGTAAAATGCCACTTACGAGGAAAAAAAAAAAAACTTGCGCTTTAGTCCTATGCAGTCCCACACTAGTTTTCAGTTTTCACCAGCAAATTAACTTTTACACTTTTCATATTGCTAAAGAACGTTACCCTGAGGGGAAATGAAGTATTCTGCAAAGTGATTCCTCACATTCAATGTCAAGGAAGCTTCTCGCACGTTGCATGGTTGATGGGTTGATAAGGAACCTCGTACAATGTGTCATTAAAATTTATTCCATCTTTTCTGCGCGTGTAATTATACAAGGGGTAGGCTTTACAAACAATAGACTGATAAAGAGGTACGCTGATGTTTAGCGGCCTGTACAAAATACACTACTTCGATAATAAAATTTCAAACGTGACTTCTACCACACGAAAAGCTTTGATACATTTCTTCTCCAACTGGTGTCCTGCTGAACACGTCAGGTTCAACTACAGCCAAAGTTTACCAAAACTGGAAATTCTCATTCTATAACTTTATAGCACAAAACTTGTCAGGATAATAAAATTCCTATAACGTTGAAAAATTGTATAACACTTTCAACTGATAGTATTTCACTGTAAATAGAATGACACAAAATTGACATTCATGTCGTCGTTTTCAATTTCAGTCTACAATGCCCATAGGAGCTATTTCTATTACATCCATGATGACACTGGCAACAAAACTTACACTTGAACACATATTAGCTGTATGAAATTAAGGGAATCAGGGCACATTTAATCACCTTTACCATCGTCAATACCGTACCGTTTTAGGCCGACGTCTTTATTACAGGTGGCAATAAATATGGCAGCACACAAGCAACAAAACAGTCGTTGGAATATCGAAACCGACCTTTTGGAATATTTTTCAACATTTTGAAAATCTCATCCTACTGTATATATCTTTCAACATGAATATGCACACTTGCTCTACTTTGAGTTTTTAACACATCATCTTCAGTAAATCTCCCGTTGTAAAGAAAGGTGGCATAATAACTTACTAGTGAATGAGGTAACTGTGTATTAATGCCTGAGAACCCTTTGTCCGCTAGTATACCGTAATTCTCACTCAAAATATTCCCACTAAAATTACAAGTAAATTGCCGTTTGCACCGACTTACCTTCTTTTCAAATAAAATTTTGCACAACACAATCAAACACTGTCGTTAAGAGGCGCATCCTTATTTGAATGTTTAATTCTTTTTATCGACCTTCCAAATCGCAAAATTTCAGATTCTGTTTCCTTTTTTTTTTTTTCTTTTCTTTCATAAAATACAAATGACACATACGATGGATGATTTTCAATATTATTCGGCTCTCCCCCAACGAAATATTCAATGCAATTAGGAGAACATCCACGGAGTTTCATCCGCACATCAATAATAATAATAATAATAATAATAATAATAATAATAATAATAATAATAAATAATAATAATAAAACATTTAAATAAACAATGCACAAAGGAAATAATTTATTCTTCTCACTGCTAAAATCCATTACCTCCGTCTGTATGTTTCTTATGGACGATTGGGAAATGAATTACATTTAATTCCAGTTCCTTCAGTGTTTTACGCTGTATTGTGGTAATTCACTACGCAACAATTTCGCTGTGATTTAGACATTTTTACATATTCTTAGTTCATATACAGAGTAAACCGTAAGTAATGTCATTAATTGCAAGGGGTTATTCTTTAAAATATTACGAACAAAAGAGTTAAATACAATTTTCCTCGTTTTTGTTTCCTTTTCGAGGAAAAAATGTTATATATGAAATATTTCATTGCGTGTTTTGGGAAAGCCATTGATTTAATTTGCAATGTGCTCAGCGAATTTGAGAGAGCATTGTATCATGATGATAAATGATTGAAAAAAAATTAGTTTTATATTTTAAATGTCCAGAAATTTGATCCGAACAAATGGAACTTTTAGTTCTGAAATTTAAAAATGTTACATTTGTTCGGATCAAATTTATATACATTTAAAGGACAAAACTGAAATCCTTTCAATCATTTATTATGACAATACACTGCTCTCTTAAACTGACTGAGAATATTGCAAATTAAATCAAAGACTTTCCCAAAACACGCTGTGAAATTTTTCACATAAAACATTTTTTTGTCGAAAAGGAAGCAAAAACGAACAAAATTGTGTTTAACTTTTTTGTTCGTAATATCTCAAAGAATAGCCCCTTGAAATTAATGACACTACTTACGGTTCACTCTGTATATGAACTAATAATACGTAAAAATGCCTGAATCACAGCGAAATTGTTGCGTAGTGAATTACCACAATACAGCGTAAAACACTGAAGGCATTGGAATTAAATTTAATTCATTTCTCAATCGTCCATGAGAAGCATATAGACAGAGGTAGAGGATTTTAGCAGTGAGAAGAATAAATTACTTCCTTTTATGCATTGTTTATTTAAATGTGTTATGGGGGAAATTGAAACAGTGGGGTTGGTTGGCGATTGATTGATAATTAAAAGATAATAAAATAATTATATGAATTACAGCCCAAACCAAATGCTGCATTACAAGCCTGTCCAGAGGCTAAAAGTGGCAGCCCCACTACTGGACTACCTAACGATAAGGCTAGTAACCTATCTTAGGGAAAACTACATTACTTTCAAGCCTCAAACAAGCAGTATGACATCGTCGACCAGGAAGACCGTTAAGAAGACTGCTAGATGGGGCCGAAACAGGTCTACAGAGGCCTAATTCGTGAAGGATGATGATGATGATGACAGCCCAAACCAAATATACATTACATCATGTTAGACTAGATTGTTTACTTGTTCCGTTTAAAATATGGCTCAGCTACCCCAGATCATTCCCATAATAATAATAATAATAATAATAATAATAATAATAATAATAATAATAATAATAATAATAATAATAATAATAATAATAATATTTATTGAAGACTTCACTGACTGATTTGATCGTTCATGAATGCAGTCACCGAAGTTTCGCCACTTTGTTTCGCTAGAGACGTTGGTAGCAACCGTGCATGCTCCCTATAATAATAGGAGTAGTCTTTTGGGCTTATATTTGTAAACTGTAATTATCTTGCAAACGGGCCTAAGGTTTTTAAGGAAGTGGGTTGAATCTTCTTTTCCGGGTGCGCCCTCATGTCCGTAGCGAGAGATATGGCTCAATTTGGTGTTGTTATATAAGTTGCATTAGCGTATGGCTGGCTAATAACATTACCATTCGAGTGTGGCTAATAGTCTTTCACAATAAGCATTTTAAATTCAGTCATTTTTTTTGTTTCACCACAGATCCCGGAACGGGTGCCCATTCTCGGCTAGCGGAAAGATATATTCTAATACAAGAAACTGTACCATTTCAGTTCTCTCCGATTACCACAGTGTTACTACAGGTTGAGAAACACTCAGTGGCGTAACGTTTTTTAGCTGGGCCTCCGAGCAAAAATGATAATCTGGGCCCCTTTCCTTAATGCCATTATTTTCTTATTTCCATAATTTTTGTTTACACCTAATTTGAATAAAATAATTTAGCATAGTAAAATAGTCCATTTTTAAACAAAATTAAGTCAACAGAACTGAAAAAATTTAAATGATAACTATTATTCTACTAAGGCTATAATTACACGTTAGTAGGCCACCTAAGATAAATTTAATGTGACGCTTAGTTCAACAAGCGCTTTTCTCTTCTGGCCTTTTGAGAAGCAAATTACTCAGTCGGATCATGTAGATCAAGTCTTTGCGCTTTCCACATTCAATACTTAATACACTGAGAGCACTAAGTCTTTCTTGAGTCATGGTACTGGAGCACTGGAATTCGTTCCATCACAGGTAGTTTGTGTTTGACTGCTTGGTCGAAATATTGAATCTATTTTAGTCAATTTGGAAACATATTTTTCAAGTTTTTTTTTTCCTTTTGCGTTTTTCTGCACCACTTAAATATTCATAATTACTTTTAAAAGGTTTCATTGTCACAAAACACGAGAAAAATGACGAATTAAATCCAGTAACAAGCAGACGTGTTGCTATAAAAAACTTCTTTATTTCAATGTGCGTTTACTGTTTATATCAGGGCTGGGCAGCAAGAGCGGATTCTACTCTCTCACGGGGGGAGCCATATGATTTCTTTTTTTTTAATTTTATTTATTTATTTATTTTTTATTTTTTATTTTTTTTTTATTATTAAACTGTGCTATCAGAAATTACGTGGTGAGGTGTTTCAGTCCCCATCACGCGAAAGATAAATCTAATAATTCCTATCTTTCAATCATCACACAACACAGTTTAAAGGTCTTTTTTTCTTTCTTTCTTTCTTTCCCCCCCCCCCTTACTATGCTAATACTTTGTAAGTTGCCCACATTTAAACGTTAATCCAGGAATCTGTGAAACTAAACAAACATTCAAAGTAAACTGACCTCACTAATGATTAGGATTTTAAACAACATTTTCAATAATTAGATTAGAAATTCTGAATTTAATTCTTACAACAAACTAAAGGGGTTATTCCAACAAGTTTTAACGTATAACTGTAACTCATCTCAGGCATCACGATGCCTGCATGCCCGCTATAAGACACGTGATTTCTGAACTTCACAGGTGCACTGAGAATTATCACGTGACAAAGAACACACTCACATTATTAAAAGAAGTAACTATTCTTCCGTAAGAAAGTCTAACGTTTGAAGTTCTTCCCTAACATGTACATCAGTTTGTAGATATACCCTTCTGAGTTCTTTAATAAAGTCAGGTAAAGTTTTTGTTTCGTTTTTCAACATATAATAAATAAATCCCATGGCGAGCCACAATATACTAAAATAATGAGGAGTCTGTGGTACGTCCAGGTCAAAAACGATCCGCAGATTTGTGTTCGGGTTCGTTGCCTTATGCACATTATTTAGCTGTTGCTGAACCCATAGCCAAATACCCCTTGTAAGATCTGAACATCTTGTTAGTCTGTGGCTAATTGTATCAATAGTCCCACATTTATTACACTGTGGAGTTGGGACAATGTGGTACATGTATTTTCTCTCTTCCGTCATAATTATCCCATTAATTAGCGCATATGTCTCCCATTTCCAACTTGATGGTATATGTGGTATTTTAAAATATGACCAAATCTTCTTCCAGTTCTTATTAGGAAATTTACATTGTACACTCTGTAAACACCTCACTTGGTCTTGGAAGTAGCTGTAGATCAGTTTAGTTGTTATTTGTTCTGCTGCAATATTTGTGGCTTCCAAAAATTTGTTGGCGTCAGTGGTAAGTTTTGTCAAAGACCTAGTCATACTGGATGCATGCACTGAAGCAACATAGTTCGATATGCGCACTAGAGTGTCTATATTGTGATCTCTTTTATAAATAGAGCATCACATTTAGTTTTTACATTAATTAACTGTAAACCTCCTTCCTTGGTCGACAATCTGCATTGAGGTCGTGCGATACGAAATACGAAACCTTTTCACAAATAGAATCCTAAAATCTTTTCAATTTGTTGAGCTGTCTGAATGGGTATCGGAAGAACTTGGGCAAGGTACCATATTTTGGATAAAATAAACGTGTTTATATGCCACACTTTTTGAATAACATTCAAATTCCGACTGAGGTGTCTTTGGATTCCATATCTGATTTTATTAACAATATCTTTCCAATTTGTCTCAATAACATCCATTATATTGGGTGTTAATAGTAACCCTAAAATTTTCATTTTATTCACATTAGTAAATCGAGATGATATCGTTTGTCCTCTTGGAGTTAGGGCCATGAACGTACTTTTCGTAAAATTTATGACAGAGTTCGACGCATTCCCGAATACTTGTAGAACTTCTTGAATACGAGTAGGATCGGTTGTTTCTTTGCATAAAATGATCACATCGTCGGCATAGGCATAAACCGGGGGTGCAGTCACCATCTGTCTGTTATTGCACAAGGAAGGGGTCAGCATCCTCAGCAGTGGTTCTAATGCACATGTAAATAATATCATTGACATTGGGCAGCCCTGACGAACGGATCTTTGTATGCGATTGGTTTAGTAAAATACCGTTTATTTGTACACGTGAATATGCATTCTGATATAATTGTTTGAAGATATTGATAAGTTTTATAGGGATATTCAATCTATGTAACACTGCAAACAAATAGGAATGATTGATATTATCAAAGGCTTGCTCAAGATCTATGTTCAGTAACCCAGCAATATCATTGTCTCCTTTTTTCAATAACAAATCCCTAATAGTAGAGAGAATATTGGTGATCTTTCTTCCTGGCACTGCGCACGTTTGCCCTATATCTATAATTTGAGGAAGCAGAGTTTTTAATCTATTTGCCAAAATCTTCATTAGAATTTTATAGTCGGTATTTAGAAGTGTAATGGGTCTATAGTCTTGAATCATTCCGGTACATTGCTTTTTTGGAATAAGAATTACAATGCCCTCCGTAAAACTAGTACAGTCTACTTGACACTTAAATACTTCATTAAACACTTGTAGGAGTTGCTCTTTTACGAAGTCCCAATAAGCCTTATAAAAAGTAAAGGTAATTCCATCTGGACCTGGAGCTGATTTGGAACTTTCAGAAATTATCGCTCTTCTAATTTACTCTTCAGTAATGGGTTGTTCTAATAATTGTTGATCATCAAGTGAAATGGCTCGTTGCAAATATTGAAGTACAGTTTCCCTAGAGAAGGATGAGACGATTGAATATTCGTCTCAGATGTAAGACACTGCGCATGATCAGAGCCCAGAGCACTGATACACAAGATAACGAATATTGAGTTACTTAAATTCAGTCCATTTGGTTTGTTACTAGCATCGTTCCGAAATTCACTTCAAAAACTGCAAAAAATATGATAATATTGCGTAAATAAAAGATAAATATATACATAAATCGTGTAATTAAATCGACAATGGACCTTCATGACTAGATTGTCACTCCGCACAGAAAGGAAAGCTTTCGTGTCGTTTCAATAGCTCAGACGCTAAGATTTCTGCGTGTTGTGTAGAAGAGTGCGAGTTCGATTCCTCGTCTACACAACTATTTTTTTTGTCTAAATAACTTTGATATTGCTAAATAACGTTGAAATAGAGTTTTAAAAAGTCCTCAGATTAAGTGTTAATGATCACAGACAATACAAAATTACAAGTTATAATATTATAAACGTTAATCTAATGAATGCATTTACACGCGCGCGCGCACACACACACGCGCACACACATACACACGCACACGCACGCGCACGCGCACGCACACGCACACGCACACGCACACGCAGACACACACACACACACTCAATGTAAATGCATATATATTAAAAACTAACAATTAAAATGAAATTAAAAAATATTCCTAAGCCACACAGACACACTTTATAAAGGTTTAGAGCCCTTTGGCTATGTCATTTGTTGAGTAATTATTACAATATTTTATTAGTAGCTTTCCCATATGTGTAAGAAATGCACTCGCACAAAAACAATTTTTGTTAAAAGTGTGGCTTTGGATTATTTCATTCTCACCCCTTCACTTGATTTGAACTATTTTATCTACGTGTTTGCAATAGTGTTTAATTTAATGTGAATTCAATTTTATTCATGTTATGATTGAACGAAAAAGCACTTTTGCAGTTATTGACTAATTACATATATTAATACTAATTATTAAATGCATCTGTTAAGTTACCAATTGCAGTATCTTTTGCAAAATCTTTAATTTTTAATTTGCCAATAATATTTCTTTACTATATATTATAAGACGTTAAAAGAATTTGCAATAGATTTGGGATCCTCTACTTTATAATCACTGGTTTTAATGAAAAAATATTTTCTTTCATAGAATATCTACAAGGTTAACTTTAATAATATTCCGAATAGCTTTAATTGCATTATCTGAATTTTGTACTTTTCTATTCAAATGTATTCTATTTCCCTCTTTCATAATTTTTGATAAATTACACTTACTTCTTGTAGTATTTAAGAACATGAGGATCATTACATTGCAACTCATTACATATAGATTCTTCTTTTTAATACATGAGATTTTTAAGTCCCTGCGTTATCTACATGTTTTTACTTTTGAATTTTTTTAGAACATTGAGTGGAGAACATCCACTGAAGTGATTCTGAAATTAAGTGAAAAATACTATACATTTACTCTTAATATCAGTAGTATCCGTATCATATACGTTTTCCCAAGATTCATGTCGTAGACATAAATGTAAATAATCACTAGATAGTCTACAGCATTTACGACCCTTTTTTAGTTTTTAAATTAATATTTTGAAATTGTTCAGTGACATTGGAAACACTTAGGATTTGTTTATCATGTTCAGACAAGCCATTGATTATAGGTTCTGTCGAATAGGTTCTGTCAGTCTAATTCTGTGTACAAAACTTTATCAATGGCTGTGCTACTTCAGCTTGTATGCAGGTGGGAAAATGACTTTACGACTAAGGTTTCCAGTTTCAAGGAGTGAATTTAATTTATTTTTACGGAAAAGTTCCGAGAGATAATCTATGTTTATGTCACTACAGATCACAAATTCCATATGAGATTTCTAAAGTCTTTTCTTTACAAATTCAATGCTGGCTATAAATATTAATAAATAATGTAAGAAATATGAATGATTGTAGTTATAAGTCTGATTTACATTATAAAAAGCAAGAAGTTATATTCCTCGGCAAGATTCGAACTTTCGATGTTTGGTTTTGTCGTCCAACGCATAAGCACGGACCTATTCAATGCTTATGTTAATAACCTACAATTTAGCTGTACCAATGCGGTGTCATAACTTGGGATTTGTTTACTTAATGTAATTAGATTTAATTTGATTAGTTTCGCAACAATTGAACTTCCTGTTATATCCTGTTATTTAAATATTTAATTTAGGGTTGATTTATTAACTCTTACTGTGCATGATGCCCCTTATTTCAATAATTCTATATCACGTTAAATAGTCATGTCTACACTAAAGTATTATCGTCATCCCTCATTTCTCATCGTAATGGCGAACCGACGTGACATGAGACAGCGAGTTATAGCTCTAGTTGAGGCTGGATATGGGGCTAGATCTACTGGTCGTTAGGTCGGTGTTCCTGGAAGTACAGCCGCGAGGGGGTTCATCGTTACCAAAATTCAGGGGAGGTCAAAAATCGCCCTATTCCTGGGCGTCCGCGGATTTCTTCATTGGAAGAGGATGCTCTCATATTCGAGACAGTTCGACTGGACTCCTTTCGGACTGCTAACGAAATAAGAGCAGCATCTAACTTTCCCGGCTCTTCACAGACTGTGATCAGCAGGTTGAGGAACCGCGGTATTAGGAGCCGGAGGGCTGCGCAAATGGAAATATTGGGGGAAGCACAAGCTGTCAACCGTCTTGCCTTCGCTACCAATCGAGTGGATTTCGATTGGAGAAATGTAATTTTCTCCGACGAAACAACCATCTCGAGTGACTACGAAGGTCCTGTCCGTGTCTATCGTGAGGATGGTCTCCGACATGATCAGCGCTATGTGCACCGACTTGAAAGATCGGGGCACTTTAGCATATCGTGTTGGGGGTGGACCTGGCGTTATAGAACGCATTGATGGCCGGCTTAATGCGGGAACTTACGAGCACATTCTGGAAAATATTTTCCTTCCTTCCGTCCGAGAACGTTTTTCCGAAGGAACATTGCTGTTCCAGCAGGGTAACCATCCCGTGCACTATGCCGCAAGCATTCAGAGATGGTTTCAAAGGAGACCCGAGATCGAAATCATTAATTGGCCTCCGAAGTCACCTGATTTGAATGTCATCGAAAATTTATGGGCGGAATTGAAGAAGAGAAGGATAGTCACCTATGCCCACCGACGCCCTCGAAATCGAGACGAATTGTGGGATCAAGTTGTTGACACCTGGGAAGATCTCGCCGGGAATCAGAACTTATTCCACAATCTCGTGACATTCATGCCGGATTGACTTAGAGCTGTAGTAGAAGCTGATGGTATGTGGACAAGATTTTAAGTTACCAGGTCTCTTTTAGTTTTTTATGATTTTTGTTTGAGGAAGAATACTTTTAACTTCCAAGTAAGATTTATTTTTTTTGACGAGGTTCAGCCCACTTGTCAGACCCAAAAATTGGACATAAATTATTCCATATTTTTCAACAAATTAGATAGTAGAGGAACTCTGAACAAATTAATTACAACTCAATAAAAAAAAGTTTCACCTGGGATCGAACACGAGATGTGTCGGTTATACGGAGGAACCGACACGCTACTATATGAGCTACCGAGACAAGACAGTGACCACAGCAGTCCAGAATGTAGATCCGATAGCAGGCATTTGCCATTGTGTACAGAGAAGCAATGATATTTTGTTACCCGAGCTAAGTTGTGAAATCGTGGCCTTAAATAGCTGTCTTCTTCGTGACCCTTATTCTGGTCCTTGTCCTTGTGGTCCTTGTAACAATTCTTGTTCTATTTTTCATGATATTTATCGTTACGTCGATATCGAGTGAACCGCGCTGTAGAACTTTAACTTCCGACGACCAAGAATCGTCTCATTCTTTTTAAGGGTAACTGTACGTTATGTTGATCTTGCTCAGAGTGTACTCTATGGCGAAATCTTGCTTGAAAATATTTGAAAGCTTCTTCCAATATTAAGGGGGTACCTGTGATATTTTGGTTATCTGGTGTTTTTAACTGATGAATAAACTTTGTTTGACCTTTATTTTTTTCTGTAGCAATATGAAAAAGCGCGGCTTTTTCTTCAGCAATAATAAAACTATTTGTGCTTCGTGTTAAGGAACCTTGCAATACACGCTCTTGAAGTAAGTTGAGTCTCCTCTTAGCAGCTTGCATGTGCTTAAAAACATCTTTACCGTCACATTGTCGTTGATAGATGTTCTGCAGGAGTTCATAATGATAGCGCAGCTTGTTACGTGCAGTACGCGCCCTTTGTATGCCTTGGGATTTAAAAAACTGCTGAATAGCTGGTTTAACAATGTAGGTCCATTTATGAAGAATGTTGGATGAAGACCGTCTCACTCTATCAGTCACTGCCTCCCAAAAAAAATTAAAATCTTCGGTAATTTTGTCATCACGTAATAACTGAGAGTTCAGTTTCCAATAACTTTTCCCGATCTGTGGTACATGATGAAGTTTTTCCACTTTCAACATTACGCAATCATGGTCAGTAAAGGAAACTGGCATCGTACTGACCGTTTTAAGTTTATCTGTTGAAGCTGCGTTCACGTAAATTCTGTCGATAAGAGAAGCTGCATTCAGGTGATGATACGTAAACCGAATGTTGTTGCCATGCAGTTTTTCCCACACATCATATAAACCGAGTTGAAGGATCATGCGGTCTAAGGCTATCGATGGATTATATTCTCCAGTTTGGTCTTTTGCATGGAGCACACAATTAAAATCTCCACCAAAAAATAGATGATCAAAATTCTGTCTTACATAATAAGGTAATTCATGTGTAATAAAGTGTTCTCTTTCTGCTCGTTTATTCGAACCAGACGGGAGGTAAACATTTACATATAGCGTATTATCATTTGTTAGCAGCGTCGTTATTCTGCCGCTTGGATGGATTTCGAATTGTTTAATTTCAATACTGGAACGATACACAATGGCAATACCTCTTTGATTTTCCCCAGGGTTGCATATCGCATGAAACCGTGGACCCAGAAAATGCATATTATCTACATTTATTTCTTGTAACAAAAAAATATCGATATCATTGTCATTAATAAATCTTGTTAATTGCTGTTGCTTAGATCTACTGCGAAGAAGATTAACATTGAGAGTTGCCATTACATTTAAAGGGAGTGCCATCAAAAATAAAATGCACAGGCAAAAGTACATTTTATAATAATACAACTAATTATGAATTTATTACCCTTCGACTTTGGAAGTTAGGGTTTGTTTCTTTTTAGCAAGACGAGGATCTCTTGATTTAACCTGCCTCTTTAAATACGGTCGAATTATTAAATCAGTCGTTTCACTCTCCATCAGCGTATCCGGAAACATTGCATCATAAGAATCATCTGTACCGTGTTCTTGATTCACCGTATAAATAGGAAGGTCATTCACACGATCGACAGACATACTTTCTTTCGTGTCTTGTTGTGAGGCAGTTTGTGTACTGACCTTGACATTGACATCGTGCGTAGAAGGAATATTCTGCGCTGAAGCGGTGTTAGGATGTGGGGGAGTGCCATCCTCGGGTATCTTGTCTGACGTTGTCTCTGTTGTTATGGTTGAACTGTGAACTGATAAATCCATAACTTCAGATACGTCTTCTTTGTTTACTGATGACGTCGAAGCGGTAGCTTTAGTTTCCGTCGTATTGCTGGATATATTATTTTTGCTAACATCCACTTCCAGTTGTTGAGAAATATTATGCTCTCTTTCTGCAGGGTCGTGGTTATTTACATCCATCTGAAGCACAGATCGTCTCGCCGGCAGCGTCCCAGCTACCAACTTAGACCAAGCAGGTTGATACTTTTATTACGAGAAATCATATTCGCGAGGTCTTTTTTGTTAGGGCAATTATTTCGCAAATGGCCAGTTTGATGACAGTATGAACAAATAGTAGGTTGATTTTCATAACTTACTAAGGCTTTAAATCCACAAACATCAGTATATGAAGGGATGTGCGTTTTCAGACCCATTTTAACTGTGCGCACTCCATTCTTAATCTTATATCTAAAAGCCTGTCCCCATGAATCATCAGTAACTGAATAAACCGTGCCGTATTTTTCAAGAACAGTACTTATATTAGTATTAGAAAGTTCCGGAGGAAGGTTATAAATTTTGACAGATTTAATGCCGGGTCCTGCTTTCTCTATTTTTACTTTTGTTCTCTGTTCATTAGAAAATGTGAACGACAACTCACCTTTGGTTCTTTCTAATATTTCTTCAACAATGTTAGTGGAAGTACATTTAATGAAGACTTGCCGTGTCACTCCATTCAGTTGAATCATCTCTAGTTGTTCTTCCATTAGTCGGAGATCTTCATAAATCCATTCGTGAAGTAAATATGGTTGTGGTCGAGGAATATCTTGCTCGGTGAAGGATATCACAAGCGTTTGTTTCCTTTCTATCATAATTCTTATCAAATAAATATCAGGAGACTTAGTCAAACGTATATAGACGCAAACTTGTGCAGGAACACTTAACAAAAATAATCGCAGTTTATAACTCTCACAAAAGTCACTGAAATCTAATATGTCACTTATGAAACTGAAACACTCACTACTCAGACAGTAAATCGCGTGCGTACTCTACCAAAGCTTGCTCGCAACTGGTCTTCATCCTCTTTCTTCCCTGCCGAATACCGCGCAGCGTTGATTCAGTGACGGATGAAAATTAAGCGTTCCAGTTTTGAGTCTTGTTCCGCTCCCGATGCCCAGCCCTGGTTTATATGCTATGACTACGGCTGGCAACCTGATGACATGAAAATACACCATGAGAAACCATGTCTCCATCCAAAAAAAAATCACTCTGTCTCATTACCAACGTTGGCGTCACTTCAGTATGGTTGTGGGCGAGTCTACTGAGGCAATCGAGGGGGTGTTTAATGCGAAGTACTGCCAGTTGGATCATTGTATGCGCATCCTTGGGTCCAGTGATGTTGGTCATTACCACAGATTTCCAAAGCCAGAGAGTAAAAAGAGTGGCTATGCGTTATGGAAAATACATAATGTAGGCCTTGAATTGTAATTCGAACTCATTTCCAAATAGGCCTATGCGTCAGTAACCAAAGAACGTTTTCGGGCCTCCCTGGCCTCGGTGATCCCGCAACGCAGGGTCTGCGGGGGTGTAAGTTACGCCACTGAAAACACTGCTTTAGTTGACGTGAACCGGACAGAAAAGAGAATAAGTGATTGAAGTCGCCTGATCTTTGAGCTGTCTGTTACTAGAGCGAACCTTCGCGAGGGAGGGGGTTGGATCTAACTTACGTTTGACAGCAGCAAATTCTAGGACACAGAAAGTAGGCCTAAGGGTTTGTTGTTTACAAAACATATGACTACATATACTCTAAACTGAAACTAAGTAAGGATAAATATGTAATATAAACAGAACTATGGAATCTGGTAAGGGAAAAATTCAGAGAGAAAAATGAGAAAGAGAAACAAGATATGTAAACAAATGAACAGATTTAAATAAATTAATAGATACATGCAAGCTGTAACAGTTATTATGCGAATTATAAAGATGTATATACACGGACAATTTTAAGTTTACATAGGATGTATAACAATAAAAATAAGACGATGAATGAATTGCAAAGATTGCATGGTATCCAAATCTCGGTCTTGCAAATGAACCAGCACGCCAACGTGAGGGCAGCAGTGTGGTCTGTAATTAAGTAAAAACAACTCATCATCAAAGATAGAAGCGACACAACTCTAAACTCTGCAACGTATAATCAGAATGTACTACAATATCAGCGATAAAATATTAAACGGATTTCGTTACTCCACTGTTTCCGCATGCTGTTTGGGATCTCTGCTTTGTTCCTATCGATATTACAAGGCTTTCTCTTTTCATTTCCATTCCCCGTGACACGTATAAAGAATTCTGTTAGTCAGCTGTCGATTCGGCTTGCATTTCTGGGTTGACAGTTATTATTCAAGACAATTCGTCTCTACAAATGCCATCAGAACAGCTCATAGTGGAAGCTTGTTACGTAAGCTAGAGGTAATTAAAGAAAGATTGTTAGCTTTAATTTTCAGGTCCCAACAATAACAAACTTGTCAATTGCTTTTATTCTTGTATTTCCATAAATATAATATTCGTCTGGCCTTTTTTTTTATTTTCAACCTTCTGTCCACTTAAAAAAACTGGTCTTAAAAATTAAAATTTAATAATTAAAAAACATCCATCATCATTATCACCACTTCGCCGCCGTCGCTACCACCACCACCACCACCACCACCACACCGCCAATGAAGAACATGTATGGATTTTAATTCCTGCAGGACATTAATTAGCGAGAGATATTATGGTATACTAATAATAATAATAAAAATTATGGTTTATTTAACGACGTTCGCAACTGCAAAGGTTATATCAGCGTCGCCGGTGTGCCGGAATTTTGTCCAGCAGGAGTTTTTTTACATGCCAGTAAATTTACTAACATGGACCTATTGCATTTAAACACACTTGAATGCCATCGACCTGAGCCGGGATCGAACCCGCAACCTCGAGCATAGAAAACTAGCGCTATACCGACTACGTTACCCAGACCGACTTAATATTATAATATATAGGTGTATTACAAAATTTAAGCTTGTTTAAAACATTTTTTTATGTGACAGTATTCTAACAGTATTTATCCAAGATGTGGTGAAAATTTTCTTCTCTTGGTTGGCTATTTGAATCGCTATTTGTTAAAAGGGCGGAAGTCACATTTTTTTTCAAAATTAATTTTTTTATTGAAATGTGTTCTCTTACAATAAACGCATCAATATATCTTAAAAGAACTTAAAAAGACCCAGTAAAATGGTTAAAATGCAACGTAATATTTTATAATTTATGTTAAAAGTGTGGATGTCCTTGACAGTTTTTGTCTATCCTGTAAAATGTGTATTTTTGGACTTCCGCCCTCTTAACAAATAGCGATTCATTTACATTCCTGAAATTTGCTTATATGTCGTCCATTTTGGAAGTTCTCCATTCTCCAAATATCTTCTACTAAAAGACGCTCATGAAGAAACATTTTCACATAAATGAGTCAGTGTACAAAGAAACAACGTTCTTGACATCTGTGTTCAGGGCACATTTTGCATTTCACACTAACTTGCCAATTACGGGATTGACTTTTACGTTTCCTACAATACCATGCGAATTATGTCTTCGACCAGTATGTTCACAGAATTACAGAAAAACAAATTTCATGATAGTCGCACGCAACAAGAAATAGAATTAATGTTTCAAGAAGCGTCAATGCCTGTACTTTCCTTTTAGCCACGGCGACATGAATTTTGACCATCACAAATCAGTCATTTCCTTTTATAAAGGAAGCTGTCATGAAATAAATTACCCATTATCATGTTACATCTTCTAAATTTTCAATACAATTTTTTTCAATAATAAGACCGTTAACATTTTAATATTACTTATAACTAGTTCTATGTACAAGATTAATGGACAACAATACAGTCAGACAGTGAAAAAAGCATGAGCCAGGACCTTCTAGAACCTACTTTTGTAGTTAGTGTAGTGACAAAATTTTAACACAATAATGGCGATCCTGAACAGAATTTTTACGTAGGACTGAGTCTATGAACTCGGGTTAGTTTAGGGGCTGTACTTCGGATTACGCAATAAACTCAAAACATTATGTAGCGAAAACTGCTATGATTTTTAAGTAACAGGTTTAAAATGATGATACCACAGTCTAGTATATACAGTCACGAAGTTCAATACGTAGGGAATATGCATCTATAGCTAGTTGCTAACCACTAGGATCGCTACTATCGCCTCATTACAGACAATGCGAAATAGTACCGGCACGGTCTATTGTTCCTAGTACTCTCAGAACTCAAGCTTCGTGATTGTAGGCCTATATACTAGACAGCAATGATACTATAATATGAATAGAGCAAGGAGTCCCGTAGCGGTAATGCGTAACGAGGTCGCGTACTTCCCCACTTTCCCTTGGGCGACGCCCCAAAATGTCATTTTTCGGCCGCGCGACAGAATTCCACTCAATTTATCTCGGCATCCTGTTGACGTAACATATTATTCGTGTTTGGTGTCGTTATGAAGCGTTCAAAACGGCTGTCTAATAGATCTCGAATTTACCTAACCCAATTCGTAATTCATCATCATAATTTATATAATATATTCAGGATATACATATTCAAAGTGCTATGCAATATCGCTTATGAATGTAACAAGAAATGGCGAAACTATCAAAAGAGGGCAAGAATAGTTCAAAAGGAATCGAACAAGCTCAAAATCATCAGCACGGTGGGAATTTAAACGGTTTTAACAGCGCAAAAAATAAGCCGCGGTCCTCACTGTTGAAGATTCTTTGGACACAGCTATCGAAATTGTGCCTGGGTCATCTGAAATCGCAATTCACTTTCGGTCAAAAGAAATTTTCTTATTTCTTATCCAACACATGACGTAGTCCTGTGCAAAACACAGTATCAACCAGACTTGAGCCTATATATTTATTTTGACATGAATAAGTCTGTCAGTAAGCCTTACATGATACCTTACTTACTGGCTTTTAAGGAACCCGGAGGTTCATTGCCGGGCTCACATAAGCCCGCAATTGGTCCCTATCCTGAGCAAGATTAATCCAGTCTCTACCATCATATCCCACCTCCCTCAAATCCATTTTCATATTATTTTCCCACTTACGTCTCGGCCTCCCCAAAGGTCTTTTTCCCTCCGGCCTCCCAACTAACACTCTATATGCATTTCTGTATTTGCCCATACGTGCTACATGTCCTGCCCATCTCAAACTCTGGATTTTATGTTCCTAATTATGTCAGGTGAAGAATAAAATGCGTGCAGTTCTGCGTTGTGTAACTTTCTCCATTCTCCTGTAACTTCATCTCTCTTAGCCCAAATATTTTCCTAAGAACCTTATTCTCAAACACCCTTAAACTCTGTTCCTCTCTCAAAGTGAGAGTCCAAGTTTCACAACCATACAAAACAACCGGTAATATAATTGTTTTATAAATTCTAACTTTCAGATTTTTTGACAGAAGACTAGATGACAAAAGCTTCTCAGCCGAATAATAACAGGCATTTCCCATATTTATTCTGCATTTAATTTCCTCCCGAGTGTCATTTATATTTGTTACTGTTGCTCCAAGATATTTGAATTTTTCCACCTGTTCGAAAGATAAATCTCCAGTTTTTATAGTTCCATTTCGTACAATATTCTGGTCACGAGACATAATCATATACTTTTTCTTTTCGGGATTTACTTCCAACCCTATCGCTTTACTTGCTTCAACTAGAATTTCCGCGTTTTCCCTAATCGTTTGTGGATTTTCTCCTAGCATATTCACGTCATCCGCATAGACAAGAAGCTGAAGTAACCCATTCAACTCCAAACCCTGTCTATTGTCCTGAACTTTCCTAATGGCATATTCTAGAGCGAAGTTAAAAAGTGAAGGTAATAGTGCATCTCTCTGCTTTAGCCCGTAGTGAATTGGAAAAGCATCAGATAGAAAGTGGCCTATACGGACTCTGCTGTAAGTTTCACTAAGACACATTTTAATTAATCGAACTAGTTTCTTGGGAATACAAAATTTAATAAGAATATTATATAAAACTTCTCTCTCAACCGAGTCATACACCTTTTTGAAATTTATGAATAACTGATGTACTGTACCCTTTTACTCCCATTTTTTCTCCAATATCTGTCGAATACAAAAAATCTGATCAATAGTCGATCTATTACGCCTAAAACCACACTGATGATCCCCAATAATTTCATCTACATATGGAGTTAATCTTCTCAAAAGAATATTCGACAAAATTTTGTAAGACGTCAACAAAAGTGATATTCCTCGAAAGTTACTACAGTTAGTCTGTCCCCCTTCTTAAAAATAGGTACGATTATGGACTCCTTCCATTGTTCTGGTACAATTTCCTTTTCCCAAATTGCAAGTACAAGTTTATAAATTTCGCTAGATAATGCCCTTCCACCCTCTTGCATTAATTCTGCTGGAATTTGATCAATACCTGGAGACTTGTTCTTTTTCAGATTTTCTATCGCAATTTCGACTTCTGAAAGTGTGGGTCCCCGTATGAATGGCTCAGCAGTTTGAGAGTGGGTTGGTTATTGTGGCCCCACGTTGGGCGCCATTTGAGGGTGGGTGCGTCTCGGTGTTGCGTGAGATTCACTCAGGGTAGCCGAGATACGGTTGTGGTGTAGGATGATGTCGGGAATAAGACCAAGCCGGCTACTTATATAAAAGGCAGTGTAAACTCCAAACTATAAGTTTATTGTCGTATTCACTTGGTAAACCCTAGAGTATGTATTTCCGGCTGACTTATAATTCAATCGTTGGTTGCACTTCTGTATCGACTCTATGGCCACTCTGAATAAGACCTAACCGATACTATAAATTCAATACTCTGCCCAGTACACTATGATCGAAGCTCCTAAACGTTGACGAGTGGTCTCGCCGATGACAAAGTTCTATCTATCGAGTCTTCGCCGGAAGAAAGACTATTAAGTTGGGCCGCCGACACGAAAAAAAAATGTCGCGCCGTCTACACGAAGAAAAGTAGTTATCCTGTCGGCACGAAACGAAGTAGTTATTCTGCCCTGTATGTAGGGCCGTCGACACGAAAAGGAGTAGTGACTGTGCCCTGTATGTAGGGCCGCCGACACGATGAGATGTTCTGATGATCTCCGCTCCCCGTCACCCTTATTTATAAAAACCTATCCTACGCTAAAACTAACTATCCTATTGGTTAACAACTACGTCACTTAACCGGCCTAAAATCTATTCTCTATTGGTCCAAAGTGACCTCATAAGCTGAACCACGATCTCTTCTTATTGGGCGCGAAATACGTCATCTCTAAATTTAAACTTTGGATTTCCCACAACATCTAATTAGTTGTCGATTTTGGAGAACCCCGTTCTTTGGAAAATCCCGAGCTTGGCAGTATCTTTCCCACGGGTCTAGTCCAACTTTAGGATTTTACGCATCGCCGAGTGTCTATATACAATCCCGCACAAGGTGGCCCTAAATCTGTCCGATGCTGACAAGTGACGAAACACCTGTATGGGGAAGCTAATTCTAACGAAGTCGCCAGAACATCCCCGCGAATACATGTAACAAAATATGGAGATATCATTTCGCTAACAAATCGGTCTCTCCCTCTCCTAATTACTGCTTCAAGTTTGTATTTGAATTTCGTCCTGATCATTTCTATTTGGCCTATGTATATTTAGTAGTTGCCCAAAATAGTTTTTCCATCTGTTCAGGATTGAATGAGAGTCTGCAATTAAGTCACCATTCTCATCCTTGATCACGTTTACCCTTGCCTGATATCCGTCTTTAAATTCCTTTATACCCTTATATAAATCTCGAATGTTTTTATTCTTACTATTTGTTTCTACCTCATTCACTTTTTCCTTCAAGTAATCTCACCTTTTATTCCCAAGTTTACGACTTGCTTCCCGTCTGTAAGAATTTCAATTTTGCCTGTTTCCTTCTATCTACTACAATGGAACAATCTTCATCAAACCATGGTTTCTTTTTTTTACTTTTCATGATAACCTATGCTCTGCTCAGCTGCAATTTTTTTATATTATCTCGGATATTGTCCCACACGCTATTAACACATAACTCTTCCTCATCTTCGTCAGCAGTTGCTAAAGCAGCAAACCTATTTGAAATTTCAACCTGATAACGTTGCTTAGTTTCCTCGTCCTTTAATTTCAAAATATTAGCTTGTTGCGCTACTCGCTTGGCTACTGATAGTCTTTCTCTTAATTCTCCAATTACCAAATAATGGTCAGAATTACAGTCTGCCCCCCTGAAAGTTCGAATGTCTACTATACTAGTGTGCCTTCTTTTATCTAGCAAGATGTGATCTATCTGGTTATGTGTCATTCCGTCTGGAGGAGTCCACGTATATTTATGTATATCCTTATGGGGGAATGTTGTACTCTTGACAATTAAATTTTTTGATGTGGCAAAGTTGACTAACCTAACTCCATTGTCATTACTACTTACGTGCAGGGTCTCTTTTCCAATTGTTGGTTTAAAAATATCCTCCCGTCCTACTTTAGCATTGAAATCCCCTATATGATACCATTCCAGAAAATCGACCGACACATTTTCAGGCCAGTTCTGTCGCGCCAGTAATTTATAAACTATACTATATTCCAATGAAGTAAACGGCGATCGACAGACAAAGGATCAGTGTATTCAACGTGACCTTCAGTTGGAGTAGGTGACGTAATCTAGCGATACGCGGGAGGGGAGAAATTGAGGCACGAAATGGCGAATTGCGCGGCAGCCTAGACAGTGCAACTCGAGAATTCGAAGCTATCGAACCAGACAACAATCTCAATTGAGCAAAAATTAGCAGTCTACAAGAAGAATTGAAAAAAAAAAATCGCGAGTGAAATTGAGCCAAGAAAAAAATTCACAATATCGAGGCATAGGCTATGCAGCGCAAATGGAAGCTAGCTTTTAAACAAGGGATAACGAAAGATAGAGCGCAATGGTTACAACAGTATGAGTCGTGCATGCCGGCTCGATCACTCGAACAGTTTATTTGACATTGGTGCCATCTATACTTCTGGCATATTCTGCCTCTATTGGGCAGTGTTGAATGATGGGTATGTAAAAGAGGGGGAAGGCGAGATTTCCTGGATAGTTGGGTTGGATCGCTAGAACATTCGGAAATCTACCTCGTCGTAGTCATGTAGTTAACAGTGAAACATATTAGTTAACATATATTCAGTATTTAGACACTCGGAAATCTGCCTAACCGTAATAATGTAGTTAGCAACGTAAGTTATCATTCAATATATACTTTGTCTAGTCAACTAGTTAATATACTCGGAAATCTGCCTTCGCGTAGTAATGTAGTTCATAGTGAAAGATACTAGTTAACATAATATTTAGTATTCAGAAAACTCGGAAATCTGCCTTGCTGTAGTTATGTAGTTAACTGTGAGAGCTATTATTTAATATTGTGCTTTCAGTGGGGATATATTCAGAGTCTCTGGAAAATTTGTCGTCGAGATAGTCATATTGTTAATAGTGAAATATATTATTTAACGTGCACACCTGTGGAGTAACGGTTAGCGCGTCTAGCCACGAAACCAGGTGGCCCGGGTTCGATTCCCGGTCGGGGCAAGTTACCTGGTTGAGATTCTTTCCTGGGTTTTCCCTCAGCCCAATATGTGCAAATGCTGGTTAACTTTCGGTGCTGGACCCCGGACTCATTTCACCGGCATTATCACCTCCATCTCATTCAGAAGCTAAATAACCTAAGCTATTGATAAAGCGTCTTAAAATCACCTACTAAAATAAAAAAAAATCATATTATTTGACTCTCTCGGAAATCTATTTCGCGTAATTATGCAGTGAAGATTATATTGATGGAATTAATGGTTAATAAAGATTATATTAGGAGAA
The DNA here is from genome assembly GCF_040183065.1 of Periplaneta americana. Taxonomy (NCBI): domain Eukaryota; kingdom Metazoa; phylum Arthropoda; class Insecta; order Blattodea; family Blattidae; genus Periplaneta; species Periplaneta americana. The sequence goes on along the minus strand of NC_091130.1, from coordinate 81,836,661 downwards.
TATTGTTTGGGGATTGTTGTTTGATAAAGGAATAGTATTGCATATGGTGCCGCGGAGAGTAGTGACAGAATTCTACGGATTTGTTAGTAGACGGAAGTTACGTGTTCATTGTGAGGTATCGTTCTACAAAGTTTCAGATCATAGGAAGGTATATTGAGTATGAATAGAGATTTCTCAAATGGGTATAATATTGACTTGCCGTTTTGAAATTATTCGATTTACTTTTCTCCTCTCATTAGTCTACGCCATAATTGTAATTAATATATTGTACAGATGTGTGGTGAGAGATTGTTACTGGCCGAATTTAGATTAAGCTTATGTATGTGACTTCGAGCCGGAAGTAGCCTCACAGGATGTAATACATGAATTGGGGGCCATTAAGTGAGTATTCATTAAATGTTATTATTATTATTTTTTTTTCGTCATACACGTCTTATTAACTCATGTTAATTACTTCATTGTGCATATTTGTAATTCTTATTTTATACATTCAATTGAAGTATAACATATTGTTTCATATACTGTATTGATTATTCTTACGCTTCCACTGCGCAAATCGACCATATCCAGTTTATCTTCTACATCTGATTTAGTAGCCCTACATAAACAACCAGTCGTCTCAAGTAATAGACATGTTTGCTCTCAATGCATACAAGATGGCTATTCCCAGGAGTCCCAGAACAGCAAAGATATACCGAGTTTAAGGTATCTGCAAAAAAAGAGTACTACTAACGTTTACCATAACAGCAATTCTACCAGTGATGTATTCAAGCATAAAACTTGCGGCTATTTCCAATCTAGCATAATTTCTTCCTCTTATATCTAATGATAGTACTGGGAAAATTCATTTCCAGACACCAAAGCAGCTCTCTATTACATTCCTGGTTCGAATTTGGGATCATTATACAATCTCTCTGTACTATTAGTCGGCATATCAAAGGACTTTAATAGGTAAATTTCAAAATGATAAGCACTGTCGTCTAATACCCATGAATTAGGCCTATTGTAGTCCTCCCTTTGTAAGCGCGCTATTAACCCACTATTCATTGCTTCCAAGAGCATAAAATCGTAGGGTTAAAAGTAGATGGTTCATTGGCGACACAGAATAATTTCTATGAACAAGTTCGTGTTTCTAATTTGGCAGAAAAAGATATTGAAAAATATCCAATAACGTAATATCATGAAATGAGAATATCGCTCTCCATCTTACGACCAATGTTTTCGTGAATAAGACGAAGCAGTAAAATTAATTAAGATTCTGCCAAGCGAAATGACTTTAAGAAACTGTTTATGGATCAAACTTTCGTAATAATTTGTTGTTAACCTACATAATATTTTTGATCTTGTTACGTATAGGCTATCACGAACTGTTCATCATCAGTAGGCTTGTAATGTTGGGAACCGATTACAAGAACATTGACTTGGTTCTGCGACCGATTACGGGAATAACAAGGTTAACACAAACAAATCTGGACAGATGATTGATAAAATGGCAAACTTACTAGTGTTAATTATATAAGCACGTGTGGTTTACAGCTGTTTCGGTGTATACTGTACCGGTACATCATCATCATCAGATCTTATTCGATCCTGGCGTCATCTAGATATCGCTGCCTGTTGTAGGGGTGTGTTTGCGTGTTGAAAAGTGGAGTCAAATAGCGAGTGTGTTCTGAAATTGATCTGTGTGTTGAGAATTTGATTAGGGTCTGTTTTGTGTGTCTATATATATTTCGTATTGTTCTAGTGTGTTCAGTTTTTGGTTTTTGGGTTTACGTGTAGGATTTCCATGTCTGTATTTATGTTACTGTACAGACACACAAAAACACACCCTAATCAAATTCTCAACACATAGATCAATTATTTCAAAACACACTCACTATTTCACTCCACTTTTCAACACGCAAACACACCCCTACAACAGGCAGCGATATCTAGATGACGCCAGGATCTAATAGGTTCTGATGATGGTGTACAGTATACACCGAAACACGTGTGCTGTAAGCCACACGTGCTTATATAATTAACACTAGTAAGTTTGCCATTTTATCAATAATTTGCATTTAAGTGTTAAAAGTAGTGTACGCAAGATTCAAGATGAAATTTGGATAGCTCTAAAAGAAAATATAAGGTACATAACATTACAAAGATTTATTTTACGTACCTTTCCTTGTGTGTAGAAGAATTGCCATAGAATTATTCGTGAGTTTCAGTTTCTTCCTTTTCTTTCTTGTACTATAATGTCTCTGTATATAATATCGCTTGTCACCTCGTATGTTTGTATTACATAATTTACATATATTGTTCCCGTCATTCGCTTCAAAACACTCACCAAATTCCGATGTAAAAATATGAGACTGAGAACCTTTAACCTTCGACATAATTATTCAAGAGGTACACTGTTTACGCATGCTACAATAGTGACTGACGTCATTCTTAAATGCCGGATTTGTAAGGAGGAAAGCATTATTAAAAATTATTAGAATGTACTTATGTCTTAATTTCGGGTTTAAAGAGAATACTTTTATGTGCAGTTCAGAGAATGGAAGTTCATCTCCTTTAATGGGTACATATTAAGGCCTTCTCGAAGAAGTGTTCAGAAAGAGAAAAGCTCAATGACGGAATAACTACTGATGGGAAGAAACTCTCCAATATACGGTTTGCAGACGACATTGTACGCCTAGCCACGTCAGCCAAAAAACTGGAAGCAATGATAGCGGAGCTACGGCTCTACTGGAATTGGTTCCCAGTTCGTCCCAGAGCTATACCCGAGTTGGTTCCAGGTTGATTTCTCCTGTGTACTGCAATTGGTTCCCGCGCTAGATCAAGACAGAAAACATTTCCCTTCCCATTTTATACATACTTAGGATTGTCAACTACTGTCTACAGTAGTAGGTAGGTTAAAAATGTTTTGTGCATGGAGGACGCGCTGCGTCGAATAACTTCACAATTTTATTTCTGTACTGGTAAAAATTTGAAACATGTCGCAGGAATGCATATCTACTTACACTGCCATCAGAAAGATTCTCCATCCAATCTTTCACAAAAGTTTCCTTTTGTTGCATTATCTTGGGCCTACATTTACTTTTACTCCTAAGCTTAATGTAAATATCGCACTGAACCTCCTTCAGAGCATCTGCAAGTGCAAATATATTTGGGTGTGGAACACAAAAGTGCGCATTAAGTTTACTGTGAAAAGATTCACAACAGTTGGTTGTTCGCACTAAGAAAGAAGTAAACTCGGCCCATATTGGAGATGGATCCTCACTTGTTGGTGTAATATAAGTATGGAGGAGATAATCAAAGAACTGGTCCAATCGATCGTCTATAGGTTTGACAGCCATTAAGTCATTAACAAAACAATCTTCAACTTCTTGAGGAGCCAATAAAGGCAGTCCGAATATAGTTTTTACAAGCTGACAATTTTCAGATTCCCCTTTTCACTGAGCATAGTAGTAAAATTCATAATTAAGTGCAATACAGCTGTCCTGTACTTCCACGGCCACTGTAACTTGTGATCATCCATGTCCCACACAGCCTGCTACAAAATCACAGCCTTGGATATTTGAACATGGGGAACCAACTCACGTTGATGATATTTGAACATGGGGAACCAACTCACGTTGTTGATATTTTGTTTGGGAACCAACTGCACAGCGGGAGCTACAGAACCCCAGCACGGAAGTAGGACTACAACTAAACCCACAGAAAACAAAAGTCATGACCAGGGAACGGATTTATATGGACTAAAAATATATGAAATATGTAAATATATATGTAGTTATTTTTACCAAAATATGGAATTAAATATGGATTTTTACCAAAATATGGAATTAAATATGGACTTAAAATTATAAAAAAATGACTATGTACGTTAAATATTGGTACATTTTAATCAAACTAAACAAAAAATATAATGGACGTACCTTATCTTCCAATGTAGTTTCAACAAAACACAATTTTTATTATCTGTTACCATAACAATAGGTTACAAACATTTCTTTCAAGTGCTGAAAAGTGAATCTTCTTCTATTGTCTCTGAGGATAGATTTATACTGACTAAAAGAGCGTTCGACGTCACAAGAAGTAACTGGTACATAATTCAATTTCACAATGTCTGCTGGGGATAAGCCCAAGTTAATCTTCACTGTTGATTCACCACTCATCACAGCAACAACCTTTTGTAGTTCTTCATATCCAGGGTTTTTTGAAAGTACAGTGTCCACCTTAGCTCTTACTGCATCTGCAACTTTACCTCTACCACGATTCAGTTGTTCCACAGTACTATTTATAATTTCAAAACTTTCAGATAGTGAAAGGTGCCTATTTTGGAGACTTTTGAGCGTTTTTATGATGCATGAAAATGTATGCTGAATGTGAGCTAAGTCATTCTTCACACTTATGTCACAGGTAACTGTTTTCGCAGTATCAATTGAGACTGCATCTTCAGAGTCCAATGCAAGGAGAACATTGTTAATAGAGTCTATATGTTCGGCATAATATTCAACTGCTTCTAGCCATGTACCCCATCTAGTTAAAATTGGCTTTGGTGGCAATGGAATTTCAGGGTACATTTCTTTCAACACGTTAACTCTACTGGGAGCTTTGAGAAATACTTTTTTCACTGATGAAATCAACAAATCTACTTTAGGGAAATTGTCTCTGACCACTTCTGCCACACGATGAAATGCATGCGCCACACAAGTAAAATGAGTCAATTTAGGATATACAACAGATAATGCTTGTCCAGCTTTGACCATATAAGGGGCAGCATCGCTAATAAAGAATAACACATTATCGTACATAATACCCTTTGGCCACAGGATACCCATAGCTTCGTTGAACAGTTTAACTATAGTTTTGTTATTGCACTTTTCTAGAACATCACAATGTAAAAGAATTCGTTCAGAATATTGTTCACTTAACAAACCGATAACTACATTACCAACAAGTCTACCTTCTTTGTCGGGAGTCTCATCAATGGAAACCCAAATTGAACTATCTTTAATTTCATCTCTTATCTTCTGTATTGTCTCATCGTAGATGGATGGAGCATACGTCTTCCTAAGTGTTGACTCATCCGGGATTGTATGTTGAGTATATTTTTCAAGGAATTCCCTGAAGACCTTATTCTTTAGTTTGTAGAGAGGAATATCAGCAGAGATGAGAGAACGGCACAGGTCGATGTTAAACTCAGATCTTACATTCGATGTTGTTGGTTGTGTTAAAAACAATTGTCTCTGCTTGGAATTTAGTTGTTTGTTGGCCTGATGTTTACTAGTTGTAATGTGTTGTTGCACCAGGAACTTTTGTGTAGATGATACTGCACACTGACACAAATTACAAAATAATATTTTATTGTCAGTTGATAAACCATCTTCTTTAAATTCTGAAATGTAACTTGTTAGTTTTGATTTTAAATTGACTGAATGACGTACTTTTGGCATATTTACCGTCTTTATAGTATGATTTACAAAACTGAACCTATGTGTACTCTGACTGGCATTTAACTGTTGAGCTGCACAACTGAAGTCTGTTAAAAATTTTAAATTAAATTAATACAGTTTTGTAACTTACTTTCCCATTGTTGATAGGACTGCTAATTTTCAAATAACTCTGATGTTAAAGGGATTACTGAACATGTGTTTAAATCTCTATTGTTGAAATGTATTTTTAAAAGTTAATGGAATTTTGTTTTGTTTTATTGTTAAACCTAATATAATATGGACTGTTTTATATGAAATATGGAAAATATATGGAAATTAACGAAAATATGTACTAAACTCTAAAATATGGAAAAATATGGAAAATAAAAGTAGGATTTTTCAACCCTACACATTGTGAAACATAAAGATAATGCAAAATATAAATTATATTAGCTTTATAAGTAAATATGTATTTACATATAAATCCTTTCCCTGGTCATGACTATCAACTACAAAATACCAATAGGAAGCAGACAACTAGACTATGTGACAGAATACATCTATCTCGGCCAACTAATATCCTTTCACAACAGACTACAGAACGAGATTCAGAGAAGAATCGGAAACGCATGGAAGAAATTATAATGCAAGGAAGGTGTTAAAAAAATGAAAGTATAATACATTTTGTCGTCTGCTAGGGAAGGGGTCTGTGATAAGGCGATTGTAGCGATCGTAGTGGCTAGCAACTAAAGTTCAACTGTCAATGGATGCATATTTCCTACGTATTGAACTTCGTAACTGTATGTACTAGACTGTGGTATTAAACCTTGTAACACTGGTTATATATTTTTACCCGTATTTGTTTCCGTTCTAATGAAAAAGTTAGTTTTTAGATCTCACTGAAAAAAAAAAACTGATTGTCGACAAAAAATAAAGCCCATACTCATCCCCTTTACACACTTAATCAGGTAAGGATAGATGTGAATTACCGCCATCATTATATGGTAAGATCGCTGCCCACATCACTTTAGGAAGTTTCCAGTCCTTGGACGCAGAGCTGTTCCCGGGCGCTCTGTAATAATGAATGAGTCGGTGCGGACTCTATTCTGAACGCGTTAATAATTCAGGGATCTCTTGACCGAACTTCTCTTTTTTTAAAGAAGGCAGCGCGTCCGACCACTGCATAAACAAATGACTACACGAACCATTTTATACTGCGAACAGGACTTGACTTAATAGTCATACTTGTGTGTGAATAACCAATACGAGGAAGAACACTTACTTTAGCTTCAGTGTATCTGTTAATAAGAAAGTGGACATTAATAATGAAATGGGTAACTTTAATTTTACGTGGAACACCATCGAAGTACTACAAGGACATAAAACTAGGACAAGGCTCCTGTTTTGTGAAATGACCGTCACCGAGGTGCTCGTATTGATGTGAATTACGGACAATGAAAAAAATTAAACAAAAGAAGAAAGTTGATGTCATCTTAAGCTTGTTATAGAAACTTCAACCGTGCGAGGTAGCTTAGCCTCCTGAGTCCTGAGTATAGTATTATACCATACTTCATACATGATTATAATGTAAGATGTATGTGCAGAAATCCGAAGTATAGAACAGTATACCTGCATTTGTGCCCTAGCTGTAACCTGCAGAATTTTTCCATCATTTTTCCTCATGTCAGTGACTTTTTTTTGAAGAGTAGAATTATTTCGGAAAACGTATTATTTGTCTTTCTTGTGTTAAATTTTATATTACCTCGTTAACAAGTTTCAGCCTGCTATCAGCTATCTTCAGAACTGGTTGTTGCTGGTCTTGGCGCCTTTTGTTTGTTTTTCCTGTGGGGGTATGTTTGTGTAGTGTAATGTCTAGTCAAAAAGTGTGTGTTCTGAAATTTAGTTGAGTTTAGAATTTCAGTGACTTTTTTTTTTGAAGAGTAGAATTATTTCGGAAAACGTATTATTTGTCTTTCTTGTGTTAAATTTTATATTACCTCGTTAACAAGTTTCAGCCTGCTATCGGCTATCTTCAGAACTGGTTGTTGCTGGTCTTGGCGCCTTTTGTTTGTTTTTCCTGTGGGGGTATGTTTGTGTAGTGTAATGTCTAGTCAAAAAGTGTGTGTTCTGAAATTTAGTTGAGTTTAGAATTTCATTTGGATGTGTTTTTGTGTGTCTGTATATTTCGTATTGTTCTAGTGTGTTTAGTTTCTGGCTTTTTTTGTTGGATGTGTAGAATTTCCATGTCTGTGTTAATGTCTCTGTAGGTGTGGTTAGCATTTGTGATGTGTTCTGCATATGTGGAAGTGTTTTTTAATTTTGTTATGGCTGTGATGTGTTCTTTGTAACGTGTTTGAAATTATCTGCCTGTCTGTCCTATGTAGAAGTTGTTGCAGGTGTTACATTTGAGTTTGTATACGCTTGTGTGGTTGCATTTATTTGTGTTGTGTGTTGAGATGTTTTTGTAGAGTATTATTTGTTCTGTATGCGATGTTGTAATTTAATTTCTTGAATGAGGTTGCTATCTTGTGTGTGTTTTTGTTTTCGTATGTTAGTGTGATGCATTTTTTGTGTTCTTGTGTTTGTGTTGTATTCTTATTTTTTGTGATTATGTTTTGTCTTTCTTATAATGTTGTCTATTATTTTGGGGTTTTATCCGTTTTCTTGTGCTATGTATTTGATTGTGTTAGCTCTTTTTTGTAGTCATGTTGGTTCATTGATATGTTGAGTAGTTTGTGTACCATTGTACGGAATGCAGCTTGTTTGTTTCGTGTTGGGTGGTTGTGTAATCAAGATATATGTAGAATTATATTGAACTTTAAAAACAAAACAACAAATGTCTCAGGACTCAGGAGGTTAGTGATACTGCATTACACTCGCATTCAGGAGGTCCAGGGTTCAAATCCCATGGCCGGCCAATCTGAGATTTTTCATGCTTTTCCTCAGTCACAAAGGTAAATGCCGGATTGGAAATATATGTACCACGATTCATCATGCCCTAGTTAGCATTATCACAATAATCATTAATAAAATTGAAATCAAATAAAATGAATAATAATAATAATAATAATAATAATAATAATAATAATAATAATATAATAATAATAGGTGGTGCTAAAACTGTTTAAGGACCCAGACAGATCAACCGCCTGCTGGCCTCACGGCCATGCCGAAGCATACGTGGACGACCATTCAACCTGAATGGAGATATCGTGTGGTTAGCAAGATGATTCCCCAAGTCGTTATAGCTGGCTTCCGTAACCGGATTTCGCTACCTATCATAGCTCAGGTATATCACGATGCTGGGTGGGCACCGGTCCCATATAGTGACCGAAATTTCATGAGGAAATTTTTTCCCCATGAGGACTCTAACCAGCGCGCATTCCGCAACGCGAGTCCTAGGCAGGATGTCTAGAGCATTAAGCCACAGCGTAGGACAGTCAAAATGAATACCAGCCATTGTATAACGTACGACAATAGGAACATAATCACATTAGTCCACGGCCTACTGTTATATCCAAAGATACAGTCCGCATCACCGTTTTTGGCGTGTGAAATAAGTAATGGGAACGTTAAATGCGAGTGTTTTACATTTGCTGCAGTGAGTTTGACAACTGTGTTTGGCAAATGGCTGATGTGACGTGTATAGGAATTGGTACCATTCTCAGACGCACTAGCAACATGCTCACAAACTAGGCACTATTTATCTAGGACACACGCCAAAAAAGCTGGCGCCAGCTGTACTACATATGTGATAATATGATTTGATGTTAAAGCGTGTGTAAATATACTTAGAATTGTGAAGTAATTTAAGTGACGTCATCACTCATATATGGCATCATAACATAGAGATTTGTTTCAAATAAAGTTGTACAAGATTAAAAGGTTATTTACAGGTTTTCAGAAATATGAATGCTAATGTATATAACATGAATGGATTTTTTCGAGACTTTCCCCAACTATGAAGCTATTGTCAGATAATCCTATGGCCAGTCTTTGCATCCATCTCCCGAAATATCTCATCTCGCTATTAGCAATTTCTTCCTTCATCTCTTTTATCTCCTCCTCCTCATTATAAGGTAAAATCGGGTGATACAACGCAGTGGGAGTTAATGAGTTATGACGCAGATCTCGGATATAAGAGTAGTAGATGGATTTTAAGAATGCAGTCAGTCAAGTTGAGAGTCTTCCCGTAAGAAGTTGAGTGTATAAAATTTTGGTCGTGTTAATATTGTCAAGTTGAAGATTCGCTTACAAATCCTGGAAAAGAGGCAGTACCTGAAGTTTGACCCTTTATACTGTACAATTTTAATTGTGCTTGAAAGGACACTATAGTAAAATTGATAGAGATGTTGTGGAATGTCAACGACCGTTAGGTACACTGTTGTTATGAAATAATTCGAAGTCTGCCAGTCGTCTGGTACTTGCAGTAAACTGCTGGTCGCATCTCCTGCGGTTTTGTAAGATATGACGCATTGACTGTGAGGGAGATATGAGACATTATTAGCTAGGGAGATACGTTGCGAGTTCTTCGACGAATGTGTGGAGTGCCTCGAGAATTACGGAGAGACATCTTCAAAATCCGATTGGATTAAATGCAAACATTTCGATAGATGGCTTCAAGAAAGTTGTCTGTTTACGAAGATAAGTGCAGTTTGTGTGGCAGATTGGAAGATAGGAAGAAAAACCTGAAAATTGTTAAATGACATTATAATGACATGTTACTGTTCCTACAATATGTGGCTGGTTAGAATAAGTATTATTTTACAACTAGACTAACTCATTGTAAAATTTAATTTTTGTATTTGGTCTCTTTCGCTGTAAAATTCAGTGTTATTTTCATAAGGCACATCACCCACGTCCTATGTCTAATATCACCCACCCAAGTTGGGAGATATCGCAGAAAACTTAATTTTAGTTTTATTGAGTTCTTATCATAAATTTGTGAACAAATGTACTTGGAACACTTCAATTCATAAATGTATATAATGTGCAAGATATATTTTGTATTCCCACATTGTTAAATAAAGTATGCTATATTTTGCACATATTTCCAAAAAGGTGCGTCATATCACCCGTTTTTACCTTACATACAAACAAATGTGTTTTACGGTCTATCTAATTACGCGTTCCTAATAGCCTGATTTTTTAGCTAAGTTACTGGACTTATCAAATAAAATCCGGTGTATTGTATCCCGTCAAAATGCATGCTCTTATCTCTTTGACAGTCCTCCAGTTAACGAGTCTTTAATGGCGATATTTCATATTTAAATATGATATATTGTATTGTGGGTCCCAATCACCACTGCATGGCGCGTCCTCAGGTTGCGGATAGAGGAGACGGCCTCCAGATATAGAGGATAGCTGCGAATATAATGAATAAGCAGTCGTAGACAGCAGATAAGGTGTGCTCCTCCAGCTTGGGGTTTGGGCGACGGGCTAACAACCCAGCACCGTAAAAAAACAACTCATTACGAAACCGAACAATAAGACAATTAGAGAAAACGCGGAAATTCTACTTGAAGCAAGTAAAGCGATATGTTTGGAAGTAAATTCCGCAAAGAAAAAGTATATGATTATGTCTCGTGACCAGAATATTGTACGAAATGAAACTATAAAAATTGAAGATTTATCTTTCGAAGAGGTGGAAAAATTCAAATATCTTGGAGCAACAGTAAGAAATATAAATGACACTCGGGAGGAAATTAAATGCAGAATAAATGTGGGAAATGCCTGTTATTATTCGGTTGAGAAGCTTTTGTCATCTAGTCTGCTGTCAAAAAATCTGAAAGTTAGAATTTATAAAACAGTTATATTACTGATTTCTCTGTATGGTTGTGAAACTTGGACTCTCACGAACAGTGATTAAGAATGTTTGAGAATAAGATTCTTAGGAAAAATATTTGGGGTTAAGAGGGATGAAGTTACAGGAGAATGGAGAAAGTTACACAATGTAGAACTGCACGCATTTTATTCTTCACCTGACATAATTATGAACATTAAATCAGACGTTTGAGATGGGCAGGGCATGTAGCACGTATGGGCGAATCCAAAAATGCATATAGAGTGTCAGTTGAGAGACCGGAGGGAAAAAGACCTTTGGGGAGGCCGAGACGTAGATGGGAGGATAATATTAAAATGGATTTGTGGGTGGTGGGATATGATGATAGAGACTGGATTAATATTGTACAGGATAGGGACCGATGGCGGGCTTATGTGAGGGCGGCAATGAAACTGCGGGTTCCTTAAAAACCATTTTTAAGTTGTAAGTATTATTAATTATAAGATAATCCATCAGAACTATCATGTTCAGCTTTAAAAATAGAAGAATAAGGGAAGTTATTCTGAATAATTGAAAAATGCTTAGTAATTCATGAGTGAGAATAGAAGTAGATAATATGTCAATTGGAGTCAGAAATACAAGAAAGTGGCTACTATCATAGCAGCAAGGTTGAAAGGTCATTTTGCTAAAATGTACGACGATAAGCTGAAAGTGAATGGTAAATTTTAAGATCTAGAATTCTAGAGTTTTGCTTAAAGAATGATGGGCTCCCTGAATTTGGATTACAGACACCGAAGAGAAGAACGAATGTGAACAGCGAACTAATTCCAAGGAAAAAAAGGTCAGGTTTGCTGAGTGAAGAAATAAAACAACCGACAGTCGACAATAACCACTTAAACGACGAGAAAGAAATGGTGGGAAAAAAATCATCCCAACTGTAAGGACGGAACAGACGGTAGTAGAAGGCCACCACACGGCTACAGGAGAGAGTAACAAGGTGAAGGACTCACAGGATGACGTACGAGGAAGTATAAACAAGTTGGCTCAAAATGAAGAGGCAAGCAACGTTGAAGTGCAAAGTAAGAGAAATGCGAGGCTGCTAAGAAAGCACTTGAATGTGAGGATGAGTGGCACAAGGAGCATGGGAAAAGGAAAGAAGACTAGTGATAGGGAAATAAAACTAATCCGTGAGTCGGGTTGTGGTATTGGGGGAATGAAAGAAGTAATTCGAAGGACTCTAATGCAGTGTTGGCTGCTGATATTGTTGGGGATTTTAAAGACATTAGAAGCATGATGGTATAAAAAATTGGAGGAATTAAATCAAATTAATTGAGCTGTGGGGATAACGAAATTTGGTGAAAAATACGGTGGGAGAGACGAGATTTCAAGACAAGCAAGTGAAGAGGGGAAGGAGTGGTCAGGAAAGAGGCAGAGATCAGTGATGTTAACGACCTAGTTTTACTAAGGTATAAAAGAAGGACTAGCATATAGTATTTTTCGAGTTAGTAAGTGACCAATATCAGTGAATTAGTTAAGGATCAAGAAAAGAGTAGATGAAAAGATTAAAAAACAAGGCATCAGAGTAACGAATAGTAGGAATTATTTTATGATGCACATAAGTTATTATAGCGAATAGTGAACTGAATAACGAATAGGCTATAGAGGTGAACTGATATAAACAGTAAGGTACTGTATATGTGAACTAGTTAATAAATAATAAGCAGTAAAAACAAGATAGGGTAAGTATTAAAGAACTAAGCAGCAAATGGGAAGATAGCCAGTGGGATTAGGGTAGTTTTATTAAAGTATGCTGCAAAGAAGTGTTATATGTAATGATTGTTAATAGTGGCACGTATACGTGAAAATTGAGATCCACCATTACATGTAAGAATAGCTTTGACGAAATACAGTATATCATATCATATCATATCATATCATATCATATCATATCATATCATATCATATCATATCATATCATATCATATCCTATATCATATCGTATCGTATCATATATCATATCATACCATACCATACGATATCATATCATATATCATATCATATCATATCATATCATATCATATCATATCATATCATATCATATCATATCATATCTATTATAACATAATGACAATTGTAAGCAGTATGGGATGAAGATAAATGCAAATTAGACGAAGTGCATGGTCATAGGAAGAAAAATACAGAAGATAAACTTCCGAATTCTAAATAAGGCAGTAGAGCTAGTGGACAGCTTCAAATACTCTGTTTGTACTATAAGCAGTAACGTGAGCTACTGCCAGGAAGTCAAAAAGAGGATAGCAATGGCCAAGGGAGCTTTTAATAGAAGAAAGAGAATTTTCTGCGGACCTCTGGAAAAAAAACTAAGGAAGAGACTAGTGAAGTGCTTTGAATGGAGTGTAGCATTATATGGGGCAGAAACATGGATATTACGACGAAGCGAATAGAAGCATTTGAAATGTGGATATGGAGAAGAATGGAACGTGTGAAGTGGACAGAGAGAGTAAGATATGAAGGTGTGTTGGAAATAGTGGGTGAAGAAAGAATGATACTGAAACTGATCAAGAAGGGGAAAAGGAATTGGCTGGGTCACTGGCTTAGAAGAAGCTGCCTATTGAAGGATGCAATGGAAGGAATGGTGAACGGGAGAAGAGTTCGGGGTAGAAGAAGATATAAGATCATATGAGGAAAGGAAAAGGAGGCAGAAAATAGGAAAGATTGGAGAAAGGTGGGTTTGCAGTGAAAGACCTGCACTTGGGCAGAACACTAAATGAATGAAAATCATATATTATATCATATATTATTATTATTATTGTTATTATTATTATTATTATTATTATTATTATTATTATTATTATTATTATTATTATTATTATTATTATTATTATTAATATTGTTGTCGTTGCGACCATGAAGGTCTCACATAGAGATTTAATATAACGCGAAAAAAAATACAGATGTCATGTGTATGACATCATTCGGTTACCCAAAGGATTGATTTTGGTGAATATGGTTTTGTGTGGAATTTATTTAAAGAATGCCACAATTCCTGTGCATGGGGAACAGCGGTGAAAAATAATGATGTGGAATAAACTTCGTCTAAATACTTTTGTTGCTAATTAATATAAATCTGACTTCATTTGATTAACATTTCATGTAAATAGTGCTTATTTTGATTGCAATCCACAGCGGTCATCTGCATGCAGCGGTATTAGATTTGTGTTACTCATATTTCTTGTCAGTTACATGTTATGCTGCATGTGTAGATCCGTCTTTTTTTGAGTAATGGACGTGTAAAGTTTTAAATAACGTTCAACATTTGCGCTTTTTGTATAAAGTTACAAAAATTTATTCTGTGGATATATTACTCACTCATGTTACTGTTTCAACTCATCACCGCATCAGTACTGAGTAATCAATCTTCAAAGTTTGAATGCGGTCAACACGGCTGACCTATTCCACAGTCTAGTATATACAGTCACGAAGCTCAATACGTAGGTAATATGCATCCATACATAGTTGCTAACCACTAGGATCGCTACTATCGCCTCATCACAGTACCGGCACAATCTATTGTTCTTAGGACCCTTATCAACTCAAGCTTCGTGACTGAATACTAGACTGTGTTATTACTCAACATATCTGTGACGTGAGTTTCGTGACAAATTTCTGTAGTGTACTGCAAACATCAGCACGAATGAAGGTAGAAAATAGATAATCAAACTTATGTAATATATATTTAAAAAAAAAGACTAGTGAAATGCTGTGTGTGAAGTGTGGCATTGTATGGGGCAGAAACATGCATTTCATGAAAAAGTAAAGAGAAGTGATTAGAAGCATTTGAAATGTGAATATGGAGAAGAATGTAAAGTGTGAAGTGGACAGAATGAGAAATGAAGCTGTGTTGGAAAGACTGGGTGAACAAAGAATGATGCTAAAACTGATCAGGAAGAGAAAAGGGAATTGGTTGCGTTACTGGCTGAGGAGAAATTGCCTACTGGAAGAAATGGTGAACGGGAAAAATAGTTCGGGGAAGAAGAAGCTACCAAATAGACGACATTAGGATATACGGATCAGATGCGGAGACTAAGAGGAAGGCAGAAAATAGGAAAGATTGGGGAATTCTGAGTCTGTAGTGAAAGTCCAGCACTTGAGCAGAAAACTATGAATGAGTTTGTAAAACGCGTTTTCAGAATGAAGAACTAATTAAGACTAAATTACAACAATATAGTATGTTGAACCAAGTCACCGAAATATTTGGTTGAAGGATGACAGTTGATACACATTTACGGTTTCTTTATGTTAGTGTTTCTCAAAACTTTCCCCCCCGGAACCCTTTTTAATCTATAGTGCAGTCGCGGTACCACCCTTGCAGTCCATTTTCCTTCTTTTTGCTTTATTATCATCATTATTATTATCATTATTATTATTATTATTATTATTATTATTATTATTATTATTATTATTATTATTATACATTTATTGAACTGCGGAATTAAAAAAATGTTAATCATACACGTACATTTACAAAACCTTCTGTTTTAAATTTGAGTGAAATTACAGATTCGCTATAATCAGTACTATGACATTTTAGAAAAACTTAAAAATGAAAATAGAAACATTTTTCATGATATAAAATGTATTATATTTTATATATTCTTAATTGAGGGGCTCAGTGGAAAAAGGGCCCATGACACAAAAACTAAAATTTGTAGGAGAAGCATTTATTCAAGTGAAGAAGAGGTATTTATCAATGCTTACCATATGCGATAGACACGTCACAAAACTGGAAGTTCATAAAAGAGGTCTTAAATGACAAGATTCGTCGGATTATTATCGAAGAAATTAAAAATCAACAGGAATGTGGCATGTGTACCTTTTCCACTGGGCCCCCAAATATTAAACATCTCAAAGCAAGTCCAATAAATTATTATATTCAGTGGATTAAACGTGTTTGTTTTTTATGTCTGCAGATTCTTTTTATATCTGGATTTTTGACAGAAAGTTGTAGCCCCGTTTCTGGTTCTCCATTTTTATTTCAGAATTTTGTGTTTCTGGGGACATACGTAGAAAATCCAGTTATAAATGAAAACGTTATAGGTGCTCATTAATAATAATAATAATAATAATAATAATAATAATAATAATAGTAGCAGTAGTCATAATAATAACACTAATAATAACGCCGCTAATAACACTAGTCTACAAATTTTAACTTTGAAAATTGTGCCGAAATGAAACATTGTTACTATCCACATATCTGCCATGCTGAATCCAAAAATGGAACCCATTTTTCAGCAGCACCCTCAGATTTTCAGTTATTACCCTTATTACACTTCTGAAAAGTTCGATACTAACTAAGCAGTTCCACATTTTTAATATCTAATGCAGAATGCACAAACATAGTCTTCCACTATTATAGTGGTGTTAGTACTAAAATTAAACTATCCTTCATGTTATAATGATGTAAATGGCTATTTACATTTACGTAGTGGAAGGCAGGCATCGCTTTAAAACACTTTTTTGTGTATGTTGTAGTATTCTCTCTTTGCATGAACCAGCAGTAATCACTTATCATAGATTGATCCCATCTCCCTTTATAACGCTGTTCCATCTGTAAAATCTCTTGATGAAAGCGTTCCCTTTGTTTGTCACGCATTGCACCCAAGTTTTCAGGAAAGAAATCTAAATGAGAATGTAGGAAGTGAATTTGACAAACATCCTGTATCCAAAATTCTTATAATTTTGAAAAAGATTCTGAACTAATTCGTCATGATTTTCTTCCTTCTTGCTGCCGAGGGACCCATTCGCAACACTTTTAAATGACTCCCATGCTGCACGTTCGTTTGGAGTTAATTTTTTTTCTAAAAAAAATTGATCACCCATCACTTTTTTAATCTGAGGTCCAATGAATATTCCTTCTTTTAATTTTGTATCACTCAAACTAGGGAATATTCTTCTTAGATATTTCAAACCTTCGCCTATTGTGTCCATACCTTTCATAAAGTTCTTCATGAGCCCTAATTTAATGTGTAAAGGATGGAGATATATTTTTTGTGGGTCAACTAAAGGTTTAAATTTTACATTATGTTTTCCAGGAGTGAAATCTTCTCTTCTTGGCCATTCCTTGACTGTATAGTGATGTTGAGTATCTCGGCTGTCCCAAAGGCACAGGAATAAGGATATTTAGCGAATCCACTCTGCATTCCATGTAGAAGACTTTAAGATCCCGCAAATATGCCAACAATGGTTTTCATATTTTAATGGCTTCAAGGATACGACACATGTTTTTGTATGTTTCTTTCATTGCTGCGCTGTATGCTACAGATATGGAGGGAAGTTTATTGCAATTGTGCAACAAAATGGCCTTCAGGCTAATTTTAGAAGCATCTATAAATAAGCGCAGCTCTTCAGCATTATGCGTAATACCTAGTTTTAATCAGTCCATTTACATCGCTGCATGCACAAACTCCAGAACCTGTAACTATGAAAAATGGTAATAGATCCTTATTTATGTTTCTAAATACGAAACATTAGCATCAGCACCAGCACCTTCCATTCCTGAAGACGAGATCCTAGAAGCTCAGTCAGCTGTTTAGTTAAGTACAAATCACTTATACCAATCATTGAGTTCCACCTATGTTATTAAATGTGGCTTTTCTTCTCTCTCTTCATCTGGGATGTAGACGTCATCCCTTGGTGTAGAGGGCTGCACATCATCAGATGACGTTATGTCACATTGCGATTCTTCTTGGTATGTAGAAGGTGGAATGGGAACAGGTAAATTTTCTCCGTGAGGTATTGGTCTTATAGCTGACGGGAGATTAGGATACTGAATGAGTCTCTTATTTTTTTAAGAAAATCCAGTAACATTGATTAAGCAGAAATAACAATCATCTTAGTGGTTTTTTTTGCTCACACCATACCATTGGTTCGGAAAGTTTTTAAAACTACGCCTTTGTTTCTTCATTTAATTTCACACAGAACAGCTCACACTACTAACAAAACCTCTACACTCGAACTAAACAAAGTAAAGACTGTCTCTGTTTTCATTACCAGGTACCCTACAAGTCTATCTTATCTTTCAAGTATCAACAAACCATGATTTAGATGTGTCAAGTGAAGAGGGACTTGGCATAATGGATAGAAACCAAAGAAGCGGTGCTACATATGTACTGAGTATTGAAAAATGTGTATAAAGTCTATATTTACAACATTAAATTATTGAAATTTATTTCATGTGTACCTTGTTAAATGGGAATACGTATGCATATATCAAAATTAAACGTAGGCACCTGTGGCTTCCACGAATTTCCTCAAGCGGCCGGTAATGGAATCCACAGTCTTCTGGAGGAAGTTGCGTGGGGCATTGGTGATAATGCCCCGAATCCGTGATTCCAATTCTTTATCGTCTCTGGACGGATTACGGCATTCCTTCCTTTCTCCATATGACACCATCTCGAACGAAAACAACGGAATTCCACACTTCATAGCGAGCAGCAATCTGCGCACACTCGCGAACACATAGGTGATCGACCATCTTTGCTATTGTTGCGCGAACTGCTCTTCACGGCCATCATCTATACTACGGACGAACAAAAGTTAAAATTCTATTTAATGATTTATATATACACACAATTTTCATTATGGTTCCATCGATATTAAAAATTCTACAGCCAATTAATAATACCTAGTTACTTCCCGCCCGCACTGTATTTATGGCTATTCATAAAATATAACATTGTTGCAGTGCTCAGAAACCTGACGTGATGGGCAAAATCTGATTACATATTCGTAATAAGCGCATCAGACTTGGTAATAATCAGCATTCTGTTTGTCGGCACAATAAATTTTGTAGACTAGTGTAATAATAATAATAATAATAATAATAATAATAATAATAATAATAATAATAATAATAATAATTATTATTATTATTATTATTATTATTATAATTCGATTTTTTAGTAGGTTATGTTACGACGCTTTATCAACATTTAAGTTTATTTAGCATCTGAATGAGACGAAGGTGATAATGCCGGTGAAATGAGTCCAGGGTCCAGCATCGAAAGTTACCCGGCATTTGCTCATAATGGGTTAAGGAAAAGAACCTGGAAAAACCTCAACCAGGTAACTTGCCCCGACCGGGAATCAAACCCGGGCCACCTGGTTTCGCTAACCGTTACTCCACACGTGTGGACAATAACTCTAATAATAATAAATAATAAATAATAATAATAATAATAATAATAATAAAGACAAAAATTTACCAAAATATGTACCAATAATAACGTGAAAATGTTAGAGAAGATGGAGGAGAGGAGAAAATGGAAAAACATCAACACAGAAGAAGATAGAAGAAACTACAGGAAACTAAACAACGAACTAAGAAGAGAAACTGATAAAGCAAAAGAAGACTAGATGAAAGAGAAATGAGAAGAAATAGAGGATCTAGAAGAAAAGGAAGATATGATTTAATGTACAGCGAAGTAAAATGTTTGGACTTCACAAATAAGAATAGGAAATCCATAGGGTTGATAGAGGACGACATTGGAAATGAAATAACAGATGAATAGGGAATACTGAGCAGATGGACGAAATATGTATAATAGTTATATGAGACAAGGAATCGTCCCGATAACTGCTAAAGAAGACAAAGAAGCCGTATCAAAAGACGAAAAAGGATTTTCTATTTTAAGCGAAGAAGTTGAAGTAGCGCTTAAGGAAATTAAGAATGGAAAAGCAACAGGAGTTGATGGAATCCCCATTGAATTAGTGAAATGTTTGGGTGGAGACAAGAAGCAAATTCTATCATTATTCAACGAAATATATGAGAAAGACGAATGGCCTGAAAATTTTACGGAGACAGCGTTGATTCCAATAAAGGAGAAAAATAATACCAAGAAATGTAAGGAGTTCAGTACTATCAATCTAATATCGCCCTCGGCGAAGATTTTCTTGCGAATACTGAATCGACGTTTATATTCTAAGATGGAAGAACAGTTGGAAGAAGAGCAGTTTGGTTTCAGGAAGGGTAAAGGTACGAGAGATGCAATTGGACTGCTACGGGAAATTGGTGAAAGATACCTAGAGAAGAATAAAGAAGTGTATGTAGTATTTGTGGATCTAGAAAAGGCTTTTGACAAGGTCGATTGGAATAAACTGATGGGGATCCTAAAGAAAATTGGCATGGAATGGAAATTATAATTATGAAACAACGAGTCAAAGTCAGGATAAGAGAAGAAATGTCAGACGGAAGTGAAATTGGGAGAGGAGTACGTCAAGGATGTCCTTTATCACTTCCCCTGTTCAACATCTACTTGGAGGATTTAGTAATGAATTGTTTTCAGAACATGGGAGGAGTGATAGTAGGTGGAAGAAAAATAAAGTAAATAAGATTTACTGATGATATGGCGTTGTTAGCAGAAGAGAAAATGATACTAAAGAATATGCTACTGGAGTTAAATAACAGCTGTGAACAGTATGGAAATAAGACGAAGAGCATGGTCATAGGAAGAAAAATACCGTAGTTAAACTAGCGAATTCTAATGAGACAGTAGAGCAAGTGAACAGCTTCAAATACTTGGGGTGTACTATAAGCAGTAACATGAGCTGCTGCGAGGAAGTCAAGAGAAGGGTAGTAATGGCCAAGGAACTTTTAATAGAAAGGGAAGGATCTTCTGCGGACCTCTGGAAAAAGAACTGAGGAAGAGGCTAGTGAAGTGCTTTGAATGGAATGTGTGGCATTGTATGGGGCAGAAACATAGATATTACGACGAATAGAAGCATTTGAAATGTGGATATGGAGAAGAATGAAACGTGTGAAATGGACAGACAGAATAAGAAATGAACTTTTGTTGGAAAGAGTGGGTGAAGAAAGAATGATGCTGAAACTGATCAGGAAGAGGAAAAGAAATTGATTGGGTCACTGGCTGAGAAGAAACGGCCTACTGAAGGATGCAATGGAAGGAATGGTGAACGGGAGAAGAGTTCGGGGTGGAAGAAAATATCAGATGATAGACGACATTAAAGTATATGGATCATATGAGGAAACAAAGAGGAAGACAGAAAATAGGAAAGATTGAGGAAAAAGCTGGGTTTGCAGTGAAAGACCTGCTCTTGGGCAGAACGCTAAATGAAATAAAAGTGAATAATGTGAAAAATGATCAATAATAACAATTCCATACATTCAATAGTAGACCTATCTTCCAAGTATTAAAGCAAATTTAAAACCATGTATGACCCGTGAAACGCCTAGGATTAACTCGCTGAACTTCAAGGATTCCGCGGAACATACTTTGAGAAATACAGCTCTGTATTAACCTCATAAGCTACACTTTCGATATGGAATGAAATGTATATTCAAAACAGAAGACATTCTACAAATTTTAAGTAGTGCAAGTCACTTTTCCTGAAGTAAACCAGGTTGCAGCCATCAGAGAAATCGTAACATTAAAGATGATATTCATGTCACTACTACCACTACCACCACCACCACCACCACCACCACTACCACCAATAATAATAATAATAATAATAATAATAATAAAATAATAATAATAAAAATGAAAATAATAATAATAATAATTATTATTATTATAATTATTATTATTATTATTATTATTATTATTAAGAGTTATTATTATATTTCCGGATTTCTCCATTAATTTCTGGTTCTCTATCATACGCACTAGACGTTTGCCGGAGGCCATCATATATTGATAGGTGGCAGATAATATGTAGCTGCATTTGTTATGGTAATATTAGTGCGAGTCGTGGCCCCTGTATTACAGCATTCGCCTGGATAGACTTGAGAAACCAAGAAAAACCCAAGAGAGATTAGACTGCCGAACCCCGAATCTCCCGAATAGAAGACATGTGCGTTACCAATGGTGCACTCAGAAATGTGGAGGGTATTTATAATCAGTCTCATGGAGTAACAACCTATATATCCAATGCTGCAAACCCGTGGGAATTCTCCTCTTTTGTGGGAAACATTTGAAAGAAATTTAGAAAATGAGAAAACGGGAGAAAATACAAATAAATGATGAATTTTTTCAAGAAAATTTAATAGAAATAAAAGTGGAAAATATGTAGTCATTGGAAAAGAACACATACAGTTATTACGGTTCTTTAAGGTAAATAATATTTAAGTTGTGGGCACAAAGAGATGTTGACTGCACCAAAGCAAGGTTCCGCAATTTTATGTTTTGTTATTACTTGTCACTGTTAATGAAGTAAATATCTGCAATTATATCTGCACATTTCACTTTGTCATTATGCAATTTCTCTCTATCTGTATCTGACGAAACTGATAACTGAACGTTTATGCAATATTTTAGATTTTTATATTTGTTTTATTTGTTTCCTTCATGTTTTTGTTCACTTTTCCCTGCATTCACTGTTTTGTTGCACAGTCTACGTCTGTAACAGATGTAAAACTATTATCAATGAATGTCTTTGTTTTATTTTTCGCAGTACGTTTTTTAAATTCATACGGAGAAAAGACTGCACTGCAGCCTGAGGTTTATTGTGTTTACCACTCCTACTCAGTGAATGATTGGATAGCCGAAGGGCGCGCTCGTCTGTAAGTACAGCACGCCAAACTGTGAGCTAAACCCGGGATATTGTATGGATGATGATGATGATGATGATGATGATGATGATGATAATGATAATGATGATATGTGAATTAATGATGGCGAAATAAGTCCGATTCCAACGCCGGGAGTTACCCACCAATTCTGCTTCAACTGGTTGACGGAGAACTCCGAAAAAAAACCCAACCAAGTAACTTGCCCCAACTAGGATTTGAACCTGGGTCCGCTCTTTAACGGTCAGACGCGCTAACCGTTACTCCACAGCAGTGGACTTTGCAATACGTAATGAAAATCTAAATAATACTTTTGTTCATAGATATTTCATATATATTTATGGGCACAAGTTAGAAAACATTACTGTTATTATTATTATTATTATTATTATTATTATTATTATTATTATTATTATTATTATTATTATTCAGAAAGGTAGATCGACAATAGCTATGTTAAATGTGGTTTTGTGGGATAAGACAATAACAATTGAAACAAAACTCCAAATCTATAATCTATAATAAGGAGTACTATAACATATGGGGCGGAAACGTGGCATTTAAACACGTATCTGAGATTGAAAACTCCTCTCCACTGAAAAGAATTGTTTTAGACGTTCCACTAGATATTCTAAATTGGAAAAAATTTCGAAACAACCGTTAGACAAGAAATGGGAGTTAATAGTACATTGTTAGATTTCGTTAGCTACAAGAAATTAGAATGGATGGCCACGTACGTAGAATGCCAGAAACAAGATTGCCCAGACAGATTTTGGAACGGATTCCGCCAGGAAGAGGAAGGAGGGAGAGACTAAGGAAAACCTGGATGGACGATATAAGAAGTGGAATGAAGGATAGAGGCTTGGAAGAACGGGACTGGGAGGCAAGAGAAGAAAGGAGGAAGAAGATGAGAATTTAAACACTTTGGATACAGGAAGATGTAGTTTACATTGTAACCCTGTTAATGAATGAATTATTATTATTATTATTATTATTATTATTATTATTATTATTATTATTATTATTATGTTTTAACTTTTTTTTTTTTTTACTTTTGCTTCGACTTTGAGGTTGACGATTCTGTTAACTATGAGTGGATGAAAATGTGCTTGCATAATCTAAAGTCATAAAAATGTGTTATGATGCGAGAGAAAATATGAGAATTAAATATTTTTTAATGAGAAAATTCAGATGTCTTTGTGGGAATTGTCATTAAGAAAGTTTGACAACACTGTATTGCTTTATCCTTACGTGAACCGTACAAATAAATGTGATTGTCTAGACTCGATCTGAATAAAAGTTATAGTATAGTACTTCGAACATTATCGGAAATTAGAGTTATATATATATATATATATATATATATATATATATATATGTATATGAAGTATGGTGTAGAAGCCCATTCATATACAGGTGTATTTAAAAATAAATGGTTTAAAGACACACATACGCCAAGGCAATAAGCTTTCTCCATTTTTTTTTTCCTTTTTTGTTCAGGGGGTGCCTGACTGTGTGTTAAAGAGCATCTGCAAATGCGGAATATTTTGTCACGATCTCTCAATTTTCCAGTGCAATTTCAAACCACTATTATTATTATTATTATTATTATTATTATTATTATTATTATTATTATTATTATTAATATATTTTATTTTTATTATAATCTTCAGTAATTATGTGAGCATTATCTGCCAAACTGGAAGAATATGAATGATCATTATCGTGCTTCCTGGCCGCATGTATCTCGCGGTCCCACATCCGGCGGCTCTGCAGTTATTCATGTGCCACGGAATTCAGTGCAATTGTGCGCGGTAAAAGCCAAGCAGTGTTCGACCCGCTTTCAGGAGTGCTTGCAGCCGTTATTCAACAATGAATGACGTAAATAACATTCCTGGAGTTGTTACACTACCCTGAATTCAATTATTATTGCGTCATAGAATAATATTTTATTCCTCTTGACTGTTAGATGAGATATAAAGAGACTTGAATGACAAGCTATTTTTATTTGGCTACACATGGAGTATGTTAATATTATAGCAGATTATTATTTACCTGTAGGCTAGCTTTTAAGGAACCCGGAGGTTCAATGCCGCCCTCTCATAAGCCCGCCATCGCATCGGTGGCTATCCTGAGCAAGATTAATTCAGTCTCTACCAACATATCTCACCTCCCTCGAATCCATTTTAATATTATCCTCCCATCTATGTCTCGGTCTCCCCAAAGGTCCTCTAGTCTCCCAAATAACACTCTATAAGCATTTCTGGATTCGCCTAAACGTGCTACACGCCCTGCCCATCTCAAACGTCTGGATTTAATGTTCCTAATTATGTCAGTTGAAGAATACAGTGTGTGCAGTTCTGCGTTGTGTAACTTTCTCCATTCTCCTGTAACTTCATCCCTCTTAGCCCCAAATATTTTCCTAAGCACCTTGTTCTCAAACACCCTTAACCTATGTTCTTCTCTCAAAGTGAGAAACCAAGTTTCACAACCATACAAAACAACCGGTAATATAACGGTTTTATAAGTTTTAACTTTCAGATTTTTTGAGAGCAGACTGGATTACAGAAGCTTCTCAACCGAATAATAACAGGCATTTCCCATATTTATTTTGCGTTTAATTTCCTCCCGAGTGTCATTTATATTTTTTACTATTGCTCCAAGATATTTGAATTTTTTCATCTCTTCAAAGGATAAATTTCCAATGTTTATATTTCCATTTCGTACAATATTCTGGTCACGAGACATAATCATATACTTCGTCCCTTCAGGGTTTACTTCCAAGCCTATCTATTTTATTGCTTCAAGTAAAATTCTCGTGTTTTTCCTAACCGTTTGTGGATTTTCTTCTAACCTATTCACGTCATCCGCATAGACAATCAGCTGATGTAAGCCGCGCAATTCCAAACCCTTTCTGTTATCCTGGACTTTCCTAATGATATATTCTAGAGGAAAGTTAAAAAGTAAAAGTGATAGTGCATCTCCTTGCTTTAGCCCGCAGTGAAGTGGAAAAGCATCCAACAGAAACAAACCTATACGGACTCTGTTGCATGTTTTACTGAGACAAATTTGAATTAATCGTACTAGTTTCTTGGGAATATCAAATTTAATAAGTATATTGATTTGATTTACAGTTATATAGAAGAAAACCAAATAATAATAATAATAATAATAATAATAATAATAATAATAACAATAACAATAACAATAACAATAACAATAACAATAACAATAATAATAATAATAATAATAATAATAATAAACGAAAATTATTTATTTCTACTGGCAGAGTTAAGGCCATATGGCCTTCTCTACTAGGTATACAAGCAGTGAAATTTAACAAAAAGTTAAAGAACAGAATACCAATATATTACAAAAAGTAATAGCATAACAAAATTGAGACTAAACAATATGAAAATAATACCACAATAACAAAAGAAATTAAAATACAGATCTAAAGATTGGAATATAATAAAAGCAATTCAGTTAGTACAAATGGTTAACAGGAAAACGTAAGGAAGAATATAAGAATTGGAATGAAATATAATAATGATAATAAATAATAATAATAATAATAATAATAATAATAATAATAAAACATACTAATTTAAATTAAACCCACAATAAAAAGACTATGGTAATAAATTCATCTGGTGATCAAGAGAACAAAAAAAAAGGAAGAAAAAGAAATATATATTTTTTACAAAACTGTCGAGGGAAAAGGGCTTATAATTAATGGGAATCTTAATTGATAAAGTACAGTTTTAGTTTATTTTTGAAATTAGGTAATGTCCGACATTCTCTGACATGCTGCGGTAGAGAGTTCCAGAGGTGAGCTGCAGAGACGGTGAAAGATGAAGAGTAGGAGGTTGTTCTGTAATTAGAAATGGAAAATGTGATATAGTGTTGTGAGCGAGTATCTATTTCGTGATATGAGGGCAAATATTGAAAATGAGAAGCTAAGTAACTTAGTTAGGGTTAGAGTTCTGAAGAATATTGTAGAGCAGTGATTTCAAAGCAAGCGCATTTTTCTGACCTTGACGTCGTGCGCGGGCATCAAGCGCTAGGTACGCTAGGAGGAATAGGCACCCTGTTAGATTAAGAAAACAGTGGTGCACAAACTTCAAACGGAACGTTAAATTTTATGTCGTTATTTTTATATGCCTTCTTTCTGTTTGTTATTTTCTATATTGTCTGTAAAACAAAAGTACTAACACCTATTTCTTAGCCTAATATTGCAGTTGTGTTTTGAACGTTAATATCATAATAAAGAGTAAAGAAGGATTATTCACACAAATTCCATAATAACTACAACTATACTGTACTAAATGAATTAAACATATCATTCATAAAGAAAGTGTTATCCCAAAGAAAGACACTGAATATGACATGATAAGTTGAAATTGATATTGATGGTATCTTTAGCCTTATAAAAATAATCAAAACAATATTATAGTACAAAGCAAAGTTGCCTAGATATATGTTTTAACTTTAACTAATATTACACAATAAAACTCTTATCGCATTATGTTTTTAGGTGATATTGGTGCGCAACTTTCTGTTATCAGAATATTAAATTATCTAGAAATCTGGTGAAGCTATAGAGCTGACGTTTTGCCAACATATATGCACATATCTTTTGTTTGTGATGTAACAGTATTTGCTTTGTTAATTCATTTCCTTACAAACATTTTCCATGCGAATATTTTGAAACATTTTAATACACTATCTTCAGTAATACGTATTTACGATATATTAGATTTACGAAAACACTGTTTTAGTACCTGTAAGGCTACTAAACAAACATATCTGAAAATTTCACTTTTCTGTAAAAAAAAGTTGAGAAAATATTCCTTTTGAATAAAAAAAGAAAGTTGTGAAAAATTAGCATTAAAATTAAAACTTACATTCTTATAATGCACTTATACTTCTCAGACAAATCTAAAAATTAACATGGATACAGTTTTAATAAGTTCTCTTCTCTTTATCCATTGAATCAGTGCTGGCCATCCCTGAATATAGCTCGACCAAGTGGCATCTTACTACCTCTTTCGTGTGTCTCTTTCCTTTCCGCTGTAAAGCGCTCAGGCTCTCCTGGGCTCTAAAGTGCGCGCTTGCTCCTATGGGCATCAGTTGACATCACTGTTGTAGAGCAGGCATGTCAACATAAACATGCGCCTTATTCCCAATATTTAGAGAGTTACGTTTCGTTACTGGAACTCATTACTGTGAACGCGTGATCTTGGTCAACGTGCAATCAGCAACCAGCGCGAGCGCTACGGAAATCAAAGATAGCAGCAGAGCGTTTAGAATACCCGCTCTGATAGCAGTATGCAGTTATGTAGAGCGACGAGTGCCGTTCACAAGAGTGCGGCCAGGTGTACTCAAGGGGGCGGCGACATTTTTTAAAAATGTGTTGTAAACACTCCAAGACTAAATTAGGATGCAAAATTGAACTGCAAATAATTAAGTCGGTGGAAGTGGTGTGATTTGTAATAATTGTTATGATAAGTGCGTAAGAATAATGTAATTTTCTAGATAAAGATATAAAAAGATGTCTGTACGAAGCAACTAAGAAATTCATAGCACATTTTTGGCTTCATAATACTAAACTTGCCAATTTAAAGAAATGACACTTCTAAATGGTTGACTCTCTATTTGTATTATTCTTTTACCTTCTAACTAAAGAAAAAAACATATATATTGCAAACAACTTTAAATTAGTGTAACTCTGAAAATACTGAACATAGGAACTATGTTTATATGACATTTTTTGGTTAAAATTTCTTAAGAAATAAACTTCTTGAAGGATGGTAAATCCTCGTGAATCACCCTGTATACTGTCACTCTACATACTATCCAAGTTTCTCCGACTTGACTCCATAATAAAATTAAATATCCTGATTTGTCATGTCCGCAAGTAGGCTACTGTATGAAACATAAAATTGCATTACCGTGCTTATAGTATTGTTGACAAGGGCGAAATGCGAGTTTAACAAACAATTCTAACAACACTTCCTCTATATTCAACGCCGATCATATTGCAACGTTCTCGTGACAACTGACAAAATAGTATGCATATACGAGGTAAATGATAAGACGGCTTCTTGTTTCGATTGTTATCTGTTCTTCTAATCTCAACTTTCATCCATTACTCTCTGTGATTCCCAAGGCATCAAGGACGAAGAACATTTTCATTCCTGCCTTGCTCTTTCATCGGAAAGTGACATTGTGTCCAAACATTGGAAGGCTTGACTGCTTATGGATTAATCGTCACATGCAGTGCATTAACACCACAACCACTATCATCATCATCACTTTCATCCATCATAACGTCCCAATATTATAGGCCTACATTTGCACACAGTCATTGTCCACAGTGATTCGCCGACAACTCTGCACTGTCTACATGTTGTCAGATTGCAATAAATAAAATACTGCATTCTGTTTCAATGTCTGCGTTTCTTTTGTATTTCATCTTTTCAATTTTATGAATTTTTAATCTTGATTTAAGCACCAGAACGCTAAAATGTAATAAAATATGCTTTCATATGCGAGGAAAGTTGAAATATGCATTAACCCCTTAAACATGCAAATATGTGCACTATGAAATCTTGACTTTTGGTTGCAAATAATTTCAAATACACTTATATAATGGTAGCATTTTAAAAGGAAAAGGAAAATCTTCTGCGTTCTGGAGAAAGAACTAAGGAAGAGACTAGTAAAGTGCTTTATGTGGAGTGTAGTATTGTATGGAAGGCAGAAACATGGACATTATGACGAAGTGAAGAGAAGCGACTAGAAGCATTTGAAATGCGGATATGAAGAACAATGGAGCGTGTGAAATGGACAGACAGAATAAGAAATGAAGCTGCGTTGGAAAGGGTGGGTGAAGAAAGAATGATGTTAAAACTGATAAGGAAGAGGAAAAAGAATTGGCTGGGTCATTGGTTAAGAAGAAACTGTCTCCTAAAGGATGCACTGGAAGGAATGGTGAACGGGAGAAGAGTTCAGGGCAGGTGATAGACGACATTAAGATACTCTTATATGGATCACATGCGGAGACTAAGAGGAAGGCAGCAAATAGGAAAGACTGGAAAATGCTGGGTTTGCAGAGATAGACCTGCCATTGGGCAGAACACTATGAATGAATGGCAGCATATGATTTGGAACTAAGAAATAAAACATGCAAATATGCTAAATTCCGCCCGCTAGATGTATAAGGTGTTAAAAATAGTATACAATATTTTAGGAGGTGATAGTATGCATCAAAACAAGAAAATAATGTTCTAATAAATATGGGTCCTTCAATACATACTTTCTGAGATCTGAACACTTGTTCGTAGGAGGCAATGCATTTCTCTACCCTTACAATACAGCAGACTACCAGGTAATCATACAGTAGTTGACACCCCTGGTATGGAATACTGATACATCGCAAGGAATACTGAAAATAAAAGTCTTGTTGCGGATATGAGAGGGGTTCAGCAGAGATGGTGTTGTGAATTTTCGTAATCAGCATGTGTAGGCTGATGAAAATCCCCATGCAATTGAAGAAACAAGGCATCAGCACCGATTCTCAATCAACGTATGGGCAGGCGTTCTCAGTGATAGATTAATACGGTCTTGCGTGCTACCACAGAGATTAACTGTGGTTCGTTGTCAGGACTTTCTTATTAACGTATTAAAACAAATTTCAAAGATTGCGTGATTTCTTTCGCCGAGAGCCAGGGGAATGCATTGCCATGAATGGACGTCACATTGAGCATCTCCTATGAACAAGTGTTCAGATCTCAGGAAGTATGTAATGTAAGACCCATGTTTATTAGATATTATTTTCTTGTTTTGATATATACTAGCACCTCCTAAAATATTGCATACTTTTTTTTTTAACATTCTGTATAACTGACTCTGCTTATGCCTCGTCCATAAACATCAGTACTCGCCCACTATAGATACGTGTCACTTACTTACTTACTTACTTAATGGCTTTTAAGGAACCCGGAGGTTCATTGCCGCCCTCACATAAGCCCGCCATTGGTCCCTATCCTGAGCAAGATTAATCCATCCTCTATCATCATATCCCACCTCCCTCAAATCCATTTTAATATTATCTTCCCATCTACGCCTCGGCCTTCCTAAAGGTCTTTTTCCCTCTGGCCTCCCAACTAACACTCTATATGCATTTCTGCTACAATCCCTGCCCATCTCAAACGTCTGGATTTAATGTTCCTAATTATGTCAGGTGAAGAATACAATGCGTGCAGTTCTGTGTTGTGTAACTTTCTCCATTCTCCTGTAACTTCATCCCTCTTAGCCCCAAATAATTTCCGAAGCACCTTATTCTCAATCACCCTTAACCTATGTTCCTCTCTCAAAGTGAGAGTTCAAGTTTCACAACCATAGAGAACAACTGGTAATATAACTGTTTCATAAATTCTAACTTTCAGATTTTTCGACAGCAGACTGGATGATAAATGTACGTGTCACATACTAGTTACTTAAATAACTAGCCCTATTCTGTATTTACGAAAATAAGCGTTTATGAACCAGGGTTGGGGGTGAAGGGGTGGAACAGAATATTTAGTGGTTTTGAACTTTCCCTCAAACACTAAATCGACGTGTTTTTCTTCTAAATCTTGTTCCCAGCACACCTAAATTATTGAAGGTCTGATTTTTTGAAGTGAACAACCCAAAAAGGTAATACAAAACAATACACTTATAAATAATATATCAGCATGTTCAGCCAAAAAGTAAAAATTAAGGCAAGATCACCTCTTCTATGTATTCAACATTAAAACTCGAAATCAACTCACACGGTGCAGTAGGAATCTCTGTATAAAAGTTGAATTACCGACTCAGAGGAAGAGAACAAAACTCTAGGACGACCTTTGAAACGTTTAACTGACAATTTATTTCATTTTGTGTACTGAAACAGACCACGTTGGCTACAATCGTGAAGGATTATGATCATAATGATGACGATTTTTGTTTCGTTTTTAGTGCGTAGAAGTAATCTTGGTTACCGTTATTATTTTCCATTGTTTTTGTTTATAATTGAACAGAAGCAAGCGATCCACTTACGTAAATTAGGGCATGGAGGCTGGCTGCGAACTCTTAATATCAATTATGAAGCCCTATAAGCCCTGCTATACTCAAATACCCATTAATAAAATTAACTTCAATTTTTGTAGGGCGCTTCCATATTCAAGAGTATTCAATTTTCATATAGAATCTGTGGAAGGAGGCAGCGGTTTATTCGTTCCACATGGTAAACAAGAATATACCTCAATGCACACGGAGCTATTTCAGTGGTTGAAACGTGTATGAAAACACTTCACCTCCGGCAAGGAAGCTCTGCAGCAGGGTTGTCCAAGTAATCACTAGTCATGTGGCTCATGTAGTTTCAAGGAAATGGTTCGCAATTTTCAAGGTAATCTACAGGGACATCATTTTATTTTTACTAATATTTCTAATATTAACCTAGCTATATCTTTGGATCAACGATTGAGAACCATAAACACCGTTTGCTACCCCCTTCCATGACCGGAGTTTGATAATACTGACGTAAAATACAAACAAATCACTTTACTAGGTATAGGAGGGAAGGAAAGTAGTTCATCCATTTACGTAAAGTAGGAAATATCACGATTTTGAGTTTGATAATTTTCATTAGGTTTTTGTTTAATCAAAATACAGTACAGTATTAACAATGAGTGTTTTTACTCACGAACTGACCTTTCCATGCGGACGTATTCATTATGTAGTTTATATTATACTGTCTATAGCACATTAGCGTACACAATAGAGAATGACGTTAAATTGAAAAATAATCAAATATGGATATTTAAACATTTCGATACAGGCTTCAGTTCTAATGTGCATATTATCGCACTATAGACTATTGCACCTAGTTCCAACTACCAGTTTCGTCCTTCGTACGAGTAACTCATGTTGAAATAATTCTGTACTTACTCTTTAAAAGAGTACCTTACATACTGTAAATTTAATCTTCACTTCTGCCCGATCCGAAAAGATAAAATTACTCAGACATGCTATCTACTGTCCTTCCAAGTGGTTATGTCGCTAAACAAGTTGTATAATATTACGTAGATGTCTAAATCCTAACAAAAATTAATGTTTTCAGAAAAGAGCTAAGACAGCCCAGCAACTAGCCTTTACAGAGAGGCGAATAGAAGCTGGCGGGGCAAACCGGGATGCGACGTAGCCAAATGGACGACAGTACCTGTGCGAAAATAATTCAATATTGAAAGCTCTTTCGTCACTGGAAAACGCGAACATATTTTTGGAACGTACTGTTTATTGTGACCGTAACACTACTATGACTGTATATGCGGCCTTAGTTCTGTGTGGAGGAGGGTTGAACTTCATTAGTAGAAGGAGTGGGAGTGAAGTACATTCAAAAACTCAGATACAATATAAATTGAAGTAAAAATAAAGTGATGTCCCTGTATAATACAGTAATGGGCAGTTAAAAAAAATTGTGGTTTGACCGCGATGCTAGAAAGACAAATTAAAAATTAAGATATAACTGTACTCAAAAATAATAACATGTGCGTACAATATTGGTAATATATTCATTTGCTTCCTAATAGCTAAGCAGAGTTACTGCCATTTTAATATAAAAGCTGGTCAACAATAAACCAGAAACGGAAACGACAACGAGAACGAGAACGGAAATAATATTAAAATAAATGCATTTAAATGTGAGCATTCACAATTAATGAGAAGCTTGTCGGAGTCCGGGAAGGGATACGTGAAAATTAATTGTGAATGCTCACATTAAAATACATTTATTTTAACAATATTTCCGTTCTCGTTGTCGTTTCCGTTTCCGGTTTATTGTGGACCAGCCTTAAGCAACGAATAACGGCGGTGATATTAAACGTATCCTACCTACGAAGACATCCATACACAAAATAAAATATCATTTTTAATATTTGCACCGTAAATGACTATAACAAGGTACGGTAATACTTAAAAATTGAGACACTCTCCGTTACATATTCTTCTGTGGTTTGAGATCACTTAAAGGAGAAGATAGGTGAAATGTCGGTAATTTTTTCGAGGAAAAGAAAACATTCTCGTTCTCAAAATTCATGCTTTAATTATATTTCACAATTACAAACACGTTTTCGTGACGGAAAATCGACATTTTAAAGTCTTTTTTCCACAGTTATACACCATTTTCATAAAGATTTGAGGGGTTATAAAACTTTATTGCAAATAAACTACTGAACTTACATTAATGGAGCCAGTCCAGAACGAACGAGGAACTCAAAGACTTTTTTTTCTTTTTTACCACTGTTGAAGACTCTAATCTTGGAACCTGACAGGAATGCGACCGACGCGACCCTACAGTTCGCGATAGTGACTCCTATTAGTAATGCTAGCCTACTACCAGATGTCTAAAAATTGTGTTCTGTTCCTACCTCACAGCGGAAGCTGTTGAGCAAGTCATGCATGTCAGCATCACATTCAGATGCATTGTCACTGTTCTCACTACCCCTACTGCCATCACAGTCATCAGTATTACTAATGTTATCACTATCACTACCACTGTCGTAAGCCCCCTTAAATTTATAATAATTAGCCTTGTAATGTTGGGGACTGATAGGATACGTTACAGTGATTTCATGTTGGCTATCCATTCACCAGTCAGTACTCTAGCATGCACAAACAGTGTACCTACTGAATACTCCGTTCGCCAGTCACTACCGTACCATACATAAACAGTGTACCTGCTGAATAATAATACCGAAGGTTGAAGGTTCTCAGGCGCATATTTTTGCAGCGGAATTTGGTGAGAGTTTTGAAGTGAATGACGGGAATATTATATGTAAATTATGCAAACAAAGATACGAAGTTACAAGCTATATTATATATAGAGACACTGTAGCACAAGAAAATAAAGGAGGAAACTCAAACCCACGAATAATTCTATGATAGTTCTTCTGCACATAACGAAAGGTACGTAAAATATATATCTGGAATGCTATGTAGCGTGTATTTAATTTTAGACCTGTCCAGATTTGTTTATGTGCACCTTGTTTTTCGTGTAATCGATCGCAGAACTAAGTCAATATCCTCTTACTAGCTCAGGTCCCGACCTATGTACCATACTGCAGTCAACTTGTATAATCGGTCCCCCAACATTACAAGCCTAATAATTTTATTAATCATATGATTGGAATCTATGTTTTTCACAGTAACCTATTGTTTTCCTATATTTTCAATGTGTCTACAGAATTCTTCTCACTTCGTGTGGACTCTTACACTCTCATTTTGCCAACATTTTCGAAATATCATATTGCTTTTCACCTAGGTCTCGTCTATATAAAAAACTGATTGTCCCTTGCTCCGGAATTCATTTACGAGTATTTCCACCAGATCCTGCACCTCGATCTCCAGCTTACGACGAGTGAATTTTTTTTCAGAACGTCTTGTAATATTGAACACGTGCAATGATGATACACAAGCCTCAGTATGTTATCTGTTGTTTTTGATTCCTCGCTTCACTCCACCACTCACCCCGTAAGTTCCAAGATTGGAGTCTTCAACTGCCTTAGGTCTGCGATATCACGCGGCGTCGGTGTCACAAAGGGAGTCACGCGGTTTGAAGTCTGGTAATCTTTGGGGTCACAGAATTATGTGTTAGTCATTTCCAGATGCACGTCCTATCCAATGAGTTAGAAGTATTGTGTCGGTTCTTGTCAAAATTTCTACGAAATTCACGTTTGCTAGTAATCACTGAGCTAGTAGTGTGAACTTCCAAAACACAATATGATTTCTTCACACACGTAGTAGCCATTGCACAACAATGAGTAATGCGAACTGTAGCTGAACAGAACAATGTGAGTGACTGTCTAGCAGCAGAGGAATACGATCTGCAGTTGCAGATGAACAAAACGAAACGGCGTAGCGGCAGGAATGTGAACTCTCGTGTTAATGAAACACACACAAACTGTTTGAGCTCTTCGCTCTGGACTAGTTTCATTAACGTAAGTTGAGTAGTTTACTTGCAATACAGTTTTGTATCATCTTAAATCTTCATGAACCACGGTGTATTTTTACTGCATGTATCACATTCAAATATTATAGGCTCCAATAAATTTCATGCTAAGAAAATTAAATGTTTTGAAAAGTTTGGCAAACAAAACTGCGCACTGTTTTTTACACAAGGTAAATATTTTCAAAATTAAAAAAAATAATATATACCTACTACCCGGACAGTAAAAATTAAAAGAAAATTAACTGACTACATTATATTATTTCAGGTCATTCAAATTTAAAATTATGGCTCGGCTGTTAAACTTTATACATATCAAAGATGCTCAACAATTTTTACAGGTATATAAGTTATATCTTTTTGGGAATAGATATATTTTTAAGAAGTTACAATGTTTTTGAAAAAAACAAAGTCTGAAATTATTATTGAAGTCATACTAATGAAACCTGGAGTTAATACTAACAAGAGGTTGCTGCAAACAAAAATTAAAACTGTAGCTTAATAAATATGTAACATAGCAATTTTACTCATTTAATCCCTTAAAACTTAGAAAATTCCTTGTTGATATGAAACTCCGGCTCATTGTTAGTTTATTCTATGTAATGCAAAGATTTACGGATATTTTTTTTTTCTAGTTAAGAGGGAGGGAACATCCCACGCACTACGACCTGATATCTATTGTACACCCCCCTATATGGGATGAGTTGCGTGCCCAACGATCCTCTACGCCAGGGACCGTCAAGTGACTACACTCTCGTGCGTACGTACAAACCCTCAAGCCCTGACGTACGGCTGCGGGCAAGGGTAGCTGCTTCCATAGTGGCGGAGCTAAGAACTTGTATGTGAACCAAATTTGTGATAAGAATGTAAATTAATTTCAGCTTTTAATTGAAGCACGCTTTCACTGTTAATTGCACTATACTGAAAAACAGTACTCTATACAATTTTGTACAGTTAACTATATACGAAACAAATTTTTGCATGTTTGCACAATAATGAAACAAAACAAAATATACACTTTTATACAGATTAATATACTGTTTGTCTTCTTCTCATTGCTATACAATTCAATTAACAAAATAAAACAACAGTACAAACGTTGTCATTCAAATACAATTCTCTAATAATAGTACTTTTTCTTAAACATCAGAGATCCGCTGCGATTTTTGCAGTTTTCTGTTAGTAAGCAGCTATTTAATTCTCGGAGCTATAGTTTTAGTACCAGCCAATCGCAAACATGCTTTCAATTGTTCATCACTTAGTTGTTTCTGTGACGTGACTTTGTAAACTTCATTAAACAAAACAGTGTTTCGCATACGTAGGTTGTCCCGAACATTTACAACGTTCTTGCAGCAAGATTGTACTGTTTAGGAAACCTTTCTCGTGGAAAACAAGTATAGAAATGGTTAATACTTTTTGTTTTGATACTTATCCTTTAGCTCAATATCGCTTTGTAAATCAAGTATTTCTAATTGTAGTTCAGCAGGAATATCCAGGACACTCACTGAAAAAGATATTGCAAATATCTTAAATTGTTGTTCAAGATCTCTAATATCCTCAAATCTACGTTCGAAACTTCGCACAATTGTTGCATTATTCTTATATATTCTTTCATGTCCAAGGCTTCTAACAGGTTTCCCATGTACATCCATAAATAAGGCAGTTTCATTTCTAAGTGCGAGAAAACGTTCCAGAATTTTTCGACTTCACCACCTTACCTCGGTATGGTAGAGTAAATCCCCATACTGTTAATACCATCAAGCAGTGCCCTGAAGTCCCTGTGATTGAGTCCTTTAGACCTTATGAAATTAATTGTTCGCATAACAACATCCATTACATTGCTAAGGTTCATGTTTTAGCACATAAATATTCCTGGTGCAAAATGCAGTGCACCGGTGCCCCCAAGCGACCTCGATAGGTTCCACCACTGATAGACTGCAGTGTACAAATGTACTGCCCGCAGTGGAAGCCGTAAGCAGGCCTGTACGCCCTCTCGCGATCTTGACTCGACTTGGCGGAGCCTGCTCTACGCGCATCGACCTAACCACTTGACCCCCTCAACGACCGGTTCCTACAGGTAACAGAGTTCATGTACCACTCCTCCTTCGGAAACCATCCCTCCCCAAGGCTCCCTTAACGGTCCGAGGCGGAGGTTCCTCCCTCGAGAATGTCTGCACCGGATTCCGTTGCAGAACCTATCCATCATCACATGAATACACTCCACGGAGGCCAGCAGCATCGGAGGGCAGCCTATAGAGCGATCTGAAAACCAGAAGAAGTCACGTGATGATGACTGAAAGGATGATAGGGGAGGAAAGGAAGTGGCGAAGATGAGTGGGGTTCCAATCGTCTGATAAAGTTACCTGATATTTATCCACAGGTGTGAAGGATAAACCCCGAAAAAACCTCACCCAGGCAAGTCGTCCCAAACGGAGATCGAACCCGGATCCGTTGGGTTCGGAGTTAGACTCGCTAACCCCTCAGCCACAACGGTGGACTTTACGGAGATAGTCGTCTACCGATTCTTGTAGTCGAAACTCATTCTATGTATTTTATAAAAAAAAGTCATATTAATGTTTTAATTATTTTGCGTGTAAATTCCTGGATAAATTGAGTTAGGTAAT
The DNA here is from genome assembly GCF_040183065.1 of Periplaneta americana. Classification (NCBI taxonomy): domain Eukaryota; kingdom Metazoa; phylum Arthropoda; class Insecta; order Blattodea; family Blattidae; genus Periplaneta; species Periplaneta americana. Next base: position 81,798,194 of record NC_091130.1, on the reverse strand, counting down.
AAATAATTAGTATGAAAAAATTAGTGTTGTAATTCAAGAGAAATCTCCGTACGCAAGCAAACGGTGAAACTAAATTCACATTTTCAGGCAGTCACTGCAATACAAGCCATTTCAATGTACATATGGCATGGAAACTGATTGCTGTTGAGAGAATAAATTCCATTACGACGAAGTGAAGAGAAACGACTAGAATCATTTCAAATGTGGATATGGAGATGAATGGAGCGTGTGAGACAGACAGAATAAGAAATGAAGCTGTATTGGAAAAAGTGGGTGAAGGAAATGATCAAGAAAAAAAAAATGAATTCATTGAATCGCTGCCTAAGAAGAAACTGCCTAGTAAAGGGTGTACTGTAAGGAATGGTGAATGGGAAACAACTTTGATGTAGAAAAAGGTATCAGATTATAGATGACATTAAGATATTATATGGGTCGTGTGCGAAGACAAAGAGGAAGACAGAAAATAGGAAATACTGGAGATTGCTGAGTTGGCAGTGAAAGACTTGTTGTTGGGCAGAAAGTTATGAGTGAGTGAGTAAGAGTATGAATGAATGAATGAATGAATGAATGAATGAATGAATGAATGAATGAATGAAACTTAATATATACATCTTGATTACACAACTTTTAACACTATATCACTTCGGAATATAATGAGCCAACAAGACTATAAGGAGACTTAAACACAATCAAACACATAACACAAGAAAACAAATACAACCCCATCATAATAGATAACATAATTAGAAAGACAAAACAGAATTACAAAAAACATAGGAACACAACACAAACACAAGAACATAAAAAATAAATAACACTAACATACGAAAATAAAAACACGCAGAAGATTGCAATCTCATTCAAGAAATTAAATTGCAACATCGCATATAGAAGAAAAATCACTCTAGAAAAGCATTTTAACACATAAACAAACAAATACAACCACACAAGTGTATACAAACTTAAATGCAACACCTGCAATAACTTCTACATAGGACAGACAGGCAGATCATTTGAAACACGTTACAAAGAACAAATCACAGCCACAACCAAATCACGGATCGCTTCCACATACGCAGAACACATCACAAACACCAACCACACCTACAGCAACTTAAACACAGACATGGAAATTCTACACATCCAAGAGAAAAACTAGAAACTAAACACACTAGAACAATATGAAATATACAGGCACACAAAAACACACCCGTATCAAATCAACACACAACTCAATTTCAGAACAGATGCACTTTTTTATCCACATTACACTACACTAGTCAACAAGATAACCTAGTTAATTAACACGTGAAGAGCATATATATACTTTATATTCCGAAGTGAAAATTAATGTTTTAATTTCATTTCATATTTTTTAGTCTATTTGAAAAAAATCTGAAAGTTAGAATTTATAAAACATTTATATTACCGGTTGTTCTGTATGGTTGTGAAACTTGGGCTCTCACTTTGAGAGAGGAACAGAGATTAAGGGTATTTGTGAATAAAGTTCTTACGAAAATATATAGGCTAAAAGGGATGAACTTACACGAGAATGGAGAAAGTTACACAACTCAGAACTGTACGCATTGTATTCTTCACCTGACATAATTAGGAACATTGAATCCAGACGTTTGAGATGGGCAGGGCATGTAGCACGTATGGGCGAATCCAGAAATGCATAGAGTGTGTTAGTTGGAAAGCCGGAGGGAAAAAGACTTTTGGGGAGGCCGAGACGTATATGGGAGGATAATATTAAAATGGATTTGAGGGAGGTGGGATATGATGATAGAGACTGGATTCATCTTGCACAAGATAGGGACCGATGGCGGGCTTATGTGAAGACGGCAATGAACCTCCGGGTTTCTTAAAAGCCATTTGTAAGTAAGTAAGTAAGTAAGTAAGTAAGTAAAGGACACAAATACCTCCGCGTTTTGAGAACACTCTTCCTTTCTTGTGGCTTTTATAAAAGTTCGGTTATAAATTAATCTTGGTGTAGACAGCTCTTATATAATTTCATCGTCTCACTTAGTGGAGCTAAAACTTCACGCTAAGGTTGTGTACGATATTTCACTTGAAATTATACGTTCGAAGCATTTCCTTGCAGCACTCTCACTCCCAAAAGGTTTATAACTGTAGCGAATGGCGGGGAGTAGGTCTTTAATAAATTTCAGCCATATTATGTACAGCCTGCCGGTAGAATTATTTTCGAACGCTGCTCTACGCCTTTGGTTTATTACAGAACTTGCGCGTGTTCTTTCGCGAGGCACGGTTTCTCAGAGTGAAGACTCTTAAACGCAATGAAGTATTTGTAGAGGAAGTTAATTGAAGCAATGTAGCGTAACTCAGTTCCACCTACCTGTTGATGTTCTGAGTGCAAGAAGTTTTGTAAGGGCAAGCGGCAGCAATGACGAAATGGTATTAAACATCACTTTTCAGGTATAAGTGTTTTCAGAGAAGAACGGTTATCATAGCGATAATGAAGCATGATGAAACGATGGAGTGCTTGAGCTTGAAATCTTCTATTATTTTATGAAACACATAAAACGTTTCGAAGTTCGATTTGTTTCGACTTCAGTAGAAAAGCTTCAGAAAACAAAGTGATTGTATTCACTGAAGCAGTTGCGAAGGGTTAATTCACTTCAATGGTATTACCACAGTCTAGTATATACAGTCACGAAGCTTGAGTTGTGAAAGTACTAGGAACAATAGACTGTGCAGTTTCTATTTCGCATTGTCTGTAATGAGGTGATAGTAGCGATCCTAGTGGTTAGCAACTATCTATGGATGCATATTTAATACGTATTGAGCTTCGTGGCTGTATATACCACATTGTGGTACTACGTAACAGACGACGTTTCAAAGGTTGTATCTTCTTTCATCTTTAAAATGAAAAGGTAAGGAGACAAAATAATTATATAGTTGATGCCTTAAGATTAACTATACCTATTCAACTTCAATTGCAGGAATCATCTCAGTTTCAGGAAAGCTAACTTCAGTTCCAGAAATGGCTTATGCATATTCAGAAGAAATAAATTTAATTTCGAAAAAGCTAAGCTAAATATCGGAAAATGTAAATTCAATATTGGAAATGATACAGAACTCAGATAAGAATGAAGTCAATTTAAAATTTGAAGGTTTCCTTTAATTAATTTTTTTCAGTTGTATAGTAATATGTGTGTAGGCCTATATAATTTTATTATAGCCTATACATATAAAACTAAAATTGATTCTCTATATTCTCTCAAGAGAACAGAAATTTAATATTGTAGCTACACAGCCCTTCAATGAACAACGTTTTTTCACAATATTCATTTACATGGTAACGAGAATTGTTGCGATCATAATTTGTACTAACTACAACTACATCTACAACTACATCTAATTTAAGGCAATATTATTCAAAACAAAACTAAAATGGAAATAATTCAAATAATATTAAAGATTTCCGCTGAACCCGAGTTCGCTCCCCGCCTTATAACTTGCGTTCGGGAAGCCAGTTATCCAGGTAGGATACAGAATCGGATGTAGGTAAATTCTCATTTTAAAAATCGAACTATAAACGATTGGAATAATCTACATGCAGCGGTTTCTGAGGGCAGTCCTTCGTTTAGGAGATACAAAAATAACTTGCAAAGTTGTGTATAAAGTGAAAATTAAAAAAAAAAAAGATACGTTACATTACTTTATGGTGACGAGTTATTCCCTTGGTTTCAATTGTAAATTGGCTTAAAATAGCTTGTAAGAGGGTCTTAAATTAAAAATGTTTAATTTAATGTAGTTCTGTTTACAAGTATGATTCTACGGAACAATAAGGGTGTAATTGTTTGTCTTGTTTGAACTGATCAGTGAACCGTGGTGAGTCAGTGAAGTTATGATTTACAGTGGCAATGAATAGTTTTGATCAGTGATAAGTTATAGTGTCAATGAAATGTGTTATATAGTGTCAATGAAATGTGTTCTATAGCGTCATTGAAATGTGTTCTATAGCGTCATTGAAATGTGTCATAGTGTCAGTGCAGTGAGTGAGATGAGAGTGAAGTGAAGATTATTTATTAGTACCAATGTGAAACCTATGTAGGGCCTATACATATATTGGTTGTAATGGAAAATTAGGTTCACTTATTAATGTGGTTATTTTATGTATTATTATTATTATTATTATTATTAATTGTAATTATTGTGTATTTTGTAATTAGTGTGTATTAATATTGTATTGTGTGTAATTAAGTTACCACTGCCACTGAGTGTTTGCCCACTTACAGTGTAAATATATGTTTCTGATATTAGATTTATCTTTTCCGAAATTGAATTTCCCTTTCCGGAAAATAATTCCGTATCTTCCGAACCTTATATTACTATTTTCGTCATCGTACGATGACGCAGCAGAATATCTGCATGGAAACATCATATGTACTTCGGTACATTAAATAAACTGAAATTACTTTATCAGAAATTGCATAGGCCTACATTTTTTTCCGACTTATTATTAATCCGTTTCACTGATCCTATACATAAAAAATAAAGTTTAAAACCTGATTCTTCCTCAATCTCTAAAGAAAATGATGAGGCGCTGAAGTAAAACTATACTTGGAAGCCGTTACAAATAGCTAATTCATTTGACCATTCACTTTAAGCCCTATTTAAAATACGGCGTTGTGAATGTTCATCTTTAGCGAAGGTTAAGGTAGCAAAATAATCGCACACGTTGAAGCGGTGAACCGCAGCATCTGGTCATGAAGAGCCTGCAGACTACAATATGAGAAACCCCCGCAACAATGTACAGCTGTCAAAAAAAAAAAAAAAAAAAAAAGTGGACGCACTCGTAAACAGCGAATATTTTCTAAGTTCACTTCGGATCACGATAATGTTACACGAAGCTTGCGCTTGTAGTAGCAGTTTCGGAACTATAGAGATATGCAATATCTGCTTCTCCTAAAATAGCGGTAGAGTACTCGCTTAATGATGCGAAGGTTGTGAGTTCGACCTTTGTTCAAGTTGTCATTTTATTTTGTTATCATTACTTAGCGATATAAATAATATTCAAGTTATCATTTATATTCTGTTATGTTCTTTAGCGATATAAATAATATAAATCTAATGTCAGATTTACAAAAATACAGTTGCATAATACTAGTGTTTTTTTTCTTATATTATTACATTATGCTATCTTGTAACACAATAAACTGATAATGAACGACGAGGATTTGAACCTGAGACGTTGACATCTGAATTCAGACGTTCTTCCAACTGAGCCACAGGGTCACAAGTGAAGAAGCATAATAATATGAGAAAAATTGGTCTAATCCCCCTCCAAAACATCCTGATGATTTGTGGAATCTCGTCCAGGACATGTCCACTCGACTGCAAAATTTGATCGAGATTGGACGAAGATGGACAATATTGAATCGTGGCTTTTGGTTTGGTTTTTTAACTTTTAATTGTTTGAATTTTCTAAGGCAGACGTCAGTATGCTTGTTTTGTTTACGCCACGAAAGATATTTTGTTGCGTATAAAATTTTTATTTCATTCTTTCCATTTGGAGCCATAATGTCATAATAAATAATGTTAAATAGCTTGTAAGAGGGTCTTAAACTATAAGGGTGCTATGCATAGACATTTCGCTAGCCCGCGCTACGAGCGTGCTAAACTAGCCCCGGCTCTCGAGTGATTACTTGTACAGGATTCATATCATATCATATCATATCATATCATATCATATCATATCATATCATATCATATATCATATCATATCATATATCATATCATATCATATCATATCATATCATATCATATCATATCATATCATATCATATCGCTAACACTGGTTTATGAATACGAAAAACGTTAGTTCGCTGATCATCCACCGGAAGCCCGCGCTAAGAATGTCTATGAATACGGCCCGAAATGTTTAGTTTAATGTAGTTCTGTTTACAAGTATTTATTTATTGGTTTATTTTACGACGCTATATCAACATCTAAGGTTATTTAGCGTCTGAATGAAATGAAGGTGATAATGCCGGTGAAATGAGCCCTGATCCAGCACCGGAAGTTACCCACCATTTGGGTAATATATTCATGAACCTGATGTTAATTAGGCCTACTAAAACAGTCATAAAAGAGACAGCAGCAATTATATTTTCTTTGTATCTTAAAAATAAGAAAACATAAAAAGCACACGGTGGTGTTCGAACGCAGGACCTCACGAACATTAGCCCAGAACGCTACCATTGCACTACAAATATAACACGCAGAATACTTTAATTAGAACTATATAGCAGGCATCGTGGTCCAACAACATGTAACATCGCCTGTCTCCGAATAGTAGCGGAGATACTCGAAGGGAACCTTGTATTTAGAGAGCGGCCACTTTTTCTTTTGACAGCTGTACAATACGGAAGTAGCATTGCCAATTCAAGATACCTAGTTCCAGTATTATGGTGTCAAAGGAAGTTGGAGAATATTTTGTGTACGATTAACAGGGTTCTGCCAAGTTTGAGACAAACTTATCCTCTTAATTTGGCTTCTGGCTTAGAAATTAATATGGATTGTGCAGAGTTGCTAAGTTTCAGAGACACTTAACAACGCATGTTTCGAAACAAGTGAAGTGGTACTACCGAAGGGCTTTTAAAGTTTCGGCAACTTTATACAGCGTCTCCATGGCAACCATTCCCATCTTTTCAATAGATGTCATAACGCGGTCCCCTTCAGTGTTGGGGATAGCTTTATTGCCGACGATGTAAAGTAGATTCTGTATGGCTTTGCTTTATTGTATTAACTTATACATTTCCATATAGATTCAAGAGTAAAGCAGAGAAAGTTACTGCCTGGATAATATAAGGCCTCCGTAAATCCTCTGAGAACTTCAATTTCTTGGTAAAATAAAATGTATTACAAAATACATCTGTTACTTACTAGAAAAATACAAACAAGCAAAATTTGAATAAAATATAACGCTACTTAACTTCTCCAGAACTGAACTTTCTCGGATATTTTGCTTTATGCTTGAAATATAGAATCATTAAAGTAGGCCTACATAGCTGCCGCCCAAGCGTGCACACAGCATGTGTCGTAGAGAAATGATATTGCATTGCACTGGCCCGTTGCGTCGCGTTCTTCCCATCTTTACACCGCTCGAGTTCTTTTTTCAATTTTTTGTTTTTCTATTTGATTTTTCTTTCATTTTTCCTTTCTTCCTCTATTTATTATTTTCTTTTTCGTGTTTCTTTCTCCATTTCTTTACATCTCTCTTTCCTCTTTTCTTTTTCATTTCTTCTTTCCTTCTCCATTCCTTGATAACTCTATTTCGTCTTTTATGCTTTCATTTTTTTCCTTTTTTCCATTTCTTGATTTTCGGTGCTTCCTTTCTTTCTCCACTTCTTGATAGGTCTATTTCTTTTCTTTTTCGGTGCTCTCTTTTGTTCTCCATTTCTCGATAGCTCTATTTCTTCTTTTCATTTTCAATGCTGTCTTTTTTTCCCCATTTCTTGATTTCTCTATTTCTTCTTTTCCTTTTTAATTTCCATTTTTTCTCTATTTCTTGATGGCGCTATTTCTTTTCTTTTTTAATTGTTTCTTTTTTCTTCATTTCTTGATTTCGGTATTTCTTCTTTTCTTTTTCGGTGCTCCCTTTCCTCCTCCAATTCTTGATAGCTCTATTTCTACTTTTCTTTTTTAATTTTTCCTTTTTTTCTCCGTTTTCTTAATTGTTCTATTCCATCTTTTCTTTTTCGGTGTTCCCTTTCTTTTTCCATATCTCGATTTCTGTATTTCTTTTTTTCCTTCTTCGGGTTCCCTTCCGTTCTCCGTTTCTTGATAGTTCTATTTCTTCATTTCTTTTTTAATTTCTCCTCTTTTATTAATTTCTTGATATCTCTATTCCTTCTTTTCTTTTTCGTGCTTCCTTTCTTTCTCTATTTCTTGATACTTCCATTTATTCATTTCGTTTTTAATTTTTCATTTTTTCTCCATTTTTTATTGTTCTATTTCTTCTTTGCTTTTGTCAATTCTTCTTCCTTGTTGGATTTCTTCTTTTCTCTTTAATACCTCTGTTTTCTTCATTTCTTGATTTCTCTATTCCTTCTTTTCTTTTTCGGTGCTCCCTTTCTTTCTCCATTTCTTCTTTTCTTTTCTAATTTCTACTTTTTTCTCTATTTCTTGATAGCCTATTTCTTCTATCCTTTATTTAATTTCTCCTTTTTCCTCTATTTCTTCTTTTCTTTTGCCAGTTCTTCTTTCTTGTTTTATTTCTCCATTTCTCTATTTCTTCTTTTCTTTCTTTCTACATTTCTTGATTTCTAAATTTCTTAATTTGTCTTTTGCCGTATCCCTTCTTTCACCATTTATTGATTTCTCTAATTCCTCTTTTCTTTCTTTCTACATTTCTTGATTTCTATATTTCTTATTTTGTGTTTTGGCGTACTCCTTCTTTCTCCATTTCTTGATTTGCCTATTTCTTCATTTCTGATAGAGTACTTCCTTTTTTCCTCTATTTCTTGATTGCTACATTTCTTCTTCTCTCTTCTCATTTCTCCTTTTTTCTCCATTTCTTAATTGCTCTATTTATTTTTTTCTAATTTCTTCTTTCCTGTTGTATTTATTGATTTCTCTTTCTATATTTCTTGATTTCTCTATTTCTTATTTTCTGCTTTGGCGTTTCCCTTCTTTCTCCATTTCTTGGTTTTTCTGTTTATTTCTTTCTGATTGAGTGCTTTCTTTTTTCTCTATTTCTTGATTCCTCCATTTCGTCTTCTCTCTTGTCATTTCTCCTTTTTTCTTTATTTCTTAATTGCTCTATTTCTTCTTTCCTTTTCTCATTTCTTCTTTCCTGTTGCATTTATTGATTTTTATATTTCCTCTTTTCTTTCTTTCTACATTGATTCCTCTATTTCTTATTTCCTCTTTTGACGTTTTCCTTCTTTCTCCATTTCTTGATTACTCTATTTGATCTTTTCTTATTGAGTGCCTCCTTTCTCTCTCCATGTCTTTATTGCTCTGTTTCGTCTTTTCTCTTCCCATTTTTGCATTCTTTCCATATTTCCTAATTTACTCATTTCTGCCTTTATTTCTTTCATTTTTTCTTTCTTCCTTCCTACACTCTTCACATTTCTTTATTTCTTCTCTTGTCTTTTTATTTTTTTTCCCCTTCTACAGTTCTTAATTTCTTTACTTATAGGGCAGTTTGAAAGACAAAGTGTTTCGTACTAATCCGCACACATTAGAGGAACTCCAGGCTAATATTGAGCCTGAAATAAGAATTTTTAGTTGGTGAACATGGACGAGTCAGTGACAACATAACGTCACTCCCTTCAAATAATGAACGGTTCTGAAACGTGACTTCTATACGGCGTTTTCAATCAGCGAAAATGAAGTGGAGAATCTGATTCCAGACAGAGAGGATAAAAGGGAAGAAATTACATGAGAACAAAATTAAGAATTGAGAGCACAAGTGTGTTAAAGGACTAAGCGAAATTCTTGGTTTTTGCACCATGCGAAAGAGTGTACTCTATAGAGTGATATGGTGATTCAGTATATAGTTCTTCAAATTGTTTTAAGTTCGAAAGTTCATATGATGATGGCTTCGATTTCCAAAGATTCAAGAACTATGGTCATTTATCTTGTAATAACGAACACATGACCATGAACTCCGCGCTACCATATGATTCATGACTCATGCATGATCTGTCCAATCATTACTGCAAGCCAGTTTGATTAAACTGACGCCTCGCGGGTCAAATTCGACCAACGTTCAGTAATAAACTGACCCCCGAACACAAGGTCACCGGAAACTGATTCAATTCTTAGAATTGGATGCTGTGGTGTATAGGCCTACTGTCATATTCAGAAATACGCTGACTTAGTGCCGGAAAGAGTTATCTCAATTTTTCCAGGAACATGCAAAAACTGAAACTTTTAATTACGTCGAAAATTCCGAAAGTGGTTGTGGGTTTTCTAACTGACCTTATAAATCACCTGAACATTCTAAATTTGAGACTAAGTTTAAGAAACAGTACCACAGAGCTTACTTGAATTACGTTGTTTTGCTTAAAGGTTTTCTGATTCTAATGAATCTTCTGTTTAACAACCCTATGGAAACATCTCTCAGAGTTACAGAGTGACAGTTTTCTTATAAATGAGAAATTGCCAGTCCATTGAGTTTTGGTGACTAATTAACAAGGAACAGTATCAGAACCTTGCATAATTTTGCTTTGGAAATACAATTCATGTTTGGTAGCACATACGTTTGTGAATATTACAATTGAAGGGTTCAGAGCCATAGCGGGCCAAGCGCCATTTATTAAAAATGAAGAAAGCAAGGGTTAAAGTTAAGTGAATACCACAGTTTAATGAATACTGAGATAACATTTAGTTTTAATATGCATACTTTATATTACTTTCTATATGTTTCATTAAATTAAAGTAATCAGTTAATTTTAACCTTTGTTTTCTACCTTTTTAAAATATGGCGCTTGGCCCACTATGACTCTGAGTCCTTCAATTACATTGTTAAGAACTTAAGAAAAGGAACAAGTTATCACAAGAAATTATTGAAATCGTCATTGCTGCTTCCCACTACGCAAATAAATTTTGTCATTAATCTAACCAGGAAGTGTAAAATGGTCAAAAATGATATATTTTTTTTTATTTTTAAGGCCTAAAAAACTGCATTTCTCTAGGTTTAATTCGTTGTACGATATATTACAAAAAATAATACTTGAAGCCTTTAAAAGAGTTTATATTATTGGTTGAGACATGTGTATTTTAATGCCGCGCTCCTTTTCAATTGTTTCTTTTTTTCAATCCTGAAATACTTTTAGAATTAAATAATAATTTCCATAGGATTTTCTCATCATTATTTTGATTCTGAGTTTTGTGTTTCAAAAATCGAGACGTCCATCTCTGTTTGTTTCAAAAGTGGAGAATGTAATGTTTCTTAATTTCCCATAAATTTAATTTTTCAAACTAAATTTCAATTTTTCTCAGGATTGATTGGAACCAAGCTGCATGAAACTTTGCATATACATTATTCAATTATGTCTGAAATCTGTGAACTTAAAATTATGTAAATATTTTAATTATTTCATATCAGTCAATACCAATAATCACTGCAAAATGTAAAGAAAATTACATTAATTTTTCAAATTTCCAAAAAAAAAAAAATATATATGTATATATATATATATATATATATATACACATATGATTTATTCATTTATATATATATATATATATATAAATGAATAAATCATATGTAATTTTCCAAGCCAACATAGAAAAATGATTCTAGTTTCCCAAAAATAAACTATGTCTTTATTCTGTGTCAAACAAATTTCATTTCAATCATTTCGTTAATTTCTGAGAAAAAGGGGCATTTATCTCTCATTGTTTTCAGTTTATTTGCTAGTGTTTATTTCTAAAATATTTTATTAAAATTGTTATATGTTTACTAAAATGTTGAAACTTATAGGGAATGTACATCACAGTTTTCTTTACCTGCCTGAAAAAGTTTAAATAGATTGTTTTGATAGTTCATGAGATATAGAAATAAATGTGCGTTGTTGTATTTTATAGTGGATTTACACGTATTGGTTGCCTTAAGTGTATCATACTATTAGCTTTGTATTCTTTTGTATTTTTAAAATATAAAAATATCATACAAAACAGTTCCATATATAATATTTCTTTCTATTTCCTAATAATTGTAGCAATTTAAAATTTTTAATTCATGCCAGCCAGCTAATTAATTTTGAAAGTGTCACCTGACCCTTCAATGAAACACATTTGGACCACACTGTTCTAAGTGTTGTGTGTGTGTGAGAGGGCTTATTAGTGAAATTAAGAAAACAGGAACAGCTATTCTTGCACACTACATGTCAAAGTGAAGGATGACAATGTCAATATTGGTGACGCTACAAATACGCGATCCACACGTAACAGCAAAATTGTACTGATGCAAAGGTCGGTATCATAATTGGAAACTCTAGTCACTAGTGTAAGCATCGACTTCGTTTACAATAACACTATGTACGTATGTAGCTGAGAACATAAAATATACATTCCCTGGCTACCAGTCTCTATAGCCTACATGATTTAGAACAGTGAAAGTGTTGCTCTTTTTGTGGTTACCAGTCATGAGGTTCATGAATAGAAAGTCCATGCGCCAGAAAGTTCACGAAAAAAATGTCCATATCCAAATATGTCCATGACATATTGTACTGAGTTAAAATATTCACAGTCCTATAATGCCTATGCGTCAGAATGTCTATGTCGTATACAACGTCCACGTACATACCTACCACTTCGTTTTCTTACGCAAGTTTGGAACATGTTTTGCCTGACTAAGAAACAACGCGGTTGAAGGATGGTGCAACCATTCCATTTGGAGATTCCTGCAAAGCCTGACATATGAAGAAAATAAATATCTGGACATAAACCACAGAACTAGGAGGGGCATATAAAAAACACATATTACAAACAAAAGACAAGTACGACGGATGTGGGAAACTACAGGGTCCGGCATTTGGTTCTGACGAGTTTCAACATGCTGTTGTAAAATAAATATAAGGTTTAAAAATTAAAAATTAACACAGTATGTAGATTGAGTAATGCAATTTATTGTAATGTCTTCATTTTTTGAAAATTACACATATCAAGTGATACCATTCGTATGTTATGACCTGTTGTAATCTTACACGAAAATTGTTCATGACACTTTATCTTCAAACCGAGCAATTATGCGTTCTTGGAAGAAATTTTGCAGTGTGTCTCTGGCAGTATGGGCCGTAGCCCCATCTTGTTGAAACCACATGTCATCCCTCTTTAGTGCGCCTCTAAATGTTGTAACATCTGTCGATACCGTTCACCATTCACCGTAACAGGTCTCTCATTTCCATCTTTGAAAAAATAGGGACCAATTATGACTGCAGCAGAAACAGCACGCCATACGGTCACCTTTTCACAATGTAATGGTCGTTCATGCAATGCCATAGGATTTGTGTGTCTCCAGTATCGGAAATGTTGATTGTTGACGAAGCCATTTAAATGTGCCTCGTCTGGCATAAACAAATTATTCGACACAGTATCATTTCTTGCAGAATGTCACCAAATTTCATTGCTAAATGAAGTCGAAAGGCCCATTATTGTATTCCTCGAAGGAATGCTCTGAACATTGAACTCACGGAGAAATTGACGTTGTGTTTGAACAACGGACTTACTTTCAATATATTGTGATACCACAAAAATGGGTACGTTAACTGGCCAAGCATCCATGATTAACAAAATTACATGTTTTGAAGTTCATGTGCCTCGACAACATTTCATTTTCGCCACTCTCATTTCATTTTACAGCTCTACCAAACTAATCAGAACTAACTGCCGTACCCTGTACTTTATGTATAGTTCCAGAAAAAAAATATATAATTTATTTAAGTTCCAGTACAACGCACTTTGCGTGTGGAGTAAACAAGAATACCTATATTATGCTACTTGTGGACAGTCGTGCAAAGCTTGTTGCCTACATATAGGAGGACTGCTACCAAGACTCGAGCCATTTTTTATTTCCGTATCTGTACAAAGAAAATGGAGAAATGTCATAAATTAAGAGGGATTGGTTATCGCCTTAAAAGTGGAGATAGGAACCAAGTTACAGCACCGCCAGGAGAACAATAATGTACACTTTATGTAATAATCCGAGGCATGACAGCTCATGAAGGACCATGACTGACCACTCGGCTGTTAGCTTCACGTCCACATGCCGAAGCAGAGGTGGACGATCATCCAACCAGAATGGAGGTATCGTGTGATTTGCACGATGATCCCTCCAGCCGTTATAGCTGGCTTTCGTAACCAGATTTCGCTATCTATCGTTGCTTACCAAGTTCATCACGATGTCGGGTGGGTACCGCTCCCATACACTGGACGAAATTTTATAAGAAAATTTCTTCCCCCATGAGGACTCGAACCGCGCGCATTTTTGCAACACGAGTCGTAGGTAGGATTCCTTACAAGGTACATTCGCGAAGAGCCTGACTGAAAATGGTATAAAATCAAATAAGATGGAAAGTTCAGCTGTAATCAATGTTTATGGTACCAATTGTAGCTGCTCATAGTGATAATTATACAATGTTTTAGAACCTAGATAGATAGTGGTATAATAATGAATATGGAAGGAAAGTCATCTATAAATAATGATTATTCTACTAATTTCAGCTGTATATAATGGCACACTTTTGGAACATGTTTGTGGGTGTTGATGTAGAAATCCGTTAACTACAATTAATGTAAACGATAATAAGCACATTGGATGAATGATGCATTTCTGCAGTTGGGAGTTGAGCAATTCGAATCTTCACTGTCCCAGATAACATTGGCAGGAGCTTCAACTGGAAAAGTAGCTTTCTTCCAGGCATGCTTAAGCATGTTAATGAATATGGGGGCACTTAATTGATTATGGGTAAGTGCATGCAGGTTTATGGTAGCGTTACGGCTCTGGAGATCAATATCAATGTTGTCGAATAAAACTCTCCCACAAAAACGTTTGGTGAACTTCTTCCATCCAACGGTTGAACAAGGGAAGTTGCACCAGGTGGAGTGCCTGTTACCGTATGTTTTTATCCCCCATATACACTAACATGATTAAGCATGCCGGGAAGAAAACAATTTTTTTAGTTGAATGTAATGCATTTGAAGCTCTTGCCAATGTTATCCGGGACACTGAAGATTCGAGTTGCTCAATTCCCAACTGCAGATATGCATCAATCATCCAATGTGCTTATTGTCGTTTACATTAATTGTGCTTAACGGATTTCTATATCAACACCCACAAACATGTTTAAGTATATGTAAGGACAGCTAAAATTAATAGAATTATTATTATTATTTAGCCTATAGATGAGGTTTCTTCCGTATTCATTATTATACCACTATCTATCTAAGCTCATAGACATTGTATAATTACCACTATGGGCAGCTACAATTGGTACATTAACATTGATTACAATTGAACTTTCCATCGTAGGCCTAGTTGCTTTTATACCATTATAAGTCAGGCACTTCGCGAATGTACACTTAACGGAAAAAAGAATGAGCCCGCCGACAATTCCTAAGTTCCAGATATTTAACATTGCGCATGCTCGTCTCGTCAGAGCCGCAGTTCACCAAGTAACAAATAAATAAATAATTTAAAATTTCTGTACTCGTATTTTGTTTAAGAGTCTAAAATATGTTATAAAGTCGAATGTAGGCTTGTTTCTAGATACATCAGGGCCTCTGAAGAGTGAAATAATAATAAAATTGATAAATACAAAATCAACCGAAGCGAATATGAACAGGAATAGCACGTATTATGCCAAAACGATATTAACAGTCACAGTAGCGTAAGTTGTTATGACATTGGTTTATTGAACGAGTTGATAGTAGTAGCGCAAGTTTCGAATCTTCCATAGTCTACTTTTTTAATTACAAATTTGCCATCACATATGTCTCGCAAAGCTATAATTGTGTGGCGATATCTCTTAGAATATGCCCAAATTCTAATAAATAATAAACCTCCCTCTCTCTTCTAAGCAATACTCATGTCTGTTGATAAAATCTTCTGTCTCGTCATTACGCTTGAAGATGGCAGAGAGACAACAACTTATTGCCCTGGTTCGCTTAGGTTATTCTGCGTCGATGGTGTCAAGAGAGATTGGAGTCCCATTGTCAACTTCTAAGCGGTGGGCTAAATTGTTTATCGAGAATGATGAAGTTGTGAATCGTCCCAATCCTGGTCGGCCGCGCGTCTCTACAAGGGAAGAGGTCGCCATATTATTGAGTGAAGTTGAGAACCATTTCTTTAGAACTGTCAACTCAAGATGGCGTCCCACTTTTCTGGTTTCCCATACACCGTGAGGAGACATTTTAGAGAGCGTGGCATACTGCGTGGTCGAGTTATGAGAGGACATTTGACGATAGAGAATGCCATTTTCTCCAACGAGGTAATTGTCTCCAGTAGCAACGATGGTCCTGCCCTAGTTTATCGTATGGATGCCAACGATGCGATAAAAGCTTCGTGAGACGATTTAACAGGTCGGGTCACGTGAACGTCTCGTGTTGGTGTGGATGTCATACGATGGGGCAGGACTTCTGGAACGCATCCACGGGCGGTTTACGGCAGAAGTCTACGAACACATTTTGGCAAATGTAATGATCCCTTCCGCCCGAAAACGACACCCAGAAGGAACACTTTTCTTCCAGCAGGATAATCACCCGGTACACAGCGCCAACTGGATTCAAAGATGGTTTAGGAGGAGGCGTGATGTCGACCCGGTCGATGGCCTTCAAAATCATCAGATGTGAATCCTATTGAAAATTTGCGGGCTAAAGTCAAATGGATCCTACGCTCTAATTGAGCAGAACAACCATCCGTTCGGACAGCTGACGAATTGTGGGACTGAGTTCTAGATGCGTGGGAGGAGGTGGCCATGAATTTAGACCTGTTCCATAATCTTGTGGATTCCATGCCGCACAGAATGAGGGCAGTTGTTGACGCAGGTGGTTTGTGGACAAGATACTAGTCTCCACCACAGACCTTTTTTTGTTAATATATTAACAAATTGTTTTTGTTTATTTAATTATTTATGTTTGATATGCGTCCGGTTTTTTAGGATGTGAAACGAGTATTTTTGTTTATACAGGCCAGGTCTCGCCTATAAATAGCCCACAGGATATGGGCAATCATATTTTAACAAGGGAGGCACAACGAAGTTTACCAACAAGTGCTATTTCACATTTAAACTAATAAATTAATTAAAATCTAAAATTAAAAAAAGTAATTTTACCGTAAAGGGAGGGGAACTCAACCTCGGGAACGGATGTCAGTCATCTTGCCGCTGGACCACACACAGTTCGTAAGATTGTCTTGATGCGCAGTACGTTTACACGAGCGAACCGCGCGATAGAACTTAGCATTTCTATTGACCAAGAGTCGACCCATTCCTTTTGCCTTTAAGTGTACCTTGTAAGGCATCCTGCCTACGACTCGCGTTGCAAAATGCGCGCTGGTTCGAGTCCTCACGGGGGAAGAAATTTTCTCACGAAATTTTGTCCAGTGTATGGGACCGGTGCCCACCCAACATCGTGGTGAACTTGGATAGCAACGATAGGTAGCGAAATCTGGTTACGAAAGCCAGTCATGGTCCTTCATGAGCTGTCATGCCTGGAATTATGACATAAAATGTACATTATTGTTCTCCTGGCGGTGCTCCACTTTCAAGGCGATAACTAATCCCTCTTAATTTATGACATTTCCCCATTTTCTTTGTACAGATACGGAAATAAAAAATGGCCCGAGTCTTGGTAGCAGTCCTCCTATATGTAGGCAACAAGCTTCGCACGACAGTCCATAAATAACATACATATAGGTGTTCTTGTTCACTGCACACGCACGGTGCGTTGTACCTGGAACTTAAAGAAATTATTTTGTTTTCTGGAACTGTACTGTACCTTGTTATACCACGACGCCACGGCGAGGGACGTATATTTTATATACTATCTTCGATATGGACTTTTGACATGGACATTACAGACCATGGAAATTGACATCATGGACATTTTATCATCCTGTACATTTCATTTCGTAGAAATTGTACATAAAGGACAATTTACATCATGGGCATTTTACATAATGGACATTTTAACATAATGGACATTTCATCTTATGGACTATTTAAGGTAGAAACATTTTTGTATATTAAAATAGCCATTCTTCTGTAACTGCTCAAAATCTGATCCAAATGTATACAACTTTTTTTAACCCGACTGTAGAAAAGTTTCATAGCAAACCTTAACATTTTAAAGAGATATAAAAACTTCGGCAACAAAACTCTCCACACAATTTATTTTTTATTGGTTGTACTATGCGTTGCAGAAAAATATTTCATTAGAAATATTGGTTCTATTTCATACAAAGAACCTCCTGTTAAAATTTGTGCATTCAAACACCTAACACTCTGTATCTTATAGCTTACAGAGTGATTTATGAAGAAAGCATTAGCATACGTAATAGGGCAATTACGCCCTTACAAGCACAAACTCAACAATATTTATGAGTCACAAAGGCCTTAATTTTAGGCTAGGATTTTCGATCTATGTTAATTTAACTGCCCAATTTCATGCAGTTAAATCATTTAACTCCCTGTTAGTATAGAAGTATCCAATATGGCTGGTGTGTTAGATGCTGAACTTTTATACTTTGAATATTTAGAAAATTATATCCATGATTACATAAACAGAGCGGATGATTTCAGTGATTTGACAGAACAGAAATCCATACAGAGGTATAGGTAGGCTATTTTCTACCAAGCCTTACTTTTCGCTTTAAACATAGATACGTTTGTGGAGAAATTAAGTAGACAGCACAATTGATGTTTGAAACCCATTCAAACCAATAATTTACACGTACTGTATATAAGTACATAATAATTATGGTTTATTTAACGACACTGGCAACTGCCGAGGTTATATCACGTCGCCGGTGTGCCGGAATTTTGTCCCGCAAGAGTTATTTTACATTCCAGTAAATCTGACATAAGCACACTTAAATGCGATCGATTTGGGCCGGGATCGAACCCGCAAGCTCGAGTACAGAAGGCCAGCGTTACCCAGGACAACTTTAAATAGATATGACAACACTGATGAAAGGAATAATTTCTGTGGATTCGAAATAAGGAGTGAAGGTCTAACAACTTATTTTGTTTTGACTTCTCGAATTCCATTGACGCTACGAGTTCAATGTTTCTATCTTGTAAAGGTGAATTAAGAGATTTGACTTGCCCTTAAAAATCCCGGAATATTTTTTAAATGGGTGGCTTGGAATTTTCAAGAGTTTCCTGGAAAAAAGTCTCTATTGTATCCTGGTGTTGTGGAAGAGAAGGCCTGATGGCCTTAACTACACCAGAATAAATAAATAAATAAATAAATAAATAAATAAATAAATAAATAAATAAATAAATAAATAAATAAATAAATAAATACAATATCTGGAAAGCCCTGTTCAGTGCTGTTACAGAAATATTAACGATGGTGAGAAAAAGTCGTGTAAAAAAAACTTGAAAAACATTTTATGAAATACGAAAATTTTACCAAAACATTATGAAATAATATTTTTTACGTTAATTTCATTGTACACATCGTGAATTGTAAAAATATCTGTTCCCATACTGCTAGCAAGAATTATTTACTAATATGAAATTTCATATTTTACCTGTCACTAATGATCAGCCATGTTCTGCGAAAGCCCAGCCATTTACCTGGTAAGTAGCGCACTAAATTCCAGAACGGATAGTCCTTTATTGCAAAACAATATGAATTTACATCAAATATACAGGGACATCATTTTATTTTTACTTCAACTTTTATTATACCTGAGTTTTTTAATGTACTTCACTCCCACTCCCTCTACTAGTAAATTTCCAATCGTCGTCCACACAGAACCAAGGCCGCGCATGCAGTCAAAGTCGCCTTACGGTCATAGTAAACAGTACTGATTTAGTGAGTATAGTACGTACCAGAAATGTGTTCACGTTTTCCAGTGACGAAAGAGCTTTCAATATTGAATCATATTTTCGCACAGGTACTCTCGTCCGTTTGCCTACGTCGCATCCCGGTTTTCCCCACCCGCTTCTGCTTGCCCCTCTGTAAAGGCTAGTAGCTGGGTTGTCTTAAATCTCTTCTGAAAACATTAATTTCTGTTAGGAGTAGGACGTCTATGTAATATTATACAACTGTTAAAAATAACTTAAATAAAAAAGCCTCGTTAAGGAATTAACTGTCACGTGATTTGCCCTCTTTCTACGACTCTGCGACAAAACCACTTGGACGGACAGTAGATAGCATGTATGAGTAATTTTATCTTTTCGGATCGGGCAGAAATGAAGATTGAATTTACAATACGTAAGGTAGGCCTACTCTTTTATACAGTAGGTACAGAATTATTTCAACATGAGTTACTAGTACGAAGGACGAAACTGGTAATTGGAATTAGGTACAATAGTCTATAGTGCGATTAATATGCACAAAAGAATTGAAGCCTGTATCGAAATGAACGGCCATCATTTATAAAAATGTGTCTAAATACCCATATTATGATTATTTTTCAATTTAATTTCATTCTCTATATTGTACGCTAATGTGCTGTAGACAGTATAATAGGCCTATACACTGCATAATGAATATGTTCAAATGGATAGCTCAGTTCGTGAGTAAAGACACTTATTGTTAATGCAGTACTGTCTATTTTGCTTAAACGAAAACCTAATGAACATTATCAAACTCAAAATCGCGGTATTTCCTAGTTTACGTAAATGGATGAACTACTTTTCTTCCCTCCTATACCTAGTAAAGTGATTTGTTTGCATTTTACGGCCGTATCATCGAACTCCAGTCATGGAAGAAGGTAACAAACGGTGTTTCCGGTTCTCAACCGTTAATCCAAAGGTTAATATTAGAAATTATATAAATATTATAGATATTAGTAAAAATAAAATTATGTCCCTGTACAACTTATAAATTGTCAAAAATACGATTTTTTTTCCTTTTGAGTGTTTTACCTAGGATACTGTTGCTATAGCCTGTGACACACAGAGCGCAAGACTCATGCTGCAGATGTGGCTGTTGTTGCATAGCAGCGGGTGGCTAACCAGCAAATCAGAGTACAGAAGCAAATACAAAGAGGAACTTAAGTGAAGTAATGAGCCAAAGATCTCCACATAAAGACTCTTAATGAAAGACTTTAATGTTCGTAAAATGTCATTTCCGGCGTCTTTTCGCTACAATCTAATTGAGATGTGGCTTAGTAACTTAATTCTGAGCGACATTGTGTTTACAAAGACTGTACTCAATCAGGAGATTCTGAACTAATGAGTGCCTGAAATACAAAGAGGACGAGTGTGAACATAAGCTGGGGCAGAAAACCTGATAAGATAGAAGAATTTTTAGCTAAACGAGTGTCAGCTACTCCTACGTTGATGTAAAATTATTAAATAAGCACATTTTAATCAGTAAAAGAGACAAACAACATTGAGTAAAAGTAAAGTAGGATTAAACACGACCAAGACGCAGATGAAATAAATTGAAGGTAAAAAGATGGAAATGAAAAAGAAAGCAGACAAATAAAAAATGTGAGCACTGTCCAACGTCTAGTCCAGTGGTTCACAAACTTTCTGAAGGCGCGACTTCTATTTGTGACCACCCCACTACCTACCAGCTTGACCACACTCGAAAAAAATACAACCCCTGTAAAACTGTAAACTATAATTTTATTCAAAACGAATGGATGCCGTCGAAAGTACAATTTTTGAGTACTTTCCGGAACATACTGAAAAAATTACTACAGTCATGGATGGATACTGAATCCACTTTTAGACATTTGCGTTCAACTGTCTGAAATTACAAAAAAGAGCAAAAACCTCATTGAAATATGATCCTCCGGATGGAATGTTCACACTTGATCGTTTTTGTATGAAAAAAATAACTAGAGCTTCCAAAAGTAGTATTTAAATTTTTGATAAATTTGCAACCTCATACAAATGCAAAATAACTTTTTTTGCGAATGTTATCAAAGCAAAATCTCCTTGAACTTGAAGATGATACCACTATGTGTGTAGGCTATCGAATATTTAATCCAGATTTGAGAAGTCACTTTCAGAAAATCAAGCACATTTATCACATTAATAATTTTTTGTTTTAATTTACTGAAACATTCTTTTTATTTCAGTGTTGACTGTTATGTTTCTACACATAAAATGAATGAATATTCATACGTTCCATGTGAGTTGGGGCCGCACGTGTTGTTTACAACTAAGGAAGCAGTTGAATTGCGTCCCCACATTTTTGTAATCACGCATGAATTGCGTCCCTGCATAACCGGTTACTTCATTAGCAGGCTTCGAGACTTTGGACCCGATACAATAAATTTACTGTGCATGCACTATAAGTTGTTGACTCGCTGCAGGTAGTGAACGGTAGAGATGCGTTGAGGTAACAACGTTGCTATTTAGAATAGAGTACGGTAGTATGGGGAAACACACATATGTACATTCTGAAAGTAAATATACATTACACAATGACAATGTTAAAAGAATGTGAAAAACATTTATTCTCCTGTCTTTTATAAGCAATTGTGTTTAATTATACACAGTGTTATTGGTGAAAATAAATATGTAGCAATTTTAATTTTTTCATTTATCCTATTGGTCGTCTTTAGGAAGTGCAGTTACAGTACCGAATTGCAATGTACCTACTACAAGATACATTCTTAGTGTCTCAAACGTAAATCTTTTTCGGTTATCTGCCAAGGTTTGTACTGTGAAAAGCTGCGATCCACGTCGCATGACGTGATAGGAGGAAAAAGAAAAAACCTAACAACATTGCAGTCTCTAAGAGACAGTCCTTTATTCTCGGGGGACTCTATGTCCACTAATTTGCTGTTTATGTTACACAATGTTCCATATCCGTTATTTTTACATAAAAATAATTTCCACTTCTGTTTTACACGTTCAGTAACCGGTGTACTTGATGTCTCATTTATTCTCTGCATCATATTCTAAATTAATTTGAGGGCTTCCGGCATCTCTTGCTGACTTTTCTAACCGTGTAATAGTTTCAGACACAGTTTGTATGAAAACCAAATTATTCGTCAGAACCTTCAAATCCAGAGCGTTTTCTTTTGCATATTTGTTGGCATTCAATCTACAGTACCCCCACCCACTGTACGCTTTACCACTATACTCAGTACGCCGTTATGAGGATTTCCCACTGAACTGCTCTATCGGGTCCGAAGTCTCGAAGCCTGTTCATTAGTAAATACAATGTAAGTAAATGTATAATTTAAATCTCTGGCTTATCGTATGTTGTAGCGGAATGTCAAAAAGTGGGGTGTTTACGTCATTGAAGTTTATCACGACTGAAAAATCGAGGCCTCTCATTTTCTATGAAGACTACAAATTTCGTTTTCATAAAACGCTGTAGGATGGTGTGCAACGATGGCCGTGCTGTAACAAGTCATGCAACTGTTTTTTAAAACTATCTACTACGAATAGTATAATTGATAGCAACACCGATCACTATCATGAGAAATGCGATGAGAAAGTCCCTTCATAGACAAAGAAAATGTGTATTTCTCTGAAAAGAAAAGCTGTAGAAGACATTTCTACAAAGCCGTCTAAACTGATAGGTATAGAATTGAAACAAGGAGATAAAACACTGAACAACACTGTTTCGACACTCATTGGACATAATATTCATCATGCTCACTCTTCTGTATACCCAAAGTTACCAAGAAGCGCTAAGGAAACACATGCTGCACTGAATTCAGCGAACATTAAAACTAATATTGCTAAACAATGAGTGGTTTAGAATGATGCAGTCACCTCTATAATTGGGTTTTCCACGCAAAAAAATTTGAAAGTGTTGTGTGAAGTACAGAAGATTTATGTGAATGGGACATTGAAAAGCTATTCCATATACTTCAACCAACTCTTTGTCATACATGGTTTATAAATTATCATTGATATATTTTTTGCTTCCTAATATACTTCTGCATCCAGTATGTAGTCCATCACTGCATATCTCTCTGTGCTACGTGATCTAATTCCGAAGTTTTTACACATTTTGAATCAGCAATCCACATTTCGGTAGAAGTACTCTGGCCTGATGCAGTAATAAGAGGTTACCGATTCCACTTAGGACAAGCTTGATGGAGGATGATTGCAACTTTAGGCCTCACTAAAGTCTACAAGGCTCATCCCAACACTCCCAAGAGTTATTTTTTGAAAAAAGTTTTTGGACTGCCCTTTTTAAATCCCGAAGACGTCATTGGCTGCTTTACTGACGATTTAATGGCGGATCAACCATCAGAAGATTCAGGAATTGTGCAGTTCACCGACTGCGTCTTTGAAAACTACATTTTTCCTGAGGCAACGTCAAATTCGTTTTACAGTGGCCATCCCAACATCTACAACCGTGTTGACGTAATACTTGACATTCAAACTGGGACGTACGTCAAATGCAGGAGTAAGGGTTTAAAAAGGAGGAAAAAATAATTGAAAAAGAGTAATTTATTAGAGAATAAAAATGAGGAAGCTTGAGCAAAAAGAAATTAAACGATTCGACTGTGTGAAAAATTTGAGCTTCAAGTTTTTACCAACATAACGAAGTTTCACCAATATAATCAATAAAACTGACTATCTTGCATAATATTATGCAGCAATATAGCACAAATATTTTGGGGACTACTCAGCCAATCTCCACGTGGTGTTTCCTGGATAATGCCCTTGATCATATATACCCAGATTGCTCTGCGTTATAGGCTTTGACGGTAACAACTTTTGTCAGGTTTACTATGCTGCCATCTAGTTGTTACATAAGGAGTCACGTCATAACTCCCATTTGAATTGCATTAGCGACTGTACTGCCATCTCGTATTAGTTTACGGCGGACGGGTGGCGATCCTGGCGGTTGTTCTCTTCAAAGTGCAACCGATTTTAACATAGGAAAGAACAATCTATATGTGATCTGGGGTAATTCTAATAGGCTGAAGTGGGTGAGCCGCAATTCATAATTTAAGTTTCTAATGTCCGGACCGAAACTCATGTTTTTCCAGCCTGGCCGCAACTCACCGGCACGGTAATCATATTGCGTTTCTTGTTTTATTTTGTAACTTATGTCGCGACCCCCTTCAGCTCTTTACACGATCTCCCAAGAGGTCACGATCTCCCGTTTTGGAAATCACTAGTTTGATCGAAATCTAGTAATCGAACTTTGGATATCTGGATGATTATTTATATTCCTGAACTTCGAAGTTTTTGCTCTTGTTTGAAATTCGAATACTCGATCATTTCTACATCTAAAATATTATGTTTATTTCTCTGAAGCAGGGAGAGTTATATGAGGCGAATTACGTGGCAAAATAAGGAAAAATATGCCTTTATTGTGTTAACATTTTTCATTTTAACGTGAAACGATTATGTGGCTGACATTCGAGAAATCCGGTAACACTTTCTGTTATTACACTGATGTCATTAATCACGTAGGGTCCATACCTGTGGAGTAACGGTTAGCGCAAAACTAGGTGGCCCGGGTTCGAATCCCAGTCAGGGCAAGTTACCTGCTTGAGGTTTTTTCCGAGGTTTTCCTTCAACACAATACGAGCAAATGCTGGGTAACTTTTGGTGCTGGACCCCAGACTCATTTCATCGGCATTATCACCTTCATTTCATGCAGATGCTAAATGAAGGGTTCAGAGCCATAGCGGGCCAAGTGCCATTTATTAAAACGGAGTAAACCAAAGGTTAAAGTTAAGTAAATACCATAGTTTAATGAAGATTGACATATCATTTAATTTTAATGTGCATACTTTATCTTACTTGCTGTATGTTTCGTTAAATTATAGTAATCACTTAATTTGAATTCTAGTTTTCTCCGTTTTTAATAAATGGCGCTTGGCCCACTATAGATCTGAACCCTTCAAATAACCTTAGATGTTGATACAGCGCCGTAAAATAACCTAATAAATAAATTAATTAATTAATAAAAAATTACAGAAGGCCCCGGATGACTCCAATTATGTGATTAAAACGAAGAAGTTTCGAATTCAGAGCCGTGATGAAACACAAAGGGGAAGGGAATATGACATTATAATGAATTTATTATTATTCGTAAACAATGGGGTCATTAATAAATGAGGGGAGTATAAAGACAGGATTGGTTACCTGTAATTTAGTAGTATAATCTAATTACTGTATAAAGTTCTTAACCATAATATTAACTTCGAAATTTATCCAGTACTCTGTAATTACATATTGTTGTGTCCGAAGATAGGTTGGGGATACGAATAAGGCATCACTCATGAGGCAACTAAGCCATGAGATAATGGCTTAGGGTGGCAGTTTCTTTCATTACAATTTCAAACAACTCAGTGGCGTCATAATACTGTGTGAATCGTTTCGACTCTCAATTGCTTTATTGTCTCGAGACTAGGCCTTGTGGATTGAAGAAATGATTACGAAGTTGTTAACAAGGAGATTTCACCTTGTTAAGTTTAAATGAGAGGAGTAAAAAGAGAGAAATGAAAATAAATATAGAATTTTATTTAAAATTGCAAACATCCTTACAATATTAACCACGTTCACAATAAAAATCACGAACAATATTACCGTGTCACGAAATTATAGACATCCGATGAATAGTCTGTTACTTTTTCCCTGGTTTTAAATTCGAATACTCGTAATTCTATATCTTAAGAGGTTAAGTACAGCTTACAACAGTAAAATTTTTGGATATATTCAACATTTCTTTCCTCCAGTACTGTATCTTGTACAGTAATGAAAATTGGTATGTGTAAAACACTGTCCTTTTGCTATATGAAAAAAAAATAAAATATTTGTACGATTTAAAAAATTATATAAATCATATATAATAATAAATAAATAATGTATAACTTTTTTTCACAATTCATAATGGTGGTAGTTCACTGTGCAGTGACGAAGGGTTTCCCCACTAACTCATAAACTTGTTAACTTTTTCGTGTTCTCTCTCTTTTATTTTATTGCTGAAACTCATGTTTACAATATCTACATTCCTTAATAAATAATATCTATTTTTTTAATTTTGTGTTAAAAGAAAATGATATTTGATCACTTTTAAATGAATTTATTTCTTATCATACAATCTATCAAAGTTAGAGAAGTGATCTTGCATCGTATTGTAGATATGACATGAATAAATACACAAACAAATTTCATCACAAAATGTTGGATAGTTTTTGAGTTATGTGGGAAACGCTTCATCACTGCACAGTGAATTAAAAAAAAATGTAAATTTATTTTTAATTGTAAATTTTTCTTTAATATAGCAGGAGGACAGTGTTTTACACATACTAAGTTCCATTGTTGTACAAAATACAGTAATGGAGGAGGAAATGTTGAATATATCCCAAATTTTACTGCTGTAAGCTGTACCTAACCCCTTAAAGCAGCGATGTCAGACAGGGACTAAACGGAGCGGAGCGCTCCACTAGACTGGTTGCGTGCTCCGGTGTTTCCACAGACATAAGCAAGTTCAAGCTCCGATCTAGCTCCACAACCGGTATTGGAGCTTACAACTCTGTCACTACTGCCTTAAAGCATCATCTTTATTTCTTTGAAGCGGGAAGTGTTATGTAATGAGAAATACATGTCAAAGTAAATAATTTTTAAAATTTTCTAAATAAAAATAGTAAAAAACGGTAGAAATCCTTCAAAGCAAAATAAGTTTTGAATTACATATTAATATTTTGAATATAACATCGTCCTTTGTTGTAATGAAAATGTTTAATATATAATTATTATTTTGAATTTTCCGTCATTTTGTGTTCATTTATTTCACATTAAGATCCATTTATTTTTATTAACATATTTCACTTGTATCATTCGCAGACAAATCGAATAGAGCAGATAATGAATATGAACAAAACCCGATCTGTAGTTTAGAAGAAACGCTATACACGAACGGACGGATAATTAAGGAGATGAAGAGAAGAAAGAAACGAAGATGGGTGGGCGTACACACTAACAGAAAAGACAAGAGAACAGACGGGCAGACAAAGGTGGACAGACAAAGTGATATACACAATAAATAGACATACACACAGATACACAGACTGTAAGGTAGAGACAAATCTGTGTGAGAGGTGCTGGAAACCTATTTTTCCTTAAGTTCGGAATTTAATTTCTTGGCATCGCAAAAATGTTTTGTTTTTATACTCGATACAGAGGGAAAATACAGACGAAGAAGGAAATTGGATAGATAAAAGTAAACAAAGAAAAGTAAACAAATATAGACAGATAAAGAAGAAGTAGAAAAGACGGAACCAACTACCTACAGCGGCTTTTGAGGGCTCACTTCTAACAATTACAATACCAAAAACTAACTTAGAAAGGTGTTATAATAAGAAAAATAGTAATGATAAATTATTTATTCTCATCAACTAAATGTTTTGTAAGTGTGAGTTATAAATATTTAATTATTGTGTTAGAGACTTTATGTCGTTTTACCATCTCCTTGCTTCTTTCGTGTACCCTGGAAGTCTTCAGTGCTGCGAAAATCTTTTGAAATAAGTGCTGTGTAAGTGTTCGGAGTGTTTCGTAGGTGCTAAAACTGGTTGAGGTTTGTAAAAGTTAAAAGTTTCGAATAAGCGTTGAATACTTTCTTACTTAGTGCTAAGGGTAATTAATTAATTAATTTTTATTTGTGTTATGAGTCGTGTTCATGTTGCAATATTTTATTTGTATTGTAATAATGTATTTTTGTTGCTGTTTTGTATTTGTGTTATTCCCCTGTAACTCTATTATTATTTTGCAATTGTATTTGTTTTTGTTTTTTTATTAGCGTGTTATTTTGTGTTCTGTTTTGTACTTGTATTTTGTTGTGCACTTTGTGTTCTGTTTTGTATTTATATTTCGTTGCTTTCTTTGAGTTGTGTTTTGTATTTATATTTCGTTGCTTTCTTTGTGTTGTGTTTTGTATTTGTATTTTGTTGTGCTCTTTGTGTCGTGTTTTGTATTTGTGTTTTGTTCTGTTATTTGTGTTGTGTTTTGTATTTGTTTTTTGTGTAAATTAAATTTGTTCATTTTCGTACTTTACCAACATTAACACCGGGTATCTATTCATTCATTCATTCATTCATTCATTCATTCATTCATTCATTCATTCATTCATTCAAATACAGGACACACATTTGGTAAGGACATAATAAAAAAGAATTAATAGATCAGAGAGTCAGAGTATTATTATTATTATTATTATTATTATTATTATTATTATTATTATTATTATTATCATTATTATTATCATTACTATTACTATTGCTATTGTTTAATTCGGCTAAAATGCACTTTCAAAAGAAAAACCTGTATCTTCCCAGAGAGTATGGATGATAAAACTGTACGTAATCTAAATGGATAGTCGAGGGTTCGTAGATCATCTGAACTCCATTTATCAACAGAGAGACAACAAAGCAATAAAAGAAGGACGTGAGATGTGGCTTATCGATCCATGCAGCGCAGGATTATTGTTCTGTCCAAGTCACCACATGCAAACGTCACTCAGGCTGCACTTCTCATCTTCCAGCCGCCTGCTGATGTAACTCGGAAGAGATATGCGAACGAAATTTGCAATGCCAAGGAAGTACTAAAATCCATGCATGAAAGAAAAACATAAGGCAAAAAAGTAAGAACATATAGCACTGCACAGAATATCTTTCTATACATAGATGTGAGATTTTACAGGGATAAACAAAAGGAAATAAAAACGACCGCGTAATTCGACTTCTTGAGAACAATTTTGCAATTTGGCACGACGAAAGAAGCCCAGAAATTATGTGGAAGGGAATTGAATGTGACAGCATTAATAGTGAAGAAAATAGAAAAAAAGAAAAGCTAGAAAATACAGCTGTAACGAATGGAATAAGAATATCGTCTCAACAAGATTTTCCAATGGTGACTGAAGATGGAAGGCTAAGTTCAAAATAAAGAATAAAACTGAAAAAGAAAATCGAGCTTTCTTACGTTCTCATCCCTACATCTTCCCTAAGAATTTATTTAGTATTTATACTGCTATCCTTCTATGAAGTTTATTAATAAATTGAACGGTAATATATTAATTGCTGCATAGGAACTCATATACAACTCGCTAATTATGGTAAAAGCTAATTATATAAAACTGCTTAATTTTAGTATAGCGGCAGTTGAGACTGTTATTTAAATGTTACTCGTATATAGCAACAGATTGTGTACAAATGTTTAATTGTTGTATCGCAACAGATTGTACACAACTTTTCAATTGTTGTACTGTACAACATCAGATTTTGAATGATTTATTACTTGCTGCACCACACCACATTATTCACAATTTTTATTACATCATCAGACTGTACGTTGTCGTCGTTCAGTCAACTGTCCGAAGACAGGTGTGATCCTCACAAGTGATACCAACAAGTCACCACTTATGAGGCAACTAGGCCAGGAGATAATGGATTAGAGTAGCTAGTTTCTTTCCCCCTCCATTGCATACATTGCTGACTAGCCACATTATTACACTAATATAATTTCTTAATGTATACAACACCAGACTATATATAAAATTTGTCAATTGTTGTATAGAGCAGATTGTACTAATTAATAATAAAATTAGAGTAATATTATGTCTAAATTGGACAATACTGTTGCATAGCAATATGTCATACATAATTAACATTATTATTATACAAAATAGATTCTATAATATTTTCTAAAATGTTGCTTAATAGCAGATCGTGTCCCATCATCATCATCATCATCATCATCATCATACATGTATTTAGACAATTGATTATTATTATTATTATTATTATTATTATTATTATAATTACTGGTACACGTGACTTGCGACTTTGAACTTTTGGCACCATGATAACCGTTTCTATCCTAGCTGACGTCATGACTTCATAGATACAGTAATTCATAAATCAATTACAAAATCATCTTATGAAAACAACAATAGCAACAAACGTATAGCAGGAGTATTTCTGACATAGTTAAAAAATGATAGTCTAAAGCAGTGGTCGTCAGCACTCGCTGAAATGTGCAATGGGTACGCGGTGCTGTCCCGTGTGCACTGTCGTGCAACAGAGAGAGATAAAGAGCATACCCGCTAGCAGCTACGGAGTGCACCCTAGTGCACTGCGTTTTCCGCGGGGAAGAGAGACTAGCCCCAGCGTGCTCTGTGCTGACGACCCCTGGTCTAAAGTGTATTTTGCACAATCATGCTCTTTTTTGATACTTACCATCATTGTTGCATGCGATATAACTTGAAGATACAACACAAGATACACAAGTGTTTTAAGTAAATTCTCTACAAACTTGACATACATTCACTTGTAAATTATAAAGGAACAAGAACTCTGACACAACAAGCTGTAACTTTATTTATTAGCATTAAAATTGAACGTGAAGTTTAAAGAATATTATTAAATGTCATGGAATAAGGTCTGTATTCTTTTCATTTATAGAAAAATGTTCAGACACTTAAATTTCGTATATTGCAATGACTTTTCATTTATACACATAAAAGACAGCCGTATCCAACAAATAAAAGAATATAAAAACACGTGCACCTAGAGAATTACACAGTGCCATTAACAAAATGACAAATGTTCAGTTCAAAATTAATACATAACTAAAATACATAATAGATAAAAATAAAGATATGAATTATGATTGTGGAAAAAATAATATGCAATACACGGGTGTTAAGAGCATAACAGAGACTCGGAGATTAAAAAACTCGGTACATCAAATGCCTCGTTTCTTTTTCAAACTTTTTCTCGCGTCTATTATAGAGCATTTACCAACCTAGTACCGCAGTACACTATAATATACTATTGTTATATTAAAGGAACACTATTTTTAATGGTTAAATTCAGGTGATATTTACAAATGACATTATGAATAAACTCATTACAGCAAATTCATTCTAAAGGATAAAATGTTTTGACCGTAGGACAGAACATACAAAAGTAAGTTTTCGGAAATGCAGTAACAGGAAAAATGTCGCTCTTCAGGTCCGTGTGTACCAATAACATCAAAACATTTATGAATATCCAAAAAGCGGAATTTTCTTCCTCCGGCTGGGAATAAACACAAGAATGCAGACGTTGGAAAAGAATCCAGAAGGGGAGGGATATTTCCAGGCTTTCTCCCTTCAGTTTGAACACTGTAAATGGCACGCAAACTCCCAGATTTTCTTCCGTCCACCTTGTCATTGTCACTGAACAGGGACGCTAAATGAAGTAATTCCAATTAACGCACTGCACATGTGGAACTAGTTCACTCCAATATTTCGAATCCATAAAAGAGCGAGTTAACTGCAACAAATACGCCCAGTGAATTATATGCTATTATTACATGAGGACATCGTTTTTTCCTATGACAACAATTTCTCATTTCCGTAGTTGTAGAGGTTCACTGTTTCATTGGCCATAGATCTGAACCATTACACGATGCGCTGCTGTTTTTGTGTCCTCTTGCAGTCATTTGTCTACTTGCGGGAGGGGTTAGTTACAGTAACTGCACTCATGATTTTATCTTTATAGGCCTACACCTAAAATGAAGAGGACAATATGAAGCAGCACGTACTTTCTCATTAAAAAAATCAAGCACTGTGTAAGGTAAATTTGCGTCAACTGAAATGTCCATGTCAACATTTTCTCTCGATCCTACTTTGTTGAGTTTAAAACTATAATTACATTCACGTCAAATAACAACTGTAGCTTTAACATTGCAAGGCAACAGAGTTACTGGTTTGAACATCGCCTACGGCATGTGATGTCACATTCTGCTACAGGTGGCTCCTTTCATATTAATGCTCCAAATTTGTAGTCTGTTATTTAGCAATGCCGTGCGTTTATTGCGAGTTATTTTACGAAACTTCATCAACTGTTGTGGTTATCTAGCGTCTGCATGATATGAAAGTAATAAAGCCGGCGAACTGAGTCCAGGGTACAACGCCGAAAGTTACCCAGCATTTGCTCATAATGGGTTGAGGGAAAATCCCCCAAAACATCTCAACCAAATAAATTGTCGCAACCAGGATTTTAATCCGGGCTCGCTTGTTTCAAGGTCAGGCATGCTAACCGTTACTCCAAAGCTGTGAACTTTTTATTTATTTAATTATTAATTTATATTTATATATTTTATTTATGTAATCTTTCATTCCTTTGTTCGTGTGATTTGTTCATTCATTCGTTTTGTTCGTTCATTTATTCATTCGCTCGTGCGTTTATTTACTTATTTACGTATTTACTACGTACTTGTGTATTTTTTTATTTATTCGTTCATTTGTTCGTTCTTTTATTCGTTCATTTAGTCATTCGTTCGTGCGTTTATTTATTTACTTATTTACCACTAATTTAATTTTTATTTATTCCTTCGTTCGTTCTTTTATTCGTTCATTTAGCCATTCGTTCATGCGTTTATTTATTTACTTATTTACCACTTATTTAATTTTTTAATCCTTCATTCGTTCATTGGTTCTTTTATTTGTTCATTTAATCACACGTTCGTGTGTTTATTTACTTATTTACTACTTATTTATTTTTTTTATTCGTTCATTCGTTAGTCCGTTCTTTTATGCGTTTATTCATTCTTTCGTGCGTTTATTTATTTACTACTTATTTTTTATTTCATTTTATTTATTTATTTATTATTATTATTATTATTAATTTTTTAAGTAATTACTTGTATACTGATATGTATTTTTCTGTATGTGCTTTAATCCTGGCTGAGTGTAAGAGAAGGCCAGATGGCCTTAATTCTGCCAGGGAAAATAAAACTATTATTATTATTATTATTATTATTATTATTATTATTATTATTATTATCATTATTATTATTACTTATTTTCTTTTTTATTCTTTCATTCTTTTATTCATTCATTTAGTCATTAGTTTGTCCGTTTATTTATTTATTTATTTATTTACTTACTAGCCATACACGTGCGCTTCGCTGCACTTGTTAGAAATAAATATAAAGTAATAACATAATTAAAATAGGACATTTGGTCCAAGGAACATCTGTGTTTGATAGAATGATAGCAAGTATGGGCGAATCCAGAAAGTGTTAGTTGGGATGCCGGAGGGAATAAGGCCTTTGGGGAGACCGAGATATAGATGGAAGGATAATATTAAAATATGTTTGAGGGAGGTGGGATATGATGGTAGGGACTGGATTAATCTTGCTCACGTTTTTCTTATGAAATGCGCGAATGGCACAAAGTCTCCCCTCGCGACGGTAATAATAATAATAATAATAATAATAATAATAATAATAATAATAATAATAACAATAATAATAATCGTAATAATAATATCTGTAATATATTAAAATGTTTACTGTTGACTCATAAGTTTGTGATTTAAATAGTATTGCAACGTTTGAGATGGGCAGGGCATGTAGCACGTATGGGCGAATCCAGAAATGCATGTAGAGTGTTAGTTGGGAGGCCGGAGGGAAAAAATACCTTTGGGAAGGCCGAGACGTAGATGGGAGGATAATATTAAAATGGATTTGAGGGAGGTGGGATGATCATAGAGAATGGATTAATCATGCTCAGGATTGGGACCAATGGCGGGCTTATGTGAGGGCGGCAATGAACCTCCGGGTTCCTTAAAAGCCAGTAAGTAAGTAAGTAAGTAATATTTTTGTAAATTTTAGGTGTCACTAAGAGATCGCCTATTGAATTAGAGAAATGTTATAACATGAAAAAATATATATACAGTATATATATATATATATATATATATATGTATATATATATATATATACACTATTATTTTGATAGACTTAATTCTTTACAAATATCATAGTTTTATCTGCCCTTCAAGGAAACGAAATACAGCATGTGCAGAAACACACAATAGCAATTGACACATCGTTTTAACAATTCTCAATGCCATGGTATGAAGAATATTATAAATATCACCAATGACAAAGTTAAATTCCCCTCTAGCATATAAGCTTAAGTTGTTAAAATTTTATTCATAGATGAGACAGGATTATTTTGTTTAGTAGGAAATTCCAATCTTTCATTAAACTCATTCACTAGAAACCAACCGGTTTCTTTGGACAGGCGAAAGTTTTCCTTGAATTTCCTATCCCCATGTTCTTCAAAAGAATCGCCTTTTTCTACAATAACACCAATTTGACGTTGGTCTTTCTTTAAATAATTTCGTCTTCTATTATATGAATAACATTGAAACGTGCCTTCATTTTCTTGAAAATTGATCCTAATAAAATCCACTCCATCACTAGCGGTTAAATTTTACCTCGGTACTCATCACGTTTCACTTTGATCGTGATTGATGCACTGGATCCTGAGGTCGAACAGGCTGAAATGAGAACTTTACCGTGACTATTACACTTTTACTACGTCATACTACTTTTGACCAATAAAACGGTACGAAAGGACGTCTTTCAACCAATCATGGCTGCTTGTCGCACAATTTTATCGCGTCCCTAGCATTTGTTTAATTTTATCGCTTCCCTAGCATTTGTTTGTTTTTATCACTACCCTAGCATTTATTCTTTGTTGCTAACATTTCAAATTGCACTGGTCTGGACGTCAAAAAACAGAAAATTACAAACTACTCCAGCCGATACACAGCAGTTTCAAATATAACTCCCATTGGCATTCAAGAACAAGAATTAATAAAGATCACTGGTCATAGCTATGCTTCTTCCCTGAAATCCTATTTACAAATAAATGAAGAGCACCATTCGGAAATTCTGAATAAGTTGAATAAACCATGTGCATCAACGAGTTCCATTTCTTTTACGCACACGTCCAATATAACATCAACTGAACCACCAACCACATATAAATTTGAAAATTGTACTTTCAATAATTGTTCCTTTTAAAATTATCCATGTTTATTTTTTATTTCATCACCCATAATTAAAACTTTTCATCTTTATTTCATCATCCATAATTAAAACTTTTCTAGCACTTGTTTATATTATTTAGGTTATGTTATAGCTTCTGCTATATGATATTATGGGTAGTCACGTATCAGAAATTGTTTAATACTAAAATTTATTGAAAATCATCTGTCAAGTGACATTGATTACTGGGATCCGGATAATTGAAGTGGAATGCAACTATTTTAATAAAAATGAAACTGAATCAAGAAAGCCTTCTTGACTAGTAACCGTCCACAGAATTCAATGAAGATTCCATAGTTGGCAAAACTTATAAGAAGAAAACAGCTAATCATAACACACTACTGCCGTCTAGCGTAATATTTGTAATGTTGAGATGGTACAATACTACATTTGAAGACAGTTGTATTTTTGTAAGTCAATTAATATTTTATTGTATTGGAGTACTTCGTTACTTCTAATCTTCATATACTTTCTTCTAATCGTGTAATAGTCAATTAAATCCCACTCGAGTTTTGATATTCTCTAGATAAATCTAAACCTCTAATGAGATTACTGTTCATAAAATTTTGATCAAGAATGGTAAACATGGCCATTAAACTCAAATTCACTGCCTGCAGCAGGCAGTGCTCCAATTAAACCCTGCCCCAATACGTTGCTATACAACTCAGTTGCAAGAATGTATATCTTATTTATTATTAACGCTGTGATTGTATGTGAACGACTAGTAAACCAATACATGTTGGGAAAAATACGGAAGCGAGACGATTTGAGAAGTGATGGTGTGTTACCAGGTAGACGAAATGGAGGGATGTAATTGGTTATGGAGGCTAAATGGGAATGTTTCGATAACAAAGTTTGGAAATTGAGTTTACAGGCGTCTTCACCGTGCTTTGTAAAGCTATTCTGCGGTGTTGTTGAGTATAGGCTACATGACACCACAGAAGAGGAGAGAGATGCTGCTAGCTCTTGACTACTGAGCTGTAAAGTCTGTGGGCTATGATGGAGGATAATTACCGTGCCTGTGAACACAGCGCGAGGTGCATTGCTTTGGATAACTACGAACACAAGCGAGCAAATGGAAACTCATTGGTCTCTGCTATAAACCCAGAGAAAATGAGGATGAAGGTAATAACTACGATAACAGATAACACAAACATGTTTAGAGAAAACAATGTGTAGGTATAGATGGAGATGGTATGTTATGTGTTCTTTTTCGAAATTTATTATAATTAGGGCCCATGATGTTATTCTCCTTTTTTTCAGTTTAAGCATTAAGCTGAAAATACCTGGCAGGTCTTCTATTTCTTTGCAGGCTGGAAACATTTCGCTTTAATCTTTAATCTGCTTACTTAAACAATTTCCTTTTTTTGTGAGTTATTGTATTTGTATCTACACCTCAGGTTATTTAGCGTTTCAATGAAATGAAGGTGATAATCCCGGTGAAATGAGTGCGGGGTCCAGCACCGATAGTTATTCAGTATTTGCTCATATTGGGTTGAGGGAATACCTCGGAAAAAACCACAACCAGGTAATTTGCCCCGACCTGAATTCGGACCCGTGTCACCTGGTTTCGGAGTGAGACGCGCTAACCCATGGGTGGGTAGTCGTGCTCTCAAAGTGTCAACACAACCTCAGTGCAGGTAAAACAGACCCTGTTACAGCTGTAGTGTCTATATGCGGTTCTTGCAAGACAAGTTGCTCACGTCTGCAGTAAGTGTCGGCTCGTTTTATGTGAAAAAACAATATAATCCCCAGATCATTTCCCTTTAGTGATGAATCGAAAGCGATTTCTTTTATTAAGAACGGAGGCAAAAACTTGTATTTTGTTCTATTACACTTTATTACGCATGACATTTTATGTTACAAATAAACACAGTGAAGATTTTAGTAAAGAAATACTGTCTAGATCTGCTTTACAATAGCTAAAGGTAGAAATGGGACATCAATAAGGTAAGACTGATATCAAATATATTTAGCACATTGTGCGTGCAAATTACAGAATTGCACGACATATGATCGACTAGCTAAGAGCATTTATGGACAAATTTGAAATGTGGCAGTATGATGTATAACATAGAAACTTCACTTTCCTTGACCATAAACTACCTTGAAAAATGATAAGAAAATCTTATCAGATTTAAGACCCCATTTCAAGATCTACAGCAGAATACACTAGTAAGTTTGGAGAAACTGTGATAATTAACAAGGAATCAAGATTTTTCTGGCTTATAGCAGATAGACGATCCTGAAAGTTTGTATCTTGAATTGATAAATCTACAAAATAGCACGCCACTCACATTCCAGCTAAATCAGGAATCGAACTGTTCGTAATGCTGCCTAAGTCAGAATTTCCAAATATACTCTTTGCTTCCATATATACTGTATGTGCTTGAGTCAGAATTTAATACAAGAAAGAAGTGCAAAAACTCTCAATGTACAGAAAGAGCTTAGAAATAAATTTATTTAATCTGTCGTGACAAGTAAAAAATACTTTCTTGAATTTCTGATCGTTTGCGAATAAAGACTATTACCTTCCTGAGAACAGAGGAATACTCTTTAATATAAAGACTTGTAAATTCTCACATTCTATGTTTCAAATAAGACAAATAATAAGAAATATTAACAAATACTGTATTAATAAATAAGTGTTGCAGCTATATTTGTTGTATCATGCAAAGGTTCTATTCAGTTTGTGTTTCCAGTATTAAACTAATTTACAAAGCTAGGAAATAATATAATTTTGGTATTTGTGTTTAGGTACATTGTGTCTAAAATTACTATAATTATTGTACCATGCATCATTCTGAAATTCAAGTCATGGAGTAGACATCACGACCACCTGCATGAGCCGCCAGAGCGCACCGCGACAGTGAACTGCTTTTGCAGCGAAACTACAGACAACCACAGTCTAGTATATACAATCGCGAAGCTTGGGGTGATTTTTTGCATTTCTCGCGATAGTTGCTAGCCGCTTGGAGCGCTGTGTGTACTAGGAACAATAGACTGTGTCACTGGCTCACTGCCATCGTGATCTAATACAGGCCGTAAGGCAGACCATGTGACTCGCTTATCCCGATCACGAAGGGCGGCGTTTCAACCATATAAATTAATTGGAATGCATAAAAAGTAACATATATTTCTCTAAAACGTAGTGTAATTCCATTAATAAAATTTAAAACAATGATTAGGAGACACTTCAGACATATTTCCTTGCGAGTTAAGGTGTACATGCCTTTATTTCGATTAAATATTGCGAAATTATTGTACATTCATTTATGCAAGATTCAATAATTTTCAGCTGCACCGCACGAATATTTAGATATGTTGAAATTATAGGTTATGTTTACTGTCCCAGTTGCCCCTTTCTGTCTAATTTTAGTGGTCTCCAATGCCCTGCCATTCATATGGAAGTTTTATAGGTTATGGTTACTATATCTTATATTCCTAAATTCGCAATTATACATTATAATTAAGCATAATGTCATGTATGATACTCCGCACATTCAATTTGTCTGTATTTTTATACTACAGTTGAGTATTGAATTATTGTATTTATCTACTACCTAAGAGACGAAGTAACAGTCGTAAGTACACTCTTTTCATAAGAGTGGTATGGTAAATTTTCTGTCTTTATCAAGGAAGGTAGATGTGCTATATTAAAATCACAATATAAATTCTTTTTTTTATTAAACCTCAAAATAGCTTCCATTCTAAACTTAAAATGTTGATGCGAAAAGATTATGTTAACATGTAAAATTCTCTTCACATTAATATAACACAGTTTTGTAATTATTTCTGTAACATATTATGCAACAAGAAATAAAGGGAACTTATGGACACATTACACTAAATAAAACTTAGCTATGATACGCAATAATGTTATAATATAATAATTCACTGAGCTCCATACACTGACATAGAAAACCCGAACATATATTACGACCTGGTCTAGATCGAAAAGGCATTGACTGTGCCGTATTTCGCATCGTTGTGAAAAGTTGTATAAACTATGAAATGTTCGTAATCGGTTGTAATAACTGTAAATGGCTAAAATACAATCATTTGAGTAATAATATGGGACAAGAAGACGTTTGTTGCACTATAAATTGTAGGAAAAAAAGGTCGAGTTATTCTCATTCCGAAAGATCCAGGAAGGTGAGTTTATAAAATACAATATATACTTTATGAAAAAAATATATAAACCTTATGTATTTCGTATTTCAATAGAGGAAGGTGTTAATTTTTCAAAAGAACACGATATCAAAAGTACAATACATTTTATCGTCTGCTAGGGAAAGAGTCTGTGATGAGGCAATAGTAGCGATCCTGGTGGCTAGCAACTAACTATGGATGCATATTTCAACTGTCTATGTTTGCATATTTAGTAAGTATTGAGCTTCGCAACTGTATATACTAAACTGTGATACAACTTGTAACTGCTGCGGCTGGTTCCGTCTGTCTTTCTCTCTTTCAAGTTTTTTTAGCTCTTTGTGAGCACGAGTTACCCATCCATGCGCTAACCGTTACTCTACAGGTATTGACTCTACTTTCCTGTATACAAGAAAGATGTTTCCTTTATTTCGGTGGTTTAGTGGAGACCAAGTTTTCAATTTGATTCGAGATTCGCCAGTTTAAACATGTTTGATGGTGATGATTTTTCAACCCACGAGTGGTCGCTCTGAAAATTGTCACAACATTAATCCTATGTGAGATTCTTTCTCACAGTTATTTAGCCAACAGTCCGAAGACAGTTTGGAACGCAATCTTTGGCGAACCACACATAGTATCCCTAGGACATAAAATATTTGCATACCATCGAAGTAGTAAGAGCTGAAAGAATTCATTAGAAAATATCGTATGTATGTCTTGACATACTATGTCTGTGCGTTCAAGAGAAAACGGAAATAAAGCGGACATATCTAAGTCAAGTGCATTACAAGTAACATAAAACATGTGCACTAGAGAAACCCTGGGCATAAGAGGAAGGAAAAAGGAAACGAAACACCCTCGCCCGTGTCCTTTCTGCTTCACGTAGTCAATTTCTTTCAACGTAAACTTAATATCGTATTAGCCTTTCTAGAGTATCATAACAGTCCTTCTCATTAACACACTAATTACTGCTAGACTGCTCAACATTCACAGCTTTTCTTTACAGAAAAATGAAGATGATGATGATATTCTAAATAAAATTAAAATTACAAAATTATTCTATCTTTATTCATTGGACAGCAATAAGGAAACTAACCCAGTATTACATCAAAGTCTTTTCAAGTAACAAAACTACCTTTTTAGATAAATTTGTGATGTTGATAATGATTCTTTTAATATTTCTTTGATATTGCTCTTTAAGGGGTTAGGTACAGCTTACAGCACTAAAATTTTAGAAATATCCTACACTTTTTCCCCCCATTACTGTATCTTGCACAATAGTGAAAATCAGCATGTGTAAAACACTGTCCATCTGCTATTTGAAAAAAATTTTTACAATTTAAAAAAAGAAATTATTTACTTTTTTTTCAAAATTGAGTTCAGTGCAGTGATGAAGCGTTTCCCACATAACTCAAAAACTATCCAACATTCTGTGACGAAATTTCTTGTGTGTATTTATACATATCATATCTACAATATGATGCAAGATCACGTCTCCACCTTTGATAGATTGTCTGATAGAAATAAATTCATTTAGGAAATGGTCAATTTTATTCAAACACAAAATAAAAAAAAAATATTTATTAAGGAAAGTAGTTGAAAGAGCATGATATTGTAAACTTGAGTTTCACCAATAAAATAGAGAGAGAAAGCATGAAAAATTTAACAAGATTATGAGTTATGAGGGAAACGCTTCATCACTGCACAGTGAACTGCCAACATTTTGAATTCTGAAAAAAAAAAAAAATTATAATAAGTGCTTGAAATCGTAAAAATATTTTCTTCATATAGCAGAAATACAGTACTTTACACATACCAATTTTCATTATTGTACAAAATACAGTAATGAAGGAAAAAACTGTTGAATATTTCCAAAACTTTTACTGCTGTAAGCTATATCTAACCCCTTAAGGAGCATAAAATGTACTTCTATAATCACAGTTTTAAACAATTTCAAACTAAGCCTTTGGTACATTTTGCAGTCTGTATCAAATTAGCCCGACCTTTTCTTTTTACTGTATCATATTAGACCTACTTGATCATATAAGGGGTGCAGAATGTATGTAATTTCGCAAATATGTTGCAGGCCATGTCCATTAATAACCATTAGCATAGGCACTTGGATCCTCCCGCAGCAGAATGATAAAAAATCGACAAGTTATATATCAGAGAACCTTATCCAAATTAGTTACAGAATTTATTAATGATTTATATTATTATTATTGTTATTATTAATATCATTATCATTATCATCATGTATATTATTATTATTATTATTATTATTATTATTATTATTATTATTATTATTATTGTTATAGTTGAGCTGCGATGGGATGACTTATGCTGAGCCATGAAAATCTAGTATCTTCAAAGACATTTTATGTAACAGAAAAGAAACCAAGAAAATATCTTTAGTCGATTTGTAGTAATTAACATCTTGTTTATTTCCATAAACACATTAGTTTGAACTAAAATTAAGGTATTATATTTCATGTATATATAGACGAAGCAAATTTTTCGGTATAAAGGATGCAGAAATTATCTAACTGTGCCAAATTATGATGCAATTATAATTATATATCTTACGATGTCTTCAATTGTGAAATACGGGTGGAATGGAATAAATATTATCAATATTTCTATTTAATCCAATTGGGTTATTTGATCTTGTTTGGTGTAGAAATAGTAAGTGTACTGCTGTTACAATATGCGATTATTTTCAACATCGTTGTGTCCTTTCCTTATTTTAAGGAGGAAATAAAATTTGACAGAATAGTAGCAGTTTTCAAAGCAATATTTCATACACGGATTATTTGGACGTTCATTTAAAATAAATGTTGAAGTCAGAATTTTCACACTCGGATAATTTTGTATGTTCTGCATAGAACTAATTTTTGTTTTCATCAACTTCGGGAAAAAAAAATTATTTTTATCTGATAGCGTACACCAGATCCTGCTAAATTTTTCAAGAAGCTCGCTCCGTTAAACGAAGATAATACCATTTTCATTTTGCATATGCTTCAGTACAATTTTATGTTGCATCCTATATTTTACAAATGAGAAATGAAAGTAAGTTTGAATTAAATAATTCAACTAAAAATAAACATTGCATGTGCTCCAGGTGGAGTTCTATATTTAAAAAATATTTCATGTTGAATATCCGATGTTTTCAGTTTCACATGTATGGAAACAAAGCAGCTATGACAATAAAAGAACCAACAGATATCCATGCTCTAGATCTAGAACGTTTAAACATTTCAGAAAACTTCACAGAACATATAAAAAAAGAGTTGGTGGACAGTGAGGAAGAGGGGAGGAAAGAGTTACTGAAGAAGAAAAATAATAACGGTAAAAAGAAAATGCAACGAATAAAATTTCAACTAACACATCGTCATATATTTTATTTAAGTGTAGGATTGTTTTAGAAAAATACTTTTGTTATAAAAATATTTTTATGCAATCCTAGCATTAAACATTCTTGTTAACGCTATAAATCGTGCACAATTGGCTAAATTCTGACACTAGTATTCCATGACGTCATAACAGCCTTCACAACAATTTTATACAACGTACTTGTTAGCGCGTGAGCGTCACTCATGCCATAATTAGCAAGATTATACTTCTTTTAGTTACTTAAATTACTATAACCAGTAAACTGTTATAAAATCGTTTCACTTCTAATTGTTATTGGCATTCTTTTAAACAAGAAATTGTTATAAATATAGCTTTATGTGTGTAAATTTCATGAAAATATTTTGAACCAAGAGATTGTTACGAAAAATTCTCTAGCTGAAAAATTATTATAAAACTAGCTGTACCCGTGCGCTCCGCTGCACTTATTAGGAATAAATATAAAGTAATTACATAATTAAAATAGAACATTGGGTCCAGGGAACATTCATGTTTGATAGAAGAATAAATCGTTTAATATGCTACTTAATTTAAATTGTACTTAAATAATTAAAATGCTATCATTTTGGTCCAGAGACCATTCATTTGGTGCAAATATAATTCGTTTAACATTTTTATAAATTAGTCTTAAATGCATCCTTTAATAAATCACTCCAAATTAATAGAGTTGATTGTGTACGAAGATCATTTTTATGTTAACCTTACTGTGCATCTTTTTTCTTCTTTGTTAAGTTTATTATTCACGCCTTGACATCTGTGGTCATGTCGCGGGTTTAGAATGTGTGGATATATCAGCAGGCCGTTTTTACTCTTGTTGAGTTCCTGTTTCTATTGTGTGTTGTAGATAGCTTGTGTTAATGTAACTGATTATAGACTTTGATTAATGTTTTTGGTATTGGTAATTGAGGCGGTGATAAATAATGGCATGTCTCTTTCCAATCCTGCATTTTCCTTTATGACTAAGGGAAATCATGAAAAACCTCAGTGAGATTGGTCGGACACAGGGTTTGAACCCGGGACTCCCGAATGCGTGTCTCAAATGCTACCGCCTGAGCCAACTCGCTCGGTTGTATATCATTGTTTATGGAAATAAAAAAATGAGGTACCCTACATAAATATTATTTTAAGAAACACAGGAAACGAATATGGATAAATTATGAGCGCAGGAACGCCATTTCATGACACCTTTTAAAATAACTCGGCTCCAGTGATCTCTATGGTAAAATGAGTGTATAAAATTAGAGTATTCTATGTGGACCAAATAAAGTTGCAATAATCAAGTTATACAATATTTTGACAGAATATCAAGTTTTCTGTGCGCACAGATTTCTTTTCATCTTACCTCAGTCCTCATTTGTAGCATTACATTTCAAATAGTGAAGGTTAATTACTTT
This sequence comes from Periplaneta americana, assembly GCF_040183065.1. Lineage (NCBI taxonomy): Eukaryota > Metazoa > Arthropoda > Insecta > Blattodea > Blattidae > Periplaneta > Periplaneta americana. The sequence continues at coordinate 81,753,754 of NC_091130.1, read as the reverse complement.
CTGAGATTACTTTATAGGCCTACAAACACACAAAATATTCTCTGTATATTAATATTGATAAACGCCAAGGCCGCCTTAAATAGACGGAGTCATTTGTTCTGATTTCATTGTAGCCATCGTCGTCGTTTCTGCAATAACTCCTATGTAACATATCGATTTTCAGATTTTTGCTCTATTAAATAACTTAGGCCTAAATAGTGATGCAGCAAATGATACATTCTACTATATATAACTTAATTATATTTCTTTCTTTCGAAAATGTAACAATTCGCGATCTCCTATGCACTACTACCATAGAATGAATAAATTTGTTTTTCTTCCTACTAAAAAATTTAATATTTTGCACATAGAAGTTAGGGAACAACGAAACTATAATCTGAGGCGGCGGTGGAAATGTATTGCTATTTTAAAATTCTTGCATATACTTAAATATCAGTCCTATCAAAATTTTTTCCGGAATAAAACTTATCGGAAATCGTTTTTAAAGAAACTTTTGTTATGTAACATTTTTCACAAAAATCAATAATAAGCGAGATATTTCGGTTTATTTAATTCAGACCTCCTTATAACCCCCCTTTTTAAATACAGTATTTTGAATGCTATATAGCCTAAAATCTAAGTTACAACGAACTTAATTTAGTTCCAATTTTCATCGAAATCCGTTCATCCATTATCACGTGAAAAGGTAACAAATATCCAGACAGACAGACAGACAGACAGACAGACAAAAATGTCAAAAAAGCGATTTTCGGTTTCAGGATGATTAATTATACATGTTAACACCAATTATTTTTGGAAAAGCGAAAATTACCAGAATAATTTCTCTTACAGATTTATTATTAGTATAGATATTCGATAATTGATATATTCTTGTGAAAACGCTTTTAATTAACGTATAATTACAAACATTTCTGTAGCAAACAGATTGCTTTAAAAATTTTAAACAAACTGGAAAGGTATAACATTTCTTTAATAGACTGTCATAAAATAATTATGTTGCATAACAGACTTTTATGAAGATTGCTTTAACAGATAGTTGTAAATTTATTGCTATAATAATTCCACATAATAAAACATTTTTATAAAATGTATTTAACAGATAGCAATATATATATATATATATATATATATATATATATATATATATATATATATATATATATATATATATTTAACTAAGGTGCTGTATTATAAATTTATTTAACAACTACGTTGCTATAATATACATTCTTTACTGCCCACTATTATGCGAATTAACTACAAAATCATTATAATAAACTGGTCAAGAGTCATTTACAAGAATTTATTTAACTACAATGAGTTACAAATATTATTTCTTCGAACAACTGAACGTTATAAGAAAATTTCAACTATCAAATATTTATACAATTTTTATTAGATCAAGATACGGTTATTACAATTTACTTAAATAAGAAACTACTACAAAATGAGACCCAGCACCATCATCATCATCATCATCATCAATAATCATCATCATCATCATCATCATCACCTTGCATGATTTAAACTAGGCCTGCACAAACGGCGCTCATTGAGCGCGGCCACTCCTTGAGCGGGAGAGTCGTCTAACAACTCGCCGGAAAGGTACGTCGGAATGACGTAAGCCTGCTATAGGTAGAGGATAGTCCACGCAGCTATCTGATGTAGTGTGTATTATCAGTAGCTATTTCACTTTGCCTATCTACGGCTACATAATGGAGCAATCTAAAAGACGGAAAAGTGATCATCAGGAAAATTCTTTCAATATTGCATGGGAAAATGCTTATTTTTTTTACAGCAGTTGGAGTCAATACTCAGTGCCTTATCTGCCACAAAAGTTTGAAAGAAAGAGGAAAACATAATATAATGCGTCATTACTAGTCCACACATACAGATACGATGGTTTTGTTGGTGAAGATTGCAGTAAAAAGATTCAGGAGTTGAAAGTTGCATTATTACATGAGGTAGGGAACGTTAGAATTTATTATTCTTCAACAATTTAAATATTTCTCTTCATGGAAAAGAACAGTTCATGTTGATATGTTGAAGAAATTACGGAATTTCAGTCGTAAACTTACACTTTTCCTAAGTCAGTTTCGGGAAGGTGATATGGCTGACTTTCCAACGACAAAAACTGCTCGTGATGAAGCCATGTTAAACGATTATGTGCAAATATTAATTGAAATTCAAAATGAATTTAATTCTAGGTTCCAAGATCTTGTCTTAATTGAAAAGAAGTTTAAAGTTGTAATAAATTTCTTCAACAACAGTGAAACAGTGTCATACGATTTACAGATTGAACTTGCTGATCTTCAATGTGACCTAAGGACTAAAGACCGTTTCAATAATACTACTAGCCTGCTTGAGTTTTGCAAGACTAACCCTCAGCAATAATATCCACGACTACATAGGCTGGCTGTGAAAATGTTTGCTATGTTTGGCTCATCATTTATATATGTGAGCAACTGTTTTCTATTATCAACTTTAATAAAGGCAGACATCGAACATCTGTAACTGATGTTTCATTACGATCAGTACTGTTCCTTTCGGCTGCCAACAGCATAAAACCCCGTTTTGATGTAGGCCTACTGATAAATAAAAATATAAGAAAATTATCTTGTATATTTAAGTATCTGTAGAATTCCTATTATTCTTGCAAAATAAATATTTCTTTATTAATTAATAATAGTACAAGATAGTTTTGTAAACACTCAACGGAAATTCATTTCATGAACACTCGTACTAGTACTTCCTTTTATGTGTACATTTTGTACGAGATCACCCCTTCTTCCAGTCCACTCTTACACAGAGTGCAGCATTCCGCTCACGAGCTGTGAGCCGACTCGCAGAGCGCAAACCTTGTGCAGGCCTGACTTAGACCATACGTCGGCATTTTGTGACTCGCGAGCCAGCTCCTGGAAAACTCCTTCTTTCAACGGACTTGGAGTTCATTGCACACAACGTAACTAGTATCGCTGGTGGCCTGGCGTCGTAACATCATGTCTTTATACAATATCCTTGAAAAATCTACGGAGACGTGAATTTCGGCCAGAATATCTATCTCTGTAAAAAAATATATCAATTATAATCATAATTCTGTTAAAACTTATAACTTCATTTCCTATAATTTCACAATTAAACATTGATAATGATATAACTTTCATCCACTATAATTCACCAAGGGGAACTATGGAGCATTTTCTTCATTTAGTGTTCTGCCAAAGGGCAGTTCTTTCACTGCAAATCCAGCTTTCTGCAATCTTTCCTATTTTCTGCCTTCCTCTTCGTTTCCTCATATGATCCATATATTTTAATGTTGTTTGTGATCTAATATCTTCTTTTATCCCGAACTCTTCTCCCGTTCACCATTCTTCCCAGTGCATCCTTCAGTAGCCAGTTTCTTCTCAGCCAATGACCGAACCAATTCTTTTTTCTTTTCCTGATCAGTTTCAGCATCATTTTTTCTTCACCCACTCTTTCCAACGTAGCTTCATAACTTATTCTGTCTGTCCATTTCACACGTTCCATTCTCCTCCATATCCACATTTCGAATGCTTCTATTCGCTTCTCTTCACTTCGTCGTAATGTTCATACACTCCATAACAAAAATATGAAAAATGTTATGGAATTGGTTGCTGACACTACAACTCAAATAAAATCAAAGTCATTAAAACATAGCCAATTCCGAAAACTGCTACAGGATATGGGGGAAGAATGCCAGATTTGCCATGTATATTATAATAGGTCTATTTTAACTGGCAGAGTTAAGGTCATTCGGCTTTCTCTTCCACTCAACCAGTATAAAGCTGTAAGGTGGATTAGCCGTGAAAAATGATTTGTCGGAGTTTTGACACGCGGAAAATAATTTCTACTTTTACGAAGGAAAAGGTGCAGTAATATATTTCCATCCAATCAGGGTGCGAATTAAGATTTCTGATGAGGGGAGGGGGATAGAACCATAGACAGAGAATACCATACATAAAATTATTATTATTGTCCTCATTCGATACGGCTCAACGCTTGGTCGCACTGAGTTGCTTGTCTTGCGTCTTGATCATAATAGTAATTATATCGATGAGCAGGCTTAAGATAAGATGCGTGATTCCTAAGTTATTGATTGTTGTCAGCTTGCCTGTGATGATAATACATCAATATTATTTTATTGGCTTGCTTTATACTTTATGAAGAATATATACTTGTATTAAAACAATTATATTTTGTCAGTGGGGATAGAAGTTATCCCTGGCGGGGATGTTAATATGAATTTATCAGAGGGGGGATAACGTTTTAACAGGGGAGAAATCCCCCCGCCCCCACCGTTAATTTGCACCCTGCATATAACAATAAATTTTAGCGCTGATAATTGTCGCTTATGTTTGAAATATATTTCGTTGGCCTAGAACTTCAATATGTTAATAAATAATTAACTGTTAATAGGACATAAAAATTCCCTAGTTGGAGAACAAAAATTGCTGCTAGATTTGTCATTCCTTGCCAAAATTTAAGAACACCTCAACAAACGAATTCGATAGCGTCAGGGGCATAATAAAAATATAGTTCATATGTACGACAGCATCAATTCTTTCCGTTTACTTATAGACGTATGGAAACAAAATTTATTAGAAAAGAACATATTTAATTTTCCTTGCATACACTCATTTAGCAATACTGTACACAACTGTAAGCAACTGCTAGGTCAGTTACATGAAAATCCTTTTGGCTTATAAATAATGAAACTAAGACCCAAATTACAGGAGGAAATTTTATATTTCTTAAACGACACGTGTGCTAATATTTTCAAATTGCTAAACAAATTAAAATACGCTAATCTCAGGTATTATGCAGTCAAAATCACAGCATGTTTACCTCCACATTATATTACGAGTATATGTCAACAATTTTTTATAAAAATGAACATTGAAAATAAAAAAGAACTCGTATTACAGATGAGCATCTCATTTCACAGTTAAAATTCGCCACATGTAATTTTAATCCTACTTTAATCAGGTAATTAAAATGGCATTTTTTCTTTGCATTACTGTTCCGGTTTTGTTTTGTTATACATTATCATTCATTGTTCTACGAAGTTTGTCAAAAATGACGAAGAAACTGAATTAATGCTTATCAATAGTAACCACTATATTCAACGTCGTACTTCTATATTATTATATATTATTTCCGTGCAGATATTCTGCGTCATCATATGATGAAAGATCCACTAAGCCACACCGGATTCCCATCCCGATGTCGGATCGAATCCTCTCAGTTTAAGTTCCACCTTTTGGGTTCCTTCTAGTGGCCTACCCTCATGCACTGCGTCATAGTAGATGTATGACAGTTGGACCATGTCCACATACATGTGCAGAGGTGCACTCGTTATGAGTGACTAAGTGGCCGGGATCCGACGGAACAAGCGTCGTTTTAAATCACTAAGTGATTATTCGCATATCATATATTATTATGATATACGGAAGTACATATGATATTTCCGTGCGGATATTCTGCGTCATCATATGATGAAAGATGAGTGGAACGGAGAAAAATTCTCTCTGGCACCGGGATTTGAACCCGGGTTTTCAGCTCTACGTCCTGATGCTCTATCCACTTGTACTTCTAAGTTTGTAGTCCGACACTGCACATTATGTGCAGTATGAGGAAGCGTACCCATCCCCCCTTTTTAAAATTTGTTTGTTTTGAGTATACAACCTGTGTTTTGCCATGGGCATATCACAGAATATTTACAATGTTATACACAGGATATTTACACCATTCTACACTTGTATTTCGGATGCTATTCTTGAAGAGAACAGTAGATGTTGTTGATGAAACTTGTCACTCTTATTGTGTTTATGTGTGTCCTCATCATCTGGTGCAGATTTTGCTCCGACAGTATTGAAGGCCGGTCTGTTGAAAAGTGTGTGCATTCCGTCAGTAAATGTATTGCTGTCTTAGGTGTTTTCTCGGGACAGCTGCATAGTGGAGATGGTGATTTGTTAATTCTGTGCAGATATTATTTGAAGCATCCGTGGTTTGTCAGGAATTGGGTGAGGATATAGTTTGGCCTTTGGGATATTGAGAGTCTATGTGTCATAGATGGAATATACTGTTTGGTATGTAGTGCTACCTCTGTGTGTGTATGTAGCATTCCAGATGTTTATATAGTAGTTTTGGATTAGTTGTTTAGAAAGGGGTAGTGGGATGGAGTTATATTCTATGTTGTTGCTATATCTAGCTGCAATTTTGGCCAGATAGTCGGCTCTTTCGTTGCCCTTAATTGCAGAGTGGCCTTTGATCCAGATCAGTGAAATTTCCGTAGTTTTCTTAAGTTCAATCATTTTCTTTCTGATATACACTGCAATGGGCTGAGTCGTTCTTATGTTAGCTACTGCATGAAGTGCAGCTTGCGAATCGACGTGGATGCCATACGATGTTTTATCCTTACGTTGGGATATTATCCAATCAATTGCCATTTTGATTCCGGTAAGTTCTGCTTGGAAAACCGTGCATTCGTTTCCTAATCTCTGAGTTCCTGTGTATATTTCTAATGATTTTTGTACTGCTACCACTCCTGCTCCGACGTGTTCCTCCGTTTTGTAGCCTTCTGTAAATAGCTGTTTCACCCCTTCCATTTGAGTGATGAGCTTGTTGCGTTCTGTTGGTGTATTCGGAAGGTAAGTTTTGCCGATGTATGATTTAGACCCATAAGACCTGTTCCTGTTCCATGTCACAACAATTTTATTGATTCATCCATCTTTTGACCTGTTATATAATGATTTTACAGTCAAGTATTAGTACTATTAACTCTGTTGTTATTGTTATTTGTATGCATATATCGCTTGCGATAGTGTAGAAGAGAAGATCTCATGTCCGTTACTCTGCCAGAATGAAAGAATCAATAAGAAAATAAATAAATAAATAGATAAAAATTCTCACAAAAGTGTTATTAAATAATAGTTTGTCATAAACGTTGCTTTATATAAGGTGGGCCAATCTAAGGGAAACACTTCAAGGCGTAGAAAAAGATCGAAAAATTACTATTATATCAATTTAATGAGTAGAAATGACAAGTACATGAATAAACATTAGATATGCAACAATAAAAAAAAAATATTAAAAATTACGTCAGCCAAATGACCTCCATTGAAACGCACACATTCTTCGAATCTGGCCACGAACTGTTGCATAGGGCTGGAATTGTTCTGCGTGGATTGTCCCCAAACACCTTTGTTTTGAGGGGTCCCCATAGGAAGAAATCACATACCGTAAAATCAGGTGACCTAGGTGGCCAAGTGATATCCCCTTCCCGAGAAATGATACGGTACGGGAACAAACCATTCATAGCACCCATCGAAATTCTTGTGGTGTGGCTTGTTGCTCCTTCCTGTTGAAACGGTGTGTTTTCATTCACCGGAAACTGAGCGAGTTGTGGAGTAAAAAGGTTCTGTATCATTTCAACATATCGCATTGAATTAACAGTCACTGCATTTCCGGCCTCATTCTAAAAAAAGGATGGGCCGATTATTCCAGTTGATGAAACCGCGCACCATACCGTTACCTTTTGGGCATGGAGAGGTTTCTCATTACCATTGAAATCAATTAATTGCAGTCTGCAGTAGCGATGAGCATCATTTAACAAAACATGGTAGAGAGAAACAACTTGGTTACTAGGGAACGCGGAGATAGTGACGTCACCGCCTAAGGAATCATAAATTATAAATTAAGTAGGTAGAGAAGAGGCTGTTAGGTTATATTCATTCTCAACCTCTCAATATGAACAGTATACTCCCATCAAATCTATCCGTTTGACTGGCCCACCTTGTATAACGCATTGTTTAAACAATTCTTTAACAAACTTTTATTGCAATAATTACTTCAAATGCGGGATTCTTATAAAACTATATATTACACAGGAGATGCTATGAATATTTTAAAATTACATTGTTATAACCATTTTTTTTTCGCCAAAAACTTGTTAAGGACAATTGTAATGGATTTTAATAAGAGTTTGATTAACAAACAAATTACCGTAAACTCTTCAAGTAATTAACAGAGAGCTATGAAAATGTCATTAAAGAAGAGATGTCATGGACATTATTTTAGGTAATATAAATATTTTAAATACACGTGGGCCAAAAAGATAACTTTACTAATGCTTATCACACAACATTTTTCTACAATTATACAAATTTACATAAAATAGATATTTCAAGTTGGAGATGTTATGAGATCACGATTTCACGGCTGTCTAAACTCAGAAACATAAAAAATAAATATATATGGAATTAGAGCCAGTTTTATTCATGATCACGATTTCATCGCCGTCTAAACCGGTCGTATAATCAACAAATTTGTTCATTGTTGAGACGAAATGGCTGCTATAGAGTACAGAAAAGTTTGATTTTCATGTGAACCAGTCTGTTATTAATGTATAACGGCATTACTAAACGAAGTTTGGTGCAGATTCCCTCAGAGGGCCTACAATTCGTAACTGGTACATTGATTTTAAGACAAGTTTCTTCACAAGCGGTTGAGATTTCATCCGTACTGACTACAGTTGCTGCAAGCTCTAAAACCAGAGGCCAAATTGCTACCAAGAAATTTCTGTATAAGTATGCAGACTTTAATTGAAAATGACAATGAATTTATTCGTTCCGTGGTGTTTTCTGATGAAGCCACTTTTCATCCTTCTGGTAAAGTGAACAGACATAACCTCAGATTCTGGGGGTCGGAAAATCCGCGCACCTATGTGAAACTTGACTATAGCTTGATATGTGCCATGTTACCAATGGGGGACACATTGAACATCTTTAAGGTAAGGAACTAGACGTTTTTAGTTTCTCTTTCCATTGGTACTATTTTCATGCATCTCAGATTCATAGAACGTAAATAACATGTGTTCGAAACCGGAAAGGTCTTTTGTAGGAGCCCTGTATTATGTGAATTAAAGAGGCAGTCAATATTTTCAAATAACAATTTTTCAAACAATTTGTCAACTAACGCATTTTTTTAAGATATCAATATCATGATGTCACTTAAAGATATGTTCATAAGAATATTTTGCTCAAAAAATTTTAAGATGAGTCTCAAGAACTCTTGCGGTTATTATCGTGTATCTTTTAATTGATATTTCCTCCTTCCATTCGTTTTTACTACAGAAACAGAACTAAGAGAAGTGAAGTTAACCCATACCAATGTGGGGTAATTTTCACTTACACATAGTGAGACTGTACCTACCCTATTAGAGCAATTACTAAGCATATCGCTGTGATGCAATTCAGTAAATGCAATTTTCCCATTAATTTAATTGCTACCTCTCTGCACATGTCACTTAAGATGTGCACGGTACCTTATAATTGAAAAATAAAATTATTCTGAAAGAACACGGCACTTGTGGGGTTAACGCAAACTCCCCAAGAAAGACTTCACGCCCCGCTGGTTTTTCTCTTACTGTTTGCTATTACAGTTTTTAGACAGAAACTTTCACGTAACATAATGATGATTCAATTGTTTTATCAGTCAGTCCTGTGGGATTCTACTTCAAAAATTATATCCAGTTGCTCTGTTCGTCCTTTCAGTGCAGACAGGTACTTAGTTAATTAGGACAAGGTATTGATTTTATGGTACAGCGTGACACAAAATAAATTTCACTGAAAAATACATGTTTGAAATAATAATTTGTTACAGATCATTGAAAAGTCAAGGATATACGTGGAGAACTTAACGATATTCTGTTTACTAATCTAAAAGTTGCTTTGGCGCAGAGACTGCAAAGAGTTCGTAATGTGTGTCCGTTTCATAATAATTATTATTTCTTCTAATTTAGGAATACTGCAGATTATGTGCAATACAATATGTTTTTAAACGAATACTAATCATACATTGTTTTTGTTCACTTTAATACTTATATTAAAACTATAAAATTTTCTTGAGTTAAAATGTTAAAAGCGTTTAACATTTTTCTATTAAAAAAAAGGTAATATACAGTTTTTACATTTTAACTTGTTGTTTAATCAATTGTCCGAAGACAGGTATGAACCTCACAAGTGATACCAAGAAGGCACCAGTTATGAGGCAACTAGGCCAGGAGATAAGGGGGTAGGATGGCCAGTTCCTTTCCCCCTCCATTGCATACATCGCCGATTAGCTACATATTACACTAATCAGACTTCAGAAGTAGGGGAGGGCCGGGTAGTATCGGACATCGGGTAATATCGGACAATGAGTTTCTTTCATCTACCACATGATGATAGTACCTGATTGACATGGTTACGTTTCTGTGATGTGGCATAGAGAAACGTAACCATGTCATTCAGGTACTACCATATGGTGGTAGATGAAAGAAACGCACTGTCCGATACTACCCGACTCTCCCCTATACAAACAATTGTTCTTCATCTGACACATATCGTCAAGTGAGATGTACTGCTTAATAATAGATGTACATAGCAGCCAGAACCTCAATCAGAGGATTATTTTAACTTACGAATGTAAAAAAAAAGTCCCTTATTAAAAATATCAAGTAACATTATATTTGCACAAATACCTTCTTAAATTCTGTTTCAAGAGATTTTTCAATTGCATAGAAAGCAAAAGTTAAAATTACTATCGCATTCCTTGCAATTGCTGACTTACGGCACTTGCTTTTAATCCCTGAAGTAAGGGTATGTGTTTTTATCTGCGGTAACATTTTTACAAAAGGCTTTTTTTCTTCAAGCAATCTGAACTGTTGCCGGAATTCTCTCTACTTTCAATTCTTGAACGCAAACCAATACGATCTCTTAATATGAGCTTGTGTACTGAAAGATAACAAATGGCAATGATGTATGTACTCGTATATAAAGCTCATTTTTCTCCGTAGATATGAATTTTTTTCTTGTCTCCTAAGTGACTAATGCTAAATGTTACAGCCACTGGTTAAATAAGATTTAAAAGCAATGAATTAATCATACTTTACCTGATTTATTTATAGCACGAAAGCAAATGGATGGATTAAATGAAATGTGCTTCATTATGGAATCCCGCTATGACGTCAATTTTATACCAAACAGATAAAACCAACTCCATTAGCCTGCAGTAAAAACGTTTTCAAAACATTGCCAATACGACAAACATTACATTTGCAAAATGTACACATCTGTAATAACATGAACTGTGTGAATTAATAACCATACGCAATATATTCAGGGCCTATTTCACCAAAATCATTTAAATTTAATAATACTTTAAATATAAAATAAAGGGTCCAACATCACCAACACCATTTGTTCTTCTCTTTAAACTGCGTTTATCTTAACTGGTCAACAATTTGGTCATTTAATTTCTTAAAGATGCCTTAAGATTAGAAATTCACCATGGCATGAAGATTCGTGAACATTACTTCTTAAGAAGGTGGTTATTTAATTTCAAGTCTCTGGAAATTGTTTCAGAGAAAAAACAGATTTCTTCGACACAATGGATGACAAGCATTTCCAAATTTGATTTAGATTACAAAAAGGAGCGGCCTTTGTTATATTACAAAGAATTAAAGGTGATTTGGAGTTCCCATCTGATATTAAGTGTGATACTAATGATAGGCTATATTAGACGAGAAACTCTTAATTTCTATACGTCTATAAGCTTCAACAAAAAACTATTTTATCTCAGAATGTAATATCAACTTCATACATTTAGTACCAGTAATAAATCTATTTTATGTACGATACTACATTTTTATTCTTTCAAACTTTCAGTGTCCTGTCATAGATAGTAGTACTACTCATAAAGAACTTGTTGCTTTATAAAAACATCTTTTCGCTCCGCATTGGATTAATGAAATGGAATGGAATTTAAGTGAGAGGGGGCACGGATGTCCCAGCACTGCGACCTGTTGAGCTCTATTGCGCTAACCCTCGATATGGAATGAGTTGCGTGCCATAGATCCCCTACGCGCACCAACCAACCACATGACTCCCTAATGACTGGTCCCTATAGTCAACAGAAATCCATATAAGGCACCCCTGTCGGTCCGATGCGAAACTCCTCCCCCGAGTAGGTCGGCCTCGGGTGCTCGTTGCAGAAGCCATCCAACATCGTTTTGCTACATTCCACGGAGGCCGGTCGAGAGAGCCAGTAGTTCCGGGAAGCCGCCTGTAGAGTGATCTAAAAAACCAGAAACGGGATGATGAGGAAAGGAAGTGGCGAAGATGAGTGGGGTTCCAATCGCCTGATATTCATCCGGAGGAGTAAGGGAAAAACCTAGACAAAACCTCAGCCAGGCAAGTCATCCTGACCTGAAATCCAACCCGGGACCGCTGGGTTCGGAGTTAGAATCGCTAATCCCTAAGCCACAACGGTGGACCATTGAAATCATAGTTTGTAAATTATTTAATATTTAACATGTTTTAGACAATTTAAATGTTATCAAGGCCATAAATTCAGAATAAATGACTTGCCAAACTGGATTAGAAATGAAGATCTGCATATAAACAGATACCACGGCCTTCTAAAATACATATTTTACTATGAAAATTTGAAATCTTAAAAAAGCCTTACCTAATTGAGTTTTAAATCCAGATTACGTAAATGGTGAAATGCACACGAACTTGATAGGATCGGTGAAACAAAGTAAAGGATATGTAATATATGAACTGTGTATGAATTAACAATTGACACTAATTTCTCTCTTTTATCACGCAGGTGGTCCGTGTTAGAGTCCCGGTCAGGTCTGGGATTTTTCATTAAAAAATCCACAGTGACACC